>NC_141218.1:3642228-4142228 GCF_054856515.1 Filicampus tigris | reverse complement strand
AAGAAGAGAGATTAGAGCGCGCAGGCCAAATGTCTTCTCGTTGGCAAACGTTGACTCCCAGGAATCTCTGGTGAATCCCAAATATGTCGGCCGCTCTTGCGACTTCTCCATCCATCTGTTCCTTCCGTCTCATTAGTTTTCTTGCCGGCGGTTTAATGCGTCCCTCTCCGCCACTCCCCCTGCTCGCCTCTTCATCATATCCACGACATTACATACATCCCCAAGGCTATTTGGTGGGATTCTTCTACACTAAACCCAATCCACAAACAAAGGCCTTGTGAACAGCCACAGCGTCTTCATTAATGCAGCAAGTAACTTATATGTGGTTACTTCAATATATTGCTCAGACTCAACTTCTCCGCGAGAGCCAGCTGAATGCTATCCAATTTCAGCCTGGCCTTGTTCTGAGAGTCTCGCGCATGGGCTTAGGTTACCAGAAACAAGTCCTCAAAAAAAAAAGAGGCTTGAAGCTGTTACTTGCTACTTTCAGTTGAGTTTACTAACTTAAAAAAACTACTCAAACCAAACCAAAAATATTGACATGTATGTTTCAAACAACCACATAGATTGACTTTAAAGTCTGTGTAGCTTCATGCTAACAATGCAAAATGCTACAGAGAGGCTAACGAATAGCATCGCTGTTTTATCCTTTGTGAAAAATGACTTGTACTGCCCCCAGGTGGCCAAGACGGGCACACCAGAAGGAGCAGCACAATGTCCACTGAATCGAAGCACAAAAAACGTGGCAAGGAGTGTTTAATTCTTGACATTCTAGTGGTCTGTCGTTAGGTTTTTATAAGTTACAAAATGGTGGTGTGTGCGCAAATATTTGGCTGATGTTCTTTCCTCCAGGGCTACTCTTTCGACGCCATTCTAACCTGGGTTCAAGTTAATCTCCTGCTATCTATCGGTTCCGGTTCAAAACCGCTTTTGACGTGTGCGCTGAGCTCGGTGGCTTTAGTATGCAGCTCCATCTGGCCACAATCAGCTCCAAAGCTGGCTGAATTTCACAGAGCTTGTCTCCGTTGGAACCTTTCAAGACTTGGAAGCGGCTTAATGCACTTGGAAATGCTTTATGCTAATTTATTCGATCCGCCACGATGATGGCTGGGGACACATTTTGAGGCCTTTTTTGGAATCTGTGCTTGGCAAGTGGTGATGACGTTCGGTGACCAGTGACATGAAGCGTTGTCCACATTTAACACTTTGCACTTGAGTCATCACTGTGGCAAAGCCTTTTTAAACCATTTGCTATATCTCGTCTTAAATTTATTTTTGTATTCCCAGTGCGAGTTATGTTCTGGCGCTACAATACTTTGTGTAGTCTTGGGGCGCCCTCTGTTGACTAGAATAGGCATTGCAGTGCTGCTATTGCCATGCCAACAACAACAAAATGACATCATTTTTCAATGAGAAGAACGCTTGATGCTATTTGATTCAAAAGATCGTCATTTATTGAATGCTATTAGCTCAAACGGATCAATAGAAAGCCCTCAGAATCAAGTGATAAGAATAAATACATTAAATCAGTCAGGTTACAGCCCAAAATGAGAACAATCATAATTAGCACTTAAGTATTCTGAGCTCTTGAAATGAATGCATCGATTGCAGCAGCGCGAGTCTAAAAAGCAGCAAGATGGCAAAGAAAACAGCGGCAAGTATACGCTGCACTGTTGTGTCTTTTTGTTTTGTTTTTTACTTGAAACGTATCGCAGTCGACATTCCGCACACTTTGGTAGTCACCTCAGCCTCACACACACCCGCACACACAGACACACGACGTGCGCGCACAGCGAGTAGCTTAAACAATTCAGCAGTAAACACATCCAACTTGTAGAGAAACAGCAGCTTTGTTCCAAGAAAACCGATTCAGTCACTTTGCATGTAAACTTGGCTGGTGGCTGTCTTGTGCCTTTCGTCACCACATATGAGATAAAGCCATTAACGCGAAATTCTTTTCACGCAAGACTGGATGATAAAGACCCTAATCTGAGAGAAATGCCTCTTTTTTTTTCTTTCTTCCAATCAGCGATTGCAGTGGCCGCTTCCTGTGCGTGTTTCTCTTTGGTACATTCCGTTGTCCACAGAAGCGAAGGAAGAGCTTCCGTTTGGCAATGTAAGGATTCTCGGTACCTGAGAAAGACGACCAGAAGTGAAAAGTGGGGTGGGAGTTAACGAGAAGAGACGCGGAACTCTTGGTCGTGGTCTCTTCCGTAACGTTACATTCGGTTCCGTCGTCCTCACGTCGTTCTTGCTTTGCGATTGGGAACGTCACACACCGATCATGAAACGGACAAAAAAAAAAACATCACGAGAACTCAGCCAGTGGGGAGGATTTAGCCCTCTTTCTTTTGTTTGCTTTTTGGAGTGTATGAAACGTGATGAGCCCGAGACGTACGTGTTCGCGCCTTCGCTTGACGAAAGCCCGCCCCCGCCCGCGTACGCCCGTCAGTGTCGTTAAGGCCAGCTCGTCCCTAGCAACGGGCTAGCGGCCTCCGTACTTGTTGGCAAAGTTTCGGCTTCTTCAAACGGCGTCAGTAGAACTTGTCGTCGATGCGGAAGTGCGGCCGGGTGACGTCGTCCGGGTTGAGGAAGACCGAGATGGACTTGCCGGGGTTCTCGGTGACCAGCTGCTGCAGACGCTGGGCCAGCTTGTCCTCGGAAGGCGAGACGACGCCGTTGACGGCGTGATGCCCCGGCGAGCCGTTGGCGCTGCTCGCCAGCTCCTTCTTCAGCTGGCCCGCCTGCTGGGCTTGGTCCAGAGCCGCCCGCAGGTGCTCGCTGGGATCGGAGCGCACGTGCGCTAGCTTCCGGGCCACCAGGAGAGCCTGGCCGTCGCTCAGGTGCTCCAGCATGTTGCACTGCGGCAGGAAGTAGTTTGGGCAGTTTTTACCCAGGATGCAATGCGCCAGGTCGTCCAGGAGGCCCAGGAAAAGACGGCCGGGGGTGTCTGAGTCGGGGCAGGACAGGTAGGCGGCGGGAAGTCGATCGCAAGCCCAAAAGAGAAGCGTGCGCAGGTGGTAGAGGCTGAGGCCCGCGCGGGGGCGAGCCAGGATACGAGACAGCGCCGCCTTGGCGGCTTGGAAAGCCTGCGCCATGGGGAACGGGATGCACTTCTTCAACTGGACCTGGTTTCGAGAACGGACAAGGTTCCTTTTTCAGCCTGGTGACCCGTTTGGACATTTAACAGCAATTCAAAGATCTTAAATGTCATTCTTTCACCCTGAAATTGGAAAAGAGACTGTGAATGCGATTAGGGATGGAGTACTCACCCATACCGAGTACCTGCACCTCCCGTAATTTTGATATTTAAAAATTCATTGAACACACTGACAAAATATTTCTGACACAGACGATGATTTGTCGATGTGTCTAAATGCCGCAGTTTACTACTGCGGCGGACTTACTCAATGTCAGATATTTGTTTTCCTTAAGTATCGGTGGCTAGTATCCGCAGACTTCATGAGTTCAGTGTTCCCTCACTACTTTGCAGTTATTTTTGTTATTTTCCTTCCTTCCAAATTGGACTAGTCAACTGCGATCAGAAATGAATGTGAGGAGCGCGCTCTGGCTCGGGCAGCACACGAGTACGATGAAACCTTCACTTAATAACCACGTTTACGTTTTTCTTTTTAGTGTAATATGTCTTATCTTAACCAGAATCGTTGTCGCGTTGTAGCCCAAGTTTCAGTCCTGGTGGGTTAATGCGCCTTTTTGTGCAGTAAATCCTTGTTGTGGAAACCAAAATCTGGTTCCCATGACTACCGTTGTTCTTATTGATGAAGAACTTCCACCAGATATTTATTCTTCCTTTTGCATTTTAAAAGTTACATGTGTTAAGTGCAACATGTGTTTTATTTAGATGGGTTGGAAACTGTGTGTGTGGAAAACTCTACTGAGTGGAAATTCAACTATGGCGATGTACTCGATACCTTCAAATAAGGCTGGTATCGACCCGATACCTGGTATCGGTACTCGGCCATCCCGAGATGCGATGGGACAAGGACAATAAAGAAGAGTACCTCGCTGCGGGAGAAGGCGAGTCTCCACTCCCTGTCGGGCCGGCCACCCAGCGGCGAGCAGCAGGGCAGCAGGTAGAAGCCCGAAATGGCCTCCTCCTCCGTGATTTTGCCATCCCAGAAGTGATTCGCCGTCAGCCAGCCTTGAGCCACGGCAGGCCAGCCCCGGAACGACACCACGGGCAGGAGGTCGTACAGCACCCTGCTGGAGCCCGCCTGCGGCGGCGCCGAACACACGGAGGTTTAAAAAAATCATGACTTGGTTGCACAGCGGCCCTAAAGAATCCGACCGTACCTGGAGGATGACGGTGGTGAGCGGCCCGTTCCTCTCCAGTCGCTCCGGGGTGGGAATGCCTCTCTGGGGGCTTCGGCGCAGCTCGTCCACTGCCTCGCTCACCACCCCCCAGAACCAGTCTGTCACCAGGCTGGGGGAGAAGTAGCACCCATCGAGGGACTGAGGGGAGTCTAGCGACGGGATAGAGCCTTTCCCTGGGAAAAGGAAGAACGGGTCAATGCTAAATTCCCTTAGCGTCGTCGAATTGGTGCAACTGACAGTTGGGGTGACATCTCCAAGTCCTTACCAATTTCTCCCTCTTCCTCCTCGTCATCCTCAGCAGGAAGTCCGCTCTCTTCCTGGCAGCAGATGCTCCAGCGGGACAGGATGTTGGAGTCGCACAGGCGCAGGCTGAGCCACGAGTGGCACGGCGGCGAGTGCCTCATGTCCAGGGTGACGGGCTGGTTGCGGTCGTGCAGCTTGAGGGCCGGCACCAGCAGGGTGAAGTCCAGGTCAAAGTCGGCACCTTTGGCGTAATTGCCCAGGTCCTCCGGGTTCAGGTCCAAGACGCCCTCTCGGGCGCCTCCGGACAGCAGCAGGTACTCGTTGGCCACCGGGAGGCGCTGATCCACCTTCTGGACTAACCCTGAAGAGAGAATGTTTATTTTTTTTCACCAAACTTCTCTATGGTGCTTTATTCGAAGCCTCGAGATTGACTGACTATCTAATACATCACATGGCCAATCAAAGGGATGTGACGCACCCAACATGTTGAAAATGAAATCCTTCGCCGTGTGGACCTCCAAGGCGGTCTGGTCCCCGAAGCCGCCCTGCTCCAGTAGGACCAGCTCGGACACTTGAGCGGACAGCTGCTCCAGGGTTGCGCCCGAGCGGAAGTCCACCTCGGAGAGCTTCTTGCCGGGCGCTGGCGAGCGAGGCGACACGGCGCTCATCAGGGACTCCATCTGGACAGCACTGACGGTTAAAGAAAAAAACAAACAAATAAAATAAGAGTTACATTAATTGTTATTTTGATAATTAGCTCACCTGTCAATTATTTTTTCGATGAATCAATGTCTCTGAGAATTTCATTTAGAATTGCTTATTTCCACCCCTTTGTTAAAACAACAGGAAATTATTTCAAATTGACAGTGCAGAAAAGGCACAATCGTGAATTCATTTCAATTACTGGTTTGGTCCATAACATTTCAGAAAATATGCCAACATGTTGATCACTGTTTTCCAAAGTAAAAGCAGATGTTTGCAAAAGTCTTATTTTAAATAACCAAAAAGACAATTAGTCTTTTTTGGAGGACAACAAACATCTGAGAATATTTACATTTGAGAGGGTGATATTGCGAGGATTTAGACAATTTTAAGTTAAACAAGGTCTCAAAAAGAACTGTTGATTAATTTGATAAATCAGTTAGCTGACGATTGATTGATGACTTTTAGCTTTTTGTGATTGAATGGATTGCCATCACCAGACTAATGAAAAAAAACAAAAACATTTCAGCAAATTAATTTACAAGTAAACATGCTAAATGTTGAACGGATACATCATCGGTTGTCTTGTGAATTTAAGTGAGACTGTGATGTGGAATGTTTAGTGTGTTTAAATACAACGGTGATTAATTTTCAAATTAAAACGAACGTCATTTTAAATTCATGATTAATACTGTTTACTCGGCTGTGATTCGCATTGATTGACCCGACATCAAGCTCCGAGAGCATCGTAAGATTTGAGTGAGCTTACACGCTACGTGATGGAAGTTTAAAAAGACAGCGCAAAGTGCAACGTAAACAACACGACTCGACTTGCAAACGTAACTCGGCCTCTGCTCCTTCTTAACTTGCTAAATTAGCAACATGGCTAAGCTACTCGCAGAGCTAATTGGCCCTCTTGGCATTAGTGCACTCTGGCTAATTTGGCGACTTGCTAATAGTGGCGTAGTATGCGTGGCATATTTGAATAAGAGTCGAGAAATCACAGACTGCATTTCGCCTGGATCCTGAGCTGCTCATTTCTTTTATTAGCCAACTTAGCCACCTAGCATGCTAGCTAACTTGACAGGTGGGGTGACACGGGTGGGGGTGGGGGACCAAGTGGACAGTGGAAACCCTCCAAGCCTCGCAATCACGCAAGAGCAAAACAAGATCGCGACCTAAAGCTGGGAAAGAAGCACACCGGTCACACGGCAACTTCCTCGGCGTGGGCTGTTTCGAGTTCGCTGCCTGCGTTTCAGTCCGCCCTGCTCAGCTGTCATCTCCAACAGGTCCTCGATCAGCGCCGCCTGGTCGGGAAACGGCGTCCTGCTCCCCGGGAGGATCCAGGGATTAAGCGGCAGAGGGTGGCACGCTCGTAAGCGTCTGCTGCGTCTGGGAAGGCGCTCTGAGGGGCGAGGCGAGGCTCGCTGCGTGCGTGTGCACCATTGCACGGATTGTTTCCTACCACTACTCTCACAAATGCATCTAAAGAAACGTTTAAACCAGGGATGGGCAACTTTAATGTTGGAAGGGGTCCACATTTTTTCGTCAGCACTTCCCAACCGTGAGTATGACAAAAAAAATGCCATTTTAAAATATGGAAAAAAATGTGTGCATTTGTCTGTTTTCTTTTAGTGAAGCAATGCACAGCACAATATATTAATATATTTCATGGTCAATGCATATATAAAAGACCAACTCTTTGAAGCAATTCAAAACAATAATGGACCCCCCCAACCCAGTGTAAAGGGCCTCAAAAAAGAAAAATTAACATTCGAAAGAACTGTCAACGGTTCTTGCGATGAAAAAAAATAAACAGGCTGTTGTTTGTGTACTTTTGATTTGCAAGCTTGGTAGCGTCACTCTATTTCTCGCATTAGTTTCGGTTCCCAGCATGCATTGCGCCATTCAATGCAGACTTTTTTCTGTTATTCAGTGCTTCTCAAATAGTGGGGCGGCACTCCTGTGGGGGGCATGGTGCCAGCCCACAGTGGGGGGGGGGGGGGTGTCGTGTGACACCAAGGAAGATGCTTTTTTTGTTGCTGTACTTAAAGTGTAACTGCACATCCACTACTGTAGGTGGCAGTAAAATCTAAGCAAGTTGATGTGCAAAATTTTAATACATTTTTTATTCAGATCCAAGTAGACCTTTCTAGATATTTTTTTGCATTGATTCTGAATCTGCCTGAGTTTTTTTTCTCTAGAAAACATCAGGTTTTCATAATATGTAATATAGTAATATATTGAGTAATTATGAATTAAGGGTTAGGTTCAGCAACGATGGTTTTTTTTCTGATGCGTCATACCTATAAATGACAACGCAAGGTCAAATCCATGTTGCGCATTTATTTACATTTTTTTAAATTAGCATTAAAAATACGTTTTGGGACGGACACATAAAAAATTTGCTGTTGTGTTATGGAGCACCTGATTAAGAAACTGAGATTGAAACTGATAACTGCATGGACAAAAATAAATAGCGTTTATTTTTTTTCCCCATTTGCGAGGTATCAGGGCCGAGTCCTGCCGCGAATAGCAAAAAACTGCCAGTAATTGACGCCCACCTAAAAAGATTTGTAATTGCCTGTAGAGGCCACAAGATGACAGCAAGACAATGTTCTATTAGACATGGCTATGGCCTAAGCTCCTCCCCTCACTTGTTCCTTGTCCCCCCCAATAAACACAGGTTGACAGTATTTTGATTTTATACATAGCTTCATCCTATGTGCAAAAACAATGAATCGATGAGTTTAATTTATGCACAGTTTTACCCCCTAGAAATTCTAGTGACAGACACCTAAACACTAGTCTACGGCGCTACCTGGACCAAACATGTGGAATGGATTTATTGCTCATTCGTTGTTGGTGCGCACAGCTGCACACGCTTTGGACATCATCCCTCATCTGCAGCAGACTGAGGCCAGATGATTTGAAATAAAAGCGCTCGCATCGGTGCCCACTCATGTGAGGAATCGTCTATTTGGGAGTTTGCTGTCGCTGACCATCATCTAAGTGGTTGCATGGGAGGAGCTCACGTATCACCATTCGAGGGACAAACCCAAAGTAGCAGTATTTAGTGTGGAACTGAAAGATATTGCAAAATCCAGATGTGCACATGAGATACTGTGTGAGGCTGCATTTGACTGCCCGTGCATCTTATCTGACCTAAACCACCTTGGAGGAGGGTAAAAAGGCTCACTTGAAATGTTGCGGAGCTCTTCCAAACTTGATAATATTGCATTTAGAAATGTTGACTCATTCCAACTAAGTCAAACAAAAAAAATTTAATTCCAAAAAGCAGACAAGTAAAGTCTATACAAGCATTCTTACAAGATAAGCATACACGCATGCAGCCAATCAGAGGATGAGCGCCAGCCAGCCCACGATCATCGCCATGCCTCCCACGGGGGCCACCTTGCGATGGCCAGGGTCCCCCGTCATGGCCTGGTGGTACAGCGACCCGCAGAACATCCCCATGCCGGCGATCAGGAGGGTGCCAGCCTTTGTGATGACAGAGAGAGGAAACGTTAGGCTGGCACAGACCATAAGGATGGTGACAGCTGGTCAAGAGAGCTCCCACTTTTGCAGTATTCGTGACCAGGCCCCAATAGACACTTTCGTACAAGCTCCAGAGAGAGCTTCTTTTTTTTTTTCGTGCAAAAACAAAACTTTCGGATGACGCCACGCGTTGCAACCCCTGCTGAGAAGGCTGTCACTTTATTCAACTGGAAACATCGTGAAGCACACCTGCATTTTCATCACCGACTTCGCACACAGAGGCAATGAGCCATATTTCAGAGGGACTTCTTTTCAGTTTCTCGAAAAGCTCACTCACCACAGCAGGTTTACTGGATTGGGCAGCACCCAGCAGGGCCAGGCTGTGGTAGAAATGGTACTTGTTGGCTGTTTCAAATAGCTACAAACACATAAGGATGAGCGGTCAGGCTCATTGAAAAAAGAAATTCATTGTCGATACAAGAAAGCGTCATACCACTCTTTGGTAATCATCAGGGTCGCTGTGTTTAAAACCTTCAACGAGAAAGTAAAACATTATGAAATGTCAACAACAGCAGATAGCATAGCTGGATCATATGGCACTCCTACCATGCGCCCCGTACGCTCCAAGTGCTACCGCCGAAGCCCCAGAAAGAGCCGCAAGCCGGCGGACAACAACAGCGGTCATGATCGCTTTGCTAGGACCTCCAGACCAAGGGAAGACCCGCAAACATGTTGCCTTCATGTACTCCTGTTTTGTCGCATTGAAGCCGTACGATCCCGTTGCATGTCGGGATATTATTTACTGTTTTGAACTTAACGTTCTATGTTAACCAACTCTTAACGATACACGCATACCTTCCGTACATGAAAACGACCATAAGTCGTTTTTGACATTTGTAAAGCATAAGTTCACAAGGTCTTTGAACGCAACAGAGTCACGCCGTGCGTACTCACTTCCGCTTCCGCTATTCAATGACGTACAAGGAATTGGAAAGCAAGTGGACGTTTCAAATTCAGATTCATGTTTTGAACACTGACACTGACTTTTCTAAATTAAGCGTATCCTTTTGTGTACTGGTGCCTACTTTAAATCAGGGAATCACAAACCGCATGTCTTCTTCTTATTATTATTATTATCATTATTAGTATTATTATTATTATTATTATACAAAGTTGCGTGACATACGGAATTATTCAAAGCTGTCCAATTGCAGCCATTATAATGTCAATACATCCATCCATCCATCCATCCATCCATCCATCCATCCATCCATCCATCCATCCATTCATCCATTATCTATATACAGTGCAAAATCTAGTCAACTAAAGTAAACACATTCTCAATTTGATCAGGAGTTATAATTGCAGTTGTAGTTGTAGTTGTAGATAAGGGTGACAATGTACGTCGACTTTTCTTGTTTTTTTTCGAGGTACAGTCCAGTAACATGATTTTAGCTCAAAAAGAAAGACAGGAAGAAGTCGAGAAAAAAATGTTAAATTTTGGCTTATTAATGTGTAATTTCCCCTAAAGTAAAATAAAATTCACCATGTACTCAAGTGATGCATTTTCAGATTCAAAACCAGATATGATATGCTTGCATTTAATCGCTATACATTTACAATTCTTTGTGTGAGAATAAAGTCCTTCACATCACTCTAAAACTGAGATGTAACAGGACAGTGACAAAATAAATGAATTGAACATGTTACATTAGTATCAACAAAATTGGAAATTGTAACATTACGAGGATAAATATTGTGTAAGATTTTGAAATGAATTTCTTCACACTTATTCAAGATACTGAATTTAAATAGTCGTGTATGCTTGTTTGTGTATTTCTTGTCTGTTAAAGCGATTCCACCAAATTTAAGATCAGGTCTTAGAGTGTTAACTTTCTTATCGTTTAAGGAAGCTTTCATTACTATTATATCTGCGGGCAACACTTTTATAAAAGAAGAAAATTCTTATAAGGGTACTGGAAATATTTTGCATAACCGAGGTTATCATCAAAGAGATCATCAATATAAATTAGGCCCCTTTCATTCCAACTCACTTTATATTAACATATTTTAACCACTTAGAATCACAATTATGTGAAGTGACCAGAGTACAGCCCGCTCATAGAATTTGGAGAGTTTAAAAGGCAATTTTGCGCGTGTCTAACATGAAACATCCTTTCAATCTGATGTTACTCAATGAAAAGTCACGATTACCTGACCTAGATAGCAGGGGCGGGCGGAGGAGGCCCGGCTAGGGGTTGAAATCATCACATTAATCACACCCTGTGCTTTGTTTCAGAACTCACAGTTCAAATGTATTATTCATAGATTGGCTGCATTATAGTGGCGCACTTTCCTCTTTATGAATAATTAATCTCCCCAAACTGCCACCGCACCAAAGCAGCGGTGCACAGGGCTTATCACTTGTGCATCTGTTTGCAAATTGGGCCAATTGGCGAGAGGCTGCCGTGATGCTTGTTGCAGGGGATGTATTTGTTCGGACTTTTGGTTGTTCGTAAACCTTTATTAATGAGGCGCGATCATTCCTGCAGAGATCTTGCCAGAGGGGGGCGCTGTCGTGCTTATGTGTGTCAGGACGGAGAGGCCTCTATATATTTCCCACCAAGCCTCGTCCTCAGGTGACTTTGAAACAGTATTAAGACAGAACAGTTTAATTAACACGTTTTAATGAGTGCAGGAATAGAATCAAGTCTAGTGTGAGTCACAGGCATCTCTATTGATGGTTAGCTAAACTTGCAAAAAATAGGTCCCTTTCCATCTATTCCCTCAAACAAAAAATGAGAAGATGCTAAGCTTGAACTGAATGAAGAGCCTGAGGTTATTTTGAAAATACCATTTGCATGTCATTGTCATTTACAGCATATCATGATGTTTATATTTCGAGTACATTTGTTCGCCAAATTAATTTTAAAAATTCAGCCCGCTTGTGTGTAGAAGCTGTAAAATCAAATCAAAGCCGTGGCCTTGTTTTTTTGTTTTTCCTCCGATGTATGGCAAAGTTATCAAACAAAAAAAAGCCAGCACGTGGACGTCAATAAGAAGATACTTTGCATGTTTTTGGTTGACTTTGAGTAGCCAATTATCTATCTGATTGTGCGTTTAAGCCGACAAAATGGAGGCCCGTGTGTCACAGCTTTTCACGTCAGCCGCTCGTGTCGTTCCGTCGCTCTCAGCCAAGAAGGAATTCGGAGGGGACGCTGGAGAGGCAGCAAAGACGCGAGCCTGTCCACTGACATTTTGTCTCGCTGCGCAGGCTGTTGTGTGCAAAAGGGAGGCGACACCAGTCATTGGCATAAACACGCACACATGCACACGCACGCGGGACCAAAACAGCCTCGGGTATTCAAACAGTCATGTCAACAAAATGATGTTATTTTGGCTGCAAAATAGCCCGCTTGTGTGTGGGCCAGTCTTGCCACAGTTACCTTGAAACAAAAGTAGGTTAGTTACTTTACTCATGACTTGACTGAAGTTACCAATTACTTGGATCTTAAAGGTAACTGAATTAGATTACAAGTTACTTTATTTGTTACAGTCAACAGATGCCGATAACCCCGCTTAACATGAAATTGACAAGTTTTTAACATAAACAGCTACTTGTTTTAAGCAGACACGCATACGCACACACACACACACACACATACACAAACCCAAAAAATTGGTCCCGATTAGTGGATCGGTCGCATTTTGACCCACAATAGTGTTATTTTTAACCCAACTGTTTTTAGAGTGCACTGTTATTTGCTATACAGTAATCACTCATATTTTTTTACAAAGTAACTGTAGACAGATTACTTCACTCAGAAAAGTAGCATGTTATTTTAGTCATTTCTGTAAAAAAAAAAAAAAAAAAAAAATCACTAGAGTAGTGCGCCGCCATCATCACTGTTGTTGACCACCAAATACAAATATTATTGCGCCATAAACACTGGTTATACACTTCATTGTCAGGTTGTTTGCGCACACACATGCTCGACAATATTATTCATTATTTCATTCCTCCCACTTCAAACGACTGTTGTGCATGCGCAAAGATCACACACACACACACACACACACACACACACACACACACACACACACACACACACCCTCAACTGCAGTTCCAGCAGGCTCCCCACATCGTGGTGCAAGCATAATGAGTAGCCTGCTTAAGCTCATCTGCATGGCTCTTCAAAGGAGATCAATGCAAATAGATGCGATTTAGCCACTGGCACCAATTAGGCCCAAAATGTCTCTCTTCTAGCTTTGCAAACTTGGTCACAGTCCGGGTAAGAAATGTATTTTCGCCATAATCCAGTTCAATTTTTCATTTCTCCTACCACAGAATTGATGCCGAGTTCCAGTGGACGCCGAGATGATGTGTAGCATGTCACTTTTTTTTTTTTTTTTTTTTTTCAAGGAATAACGAACAATGGCTCATTCATCCCAGCAGGCCTGGTGAGAAGCCCGAACCCCAAATAACATTTGATAAGTTCACAAATGAGCCCAGATATTGATGAGGCGTGTCTTGACCAGCACAGCTCCCTCATTTAACGCAGCACTGCTCAGTCGGTGTAATGGAGGCGAAAATGAGGGCAGGTTTTACATTTCTAGCCGCAAGCTTCTATACATCCAAAGCGGTTCAATTAACTGCGCACTGGGGCTGAATCTTTTTATTTTTCCCTTTATTTCCTTCTTGAAATTAGTGCACCGCTGCACCCTCAGATGTGTCTTGGCTGCACTTGGACAAGGCAGCAATAAAAACAAAAGAAATGAAAGCATCCAGCCAATTTAATACATTAAAAGTCATTTGTCAACTTTGCTAAGTCTGCCTGTTGAACTGGAATGATTTGTTCCCAAGTTTGGGAGGAGAAGTTCAGCTCAAACTAGGAGATGGCGGGCGGGGGGGGCGGGGGGGGCTGCGATTATGCAAGCAGTCCGGCAAGCTGTCTAAGCGCCTTGATAAACTTCTTAAGGCCCGACGTCGGATGTCGTGAAGTGTCATGTGTCTGAATGCGCCGTCTGTTTGGCGTAGTGGCCACCGTCGTAGTGCCGTAACCCGTCTGTAAGCGTCTTGGGGGCGTTTACGTATGTTGAATCGGCGTCGCCAGTCGGGGCATTTGGTCACTCTGTTTGGCTGTTAGCTAGCAAATCAGCAAATCACCAACGGGAGGTGACAAATGCAGGGAAAACAGTGAGCACGCCAACAGGCCGGCCTCTTGCGTTCTCACAACATCTAAGATGGCGGAGGGGAGGCTGGCTGCTTTGTGGGCGTGTCAGTAATTCAGTTCGGGGAAAGGTAAATTAGGCTGAGGGAAAACGAGCTTTCTTGTGTACTCAGGGCACCTCTGACTGAAAGGTTAATGGTTTTAGAAGATTGCAGTGACGAGCATTTGCAAACACAAATTACCCAACGGAGGCTCCAAATCGACCTGTCAGGGTCGATTGTCAGTGGAGCCGCGTGAGCTTCGGCGTTGCTAAATAGACCTTGAAACACAGGGGGTCTTAAGCTTGGGTCTGGGGACCCCTGAGGATGCACAAGGCAGAGCTTGGTGGTCCCCAAAATAAATCACAATTAAATGACTTACCTATGTATAGGAAACCCATGCACCACTGAAACAAATACACTGAACCAATTAGTCTTATACCTTAGCTTTGGGAGGATAATTAAAAGCTCTGATATGGTTGTGAAGTATCAGCAAATAAATCTGACTTCCCTGCAAAGATAGAGTTGTCTTGAATAAATAAAGTATTACTATAGGAAGAAAGTCATATTTTCCAGAAAAGGCCGAATTTTTACAAGATCATTTTTTACAGGAACAAAAGGGCATTTTGCGAATCTATATGCATACTGTATAGATGTGTAAATATGTATTTACAGTATGTGTGTCTTTATGTATATACGGTATGCATGCGTGTATGTATATATATATATATATATATATATATATATATATATATATAACATTTCATCTTCACATTATATTTTTTTCCAGCAATTTTGGGGGCTATTTATTTTTGACTGGCTTATGGCTGATGAGGGGATCCTTGGAAAAAATGTCTCAGCTGTCTCCCGGGCGACCCATGACCATTGTGACGCTCGGCCCAATTCTATCACGTGAAAGGACATCAAGACATATGGGGCCTGCTCACATGCTCCGATGGCATCTCACTCTTTCTACTTGCACGTCATCAAGATTCCTTCAAGCTTCTGTGACACAGGTCATCAAAATGGATGATACAATTATAATGATATGATGATTAAAAAAGTGAAATCCACTAAATCCACTACTGTATTTTCAAACATAATATCCACTAAAGCAGGTTTGCCTCTCCCCGGGGCTGTTTGGCGCCTTGCTGCAATGACAAAAGAAGTTTTTGCACGTGAAAACCTTTGCTAGCTGCGGCCCTGAGTGTGATGTGATGATTGGGGAAGTCCTTGTCTGGCTGCGGAGCCAGCGACTGGTGTCGGAGGCCGATGCTTGGCTGCGCTGCCGCCCGTGTAATCACACGTGTGCTCGTGTTGCATCCAGAGGCGCAGGTGCTGCCAACACGCAGCTTTTACCATCTGCAGTGATGAGTTCGGGGACTGAACCCCCTGAAAGCGATATGATTATCAGCCCTTGAAGAGGACCTTGTCGAACAGGGTTGGGGGAAAGGACGGACGATTAATGCGGCCCACCGGCATGCATGTTATCAGAAGTTGTATATTTACAATTGGTGTTATTTGGAGAGATACGTATTTTTTGTAGGTGGTATTGCATGGTTTAAAAAGTTTGAAAACCAGGGATTTGATAGCTGAAACAAAATGTTCTGCTCCTTTAAAGTTCTCTGATGTCACACAGCTTGCAACTCTGACCGGCTGATGGCGCTAGAAAGATGAAGAAAATGTAAACAAATAGAATAGTTAAAAAAAAAAAAAAAAAAAGCAACTCGGTTTCCATCCGACCAAAGGATGCTGAGGCTGGATCACGCGCCGTCGTATTGAGGTCACAGGCAAGCGTTGCCATGGCGACCCGCTCTCGCTCGGGAGGAGGACACTGCGGCGCGTGCACCGCACGGCGGGGGCGTGCCGGCGAAGACGAGCACGTCACGGGGGCGCGCGCCGAGGCGGTTCACCTCAGCGGCAGACGAGCAGAGACCGCGAGTTGCTCAGTAAACCGCAGCCGAATCGTTTTTGGAGCCTTGTGGCGTTCCGTTTGAGGAATTCGCGACGACCAGGCGGAGGACGAACAAAGCCGAGTTGCAATCGCAGGTGACTGCTCGGCGATGTCGTGTTGTCCGCAGACGCGTCCCCGCCGCTCGGAGGTTCTGTTGTGGCTCGGCCGGGCCTCGAATTGCGCCCGAGGTGGACCCAGCTGCTAGGCGGTGAAAGGATGAGCGAATGTGCTGCCGTCTTGCTGGAGACGACGGCGGCTGAGCGCGCACGGATGCTGCTGGCACCGCTGTAGAGCCTCTTGCTGATTATCCCCATTAAAAAAAAAAAAAAAAAAAAATATTACTGTATTTTTTTAAGACGCATTTTGATGTTTGTGTGTGGGTTCACTCTCCGGTGTCATTGGCCCGGTTCGACTCAAGAAGGGAGGGACTGCTGTCATTTTTGGCGGATTCATTTTTAATTTTTTTTTTTTTTTTTAATTTATGTATTTTTTAGTTTTGGGAGTCATGTTTAGAGACACTGCTGCTTGAATGTGCTTTTTGGCAAGCGGAGGACACAATCCGAGCAGACAAGAAAGGACATCAGTGGGAACCTGGCTCTCCACCAGCACCTGGGGATCCCAAATTAACAGGTAGGATCAAATGTTTCACACATCTTTAGCTGCACTACGTGTCCCCTTTGCTGCTTCTCACTGTGAAATGCACATGTGTGTATGTTAGAAGAAATGCACACCCACTTGTCCAAATAATGTGTCCTATGTTGCTAAATCATTTTTTGGCATGTTCACATTTGCCTCTGCCCCATTATACTGAACCAGCTCATAGTGAAATGTGACTTACACAGGCTTCTATTCATGCGCTTCAATGCAAATTGCTCTCAGTGCTCATCTTATGGCCTTCAAGGTGCACACTGCGGCGTCATGCGTGCGGCGTGGTGCTCGTCTTTCACGTTTGTGTGGGCCTCGTTTCTTTTCCCCGCGGAGAAACCCCAAAACAGGAAACACCATAGCTATGAGGGCATGGTCCTCGAAATGCAAGCAGCACGCAAATAGATGCGCGGCACAAAGAATGGGCCGCATTGATATGCCGTGCAGGCTGCTGTCTGTTGTGGCCCGTTCGGATCAACGGGGGCCTGCTAGCTGACAGGATTCAGGGGGGACAAGAAGACCTCTGTTCTCATCCGCGGCCTGGCTCGGCTTAATTGGCACTCTTTTCTTTTTTTTTTTTTTTTTTTTTGCGCCCCTTTCATTCAGCTCACCTGCCCGATATGGTCGCTGTGGATGTGGAGACAAAAACGTACGGCCATCGAAATCGTTTGAAAAAGTCATCGTATGTTAAATCGCCATCGCAATATCGAGGGCGGGGGGGGGGGGGGGAATCGTAATTGGATTATTTTTCAAAATCGCTCAGCTCTATGGACCAGGTGTCTCCAGCGTGGTAGCTTCACAAGGACCTCACGAGTCGCCCACTGACCTGCTCTAAAAATAACTCACCAGGGATGGGATATTGTGATTTCCTAGTAATGTTGCAGAAATGATTGTTTGAAAACGTAAACAGTGTTACATATTGACACTGATCTGTTTCCGACCTCGTTTGATCATGAACATGATCGGTGTCTTCACTTAGATGAATATTGTAATGATGAACATATAATTTCAGCAGTGTATATGAAACCGGAATCCCTTTGCATTGATCAGTACCCAAGAAGTAGCTTTCATTTTCCAAATAAGGTTAGTGACCCCTGGTTTGGATTTGATTCGTTAATATAACAATACTGATTTGATTTGTTGATATAACAATACTCACAGGCATATATTCTTTATCCTCAACAAAAAATGACAAACACCGTCAACAGTTTGGTGGTTTTTAGTCGAAGGCTGGAGTGAATCGATGGCATTTCCGTGCACCACAATATGTTGGTTGTCCTCTGAAGCCACACGAGAGGTGCAATTTGCATCTCGAGACTGTTGCACATCTTTTCCTTTGCATTCTCCCACCAAGAAGTGACAATTTGATTTCCCTGCAAAGGCAAGGGCAGCCCGGCCTGTCATGTAAACACTTGACACGCACGCTAACATGTGTAGCCGTTCAATGAAAGCGCCTTGCTTTTTTTCACCCGTCAAGACAATATGGATTGGGGAGGCTTAAGTGTGCAGGCAGCAAAAGCCTCGCTGTTTATTGCCATAGGTCGTCATTTCTGTATGCGGCGCTTTCTGTGCTCACCGTGTATTTATCCGTCGCTTTCATTCGCTTCCAAACGGCCGTGGCTCGCTTCGCTGTGTCTTGTTGCACTGCAGCAACCTTTTGCAAAGCCAAATGTAGGACAGACTCAAGTTTTGTCAGGATGTTTTTGTTTTGTTGTTGGAGTACACGTACCAGGCGTGAATGGAAACAAATAGAGATCGGACGCTACTATGCGCAAAGATCGGCGGTTGCTTTCGTTACAAAGGAGAAAGAGCCTTGCATGCTGCAAGAACAATGAATCGAGTGTTTCCAGGAAAGTCCCGTGTGGTTAAAATTGCCATTGTCTTATGCGTGTCTTCGGACCGAAGTCATCCCGTGAGCGTTGGCGTCGTTAAGAAGGTGAGAGCTGGGTTGAACTCCGCTATTAGCGTTTCGGCACCTCCTCGGCCCCGCCGCCCGGGCTTCGAGCAGGTGACACCGGCTAGGAGCAATGAACATCTGTTGGTCTTCTCCTCAAATAGTTTAAGAGGAAAATCAACCCAAACATATTTTTTTTCAAGGATATGTTCCCAGCAGGCCCACTAGTTGACACATGGCATTCTGATTAATATTGCGTTTGTGGAATATGAGTTAAGCAGCAAAATCCAGCCCTTTTTAGCTATCTGAGGGGGCGGCCATTTTGTCACTTCTGTCGACTGAAAATGACATCACTGCTCAGGGCTCGGGTAAACAGCTTCGGAAAACAGGTCAGCCGTGATTGGTGGTTACCTGAGCCCTGAGTAGTTGTGATGTCATTTTCAATCGACAGAAGTGACAAAATGGCCGCCCCCGGAGGTAGCTAAAAATGAGTGGATTAACTCTTATTCCCCAAAAACGCAATATTTATCACAATGCCCCGTTTCAACCACTGGGCTTGCGTTGAACGTATTCTTGAAAAAAATATGTTTGGTTTGACTTCCCTCTTTAAACGCTACAAGAAGTCGCAACCGCCCAGGAGGTCCGCCAGCCGATCGCCACGCACCTCAACGACGACCCTGCAACGATTCAAAGCGGCATTTCCTGCATCTTGGCTCGAAAACGCCGGGGTGGGAGGCATCTGCCAATGAGATTGACTGACAGTTGGCGACCACGTCATATACCTTGGTGATGGCGTGACCCCCAAAAAAGCACCTTGGGATACATTAAGACTTTCCATCGAACAATGGGATCATTTCAAGCCGCCACTGATGCATTGTAGTTGCCGCCGGGCTTTGGCTGTCAGGATGTCGGACAATAATGAAAGCAAGAGGCCGGGCTCTCACGTTGGAGAATTAGCTGGCCTCCTTTCGGGCAGGCAATTTGCGTGAGCGCGCCGACGGTTTGGCCGGGCGACTCGGCGGCTGACAGTGACGAATGAGCGCCTGGGTGTCAGCGTTGGACTTTCACGCTCAGCTGATGCCAAGCGGCCCACGATGGTCGTTGTCACTGTCACAATCGGCGGAGGACGAACGGCGACGGCGCGCGTGTGAGAATACACAAACACACAAGAGATGGAGCCTCGGAACTTTTGGCTGCTTTCCTCTGCGATTCGCGTTTCGGGTTGCTGTTGTTGTTGTTTTGGCCTTGATATTTGCCGTATGCGCGCCCTCCATCCCTCAGAGAAAACAATCCGTGTTGGTTGAACCATTAATCTATGGCGCTTCAAGGCCGGAGCATGTCCTTTGGTGACAAATGCGACCCAACGCGAGACCCCTTTTTCAGCCCGAATCTGTTTTGCGCAGGTAGCGGTCGGCACGTAAATGTCAGCGGCTGCCACTGAACTTTACTGCACGCACCTATCTACTTGGCCCGCAGCTTTATCATCCTGCTGGGAAAAATAAAGCCCATGCGGTGCCCTTCATGAGTCACGCACGCGCAATCTTGAAACCGCTGGAGGTTGAACGGCAAAAGAAATGCTTGAGTGTAATGCGGGGGACTAAAAGATGCGTGGACGTACGGACACCCGGTTCAGCGTTAGAGGAAGAAAGATGTGGGGTGTTGTCAGCCTAATTAGCCCCGCTAAGGGAGTGTAACCTTGATCACACGATCGTGGCAAGCCAGATTGCCTCGCTGGGATGTCTGTTAGTGCGTATCACTCGGAAACAGCTGCTGGGATTGGATGGGGATGCTGGGGCCGCTCGGGCGGAGGGTTTGGTGCTTGCTGTTGAGGGCCAAGTCATGGGAAGAAAGCAAAGCCCGGCTCCCACGGCGCCCACATAAAACGTTCTCGTTCCGTTTGGGCTCCCACTCCAGGGACTTGGCGCCAAGGAATGGAAGAGACGATTTCAAAGCCTGCAAGTCAGCAGGATTATGGTTTTTTTTTTTTTTTTTTCGCCTGGGTTCCACTTCCACCTCCCACATATCCACGTTTGTGTGGACCGGCGACCAGACTTCCACATCCGGGACAACCGATGCAAACCTTGGTCTGCCTGACGCTTCCTCTTCCTTCCCATTGAGAATTTTGCTGATGAGTAAATATGGGAATTGATTTTTTCCAAAGGTCTCTCCAAGACCGCCCCGTGGATTGCCTCCTTGACAGCTTATTTTTACAAGACTTTGACAAATCCAAAGGAGGCAACGGCGTATTGATCCTCCAGCTGACATCATCACTAACATGAACAATTTCCCCCGGGAGACTGATTGGGGCGGCGCTCGTCCATTTCATTACGGTTTGAAGCGTCCACGGTGGACTCCATGTGCTCCGGATCTAAACGGTTGTCCCAGTTGTCCCTCGCCCTCCCCCTTGCCGCTGGCCCTACCCATTCCTCCCCTCTCCACTTAATTAACCCATTGATCAGGGCGCACATAAATTACCCTTCCAGAAAGGCCTTTATAGAGGTCTCTGCCGTCTCTTCACGCCTCGCAATTTGCTGCCGTCGTGCCAGCGAGGTCCCTCGGCCAAACTCGGCATCGGTTGTCTCGTGATTTGCGTCTGAAGATATTTCAAGTCTGTCCATTCCCCCCCACCTCTTCCCAAATTCACTGTGGAAAGAGGGAGATGGTGGACATGGGATTTGAAGCGGCTAGGAAGTTGGGTGGAGGTCAATGCTGCTCTTGTACAACCCCCTCGATTCATGAGGCTCACATAGCGCAACCTTTTCATGGCGGCCCTCTTGTGGCTCAAAAGCTTCGCCCCCCTCTCTTCCTTCCTCTCCATCTTTTATTTTGGCCTGTGCCTGACTCGAGTGGGACGCCGTGTCTCTGCTCGGAGATTTGCTCAATTAGGAGGAACTCAGAGGTCATTGTCGTCAAGGACCTGCCGCTATATTCGTGTTCCGTCCTGCTTCTTTCCTCTTGTTTTTTTTTTTCCTGTTTACAACCAAATCCATGGCAGGGAATTGATTGGATTCATTATCGAGCACTGGTGGAGTATGTATTATGAAGACATCAAATTCAGAAATAGTAACATAAGGCACTGGCAAAGACGTGCTGTGTTGGCGGTGAATTGGAGCTGACGTTAGCTAGCAGCTGCGCTGAAACGTTTTGCTAAATTACGCAAATAAAAGGCCGCCAAATATTTTTTACATACATGTGGCAAAATGTCTTCCACAACCCAGATAATGGAGGTTTGGTGTAATTTATTTATTTATTTTTTGTCACAGTTGATTTCTCTCCGCTGTAACGTACTTCCTCGGGTACTACATTTAATTTTAATTAGCAGTTAGCATGGCTTCTTGGTTTTCCTATTTTGTTTCCTTGCTCAGTGTGTCGCATGATTAGGTACTCCTTGTCCTCCTTCAGTGATTTCGTCAGAAGTGTAGCTTGGAGTTTAGCTAGCTGGCCTCATTTTGTAGCTGGCGTCGAGCAAGTTAGCTTAACGCCTCGCATTCTTCCAGTAAATCCCGAGCGGCCTGGAATGCAGGGAGGATAGCCAATGTCATCGACAAGCGTTATTGCACAGAGGTCGGCATTCCGTCAGATGACGGACCGGTCGGTCAGTCCGTCACTGACAAACGTCCGTTGTGCTGACGATTGACGAACGACGGGACACTTTTTGAAAAAGACGAATGACGGAAGGGGGTTTTCATCCGTTGGCGTAATCGTCATCCGTCACTGGTGGACGCTCACTTTCTGACTTTTTTTTTTTTTTTGGTGGGACCGCCGACTGACGGACCAACGGACTTCTGATGGACTAACTGACGGGCTTAACTGACGGACTGACTGACGATTACAATTGATTTTGTCACGAAAAAAATGACGGCCTGACATATGACGGACGGGTACCCTGGCCGCTGACTGATGACGAATGACGGACCAGCAAAATTTGGTAAAATTCCCACCTCTGTCATGGAGTCTCTTAACTGCATATACTGCATGTGCACCCCTACGCCAATCGTTTACAAATATTCTGAAAATGTCGCTCACGTGACTGATTATGTGGATAGTACCACAGATATGCTTTAAAGCTTCTTTCCTTTGCGACTGGTGTCAACTTGTACACCTACTCGGGTGATAATTCAACTAGTGTTGTGGATCCCTTCTATCTTTCTCAACTCAGCACTATTCTCCCTGATAGCATGAAAACACACACAAAGCCACATGCATCCCGTGTGGTCTCCAAGATTCAAAGATACGGAATGCCCGCAGGGCTCTGGAAAGCAGAGCATGCCCGGGAGGTGCTGGATGCATCACTTCTTGCTCACGCAGTGCACCGCTGTTGCTATGGCTCCCGGGAAACCCTGTCGTCTCGTTTTTATGCCTTCCACACGGCGAAAATGTGAAAGTATGCGTGTTTTCTTGTACTCTGAGCATTTTGTGTCACCTGCTGCTGTTGTGTGGATGATAGCGGAAATGTTCTTGGGGGCGAAGAGCGGTCTTTCTTTGTCGTCTGGGCACATTAAGTCGCCTAAGTGGCTCTCCGGGCTCCCGCGGCTCGGCCTGTCATGCGCACGCAGGTTTACTAGCCTCGGGTGCGTTTCGCTGTCGCTGTCACTGCGGCATGAGGGTAAATATGTTTTTGGGAATAATCGGCTCTGCCAAGTGCTCCGGTTACCCCCGGAGTCGTGCTTGGGAAACAGTTGTGACGCTGTTACATTTGGTCATGTCAAAGCCTTAATTCAAGGTCAGTCACGACAGATGCGGGTTTGCGGGCCCGGCGCCGAGTACAAGTTAAATATGACTCTTTCCAGGCGTGAGAGGAAAATGCTCCCCGGGGGGTTCCACGAGCCAAGGTGAGCGACAAGACTTTCAAACAGGCAGTGGTGCCTTGCTATGGTGAAAAATGGAGCACCAACCACAAAAGCGCCGCGCTCATGCTCACGGTCTGTGCTTTTTTTCGTTCACATTTCTCTCCCAAAGCTAATGTTACAAGCAGCACGGATACAAGTACTACTCACCTAACCGTCAAATGCAGAAATGTGGATCAACAGAATAGAGTCTTTACTAGTCATGACGTATTTCCAAGGACGTGTTGGTGGGTGGCTGTTGTGGAGCACAATCCGTTGTGCCCCAAATCCTGCATATCGTCGCTGTCCTGTGAAAAACACCAATGTCCATTCTTTCCATTTTTCTTATTTTTACGTAAATGATGTTGAACGCTTTATCCTGAAAATGTTTTTAAAATTCCAAAATTGGACATAGGTCAGCAACGATATGATACACAGTACAGTGGTAGTCGGAGAACATTTTTACATTTTTTTTATTTCAAACAAGGTGTTAGCTTCATTTTGTGGAGAGTTCAAAGCAAACATGGTGAATCGGCATTTAGCTGTTATGCTGCATGCAAATGGACTAAGATGCAAACAGAATTTAAGTTCGGCCCAAGTGGAAATGCTTTTAAACTTAGATTAAAGTTTTTTTTTTTCTTTTAGGCATTTCTTTCGTCAGTTATTCCAAACTCATGTTCTTGCGATGTACGTTCTTGTAATGATTGCCTTTAGACATTGTATTTTGTTTTTAAATGTTGCCTTTAGTTGTAGTTTATGTGAAGCCTATTGAGTGACCTTGTGCATGAAATGCGCGATATCAAAAAAGCTGTCTTGCCTTGCCTTAAGCAACTGACAGTTGAACACAAACGCCACAGCTATACATATTGACATTCAATATACCAGCGCTCACATTCATATATTCTTTATTCTCTGTGGTGATCTGAGTGGAGGCAGATCCTAGAGGCAAACTAGCTAGCGTGTAGCAGCACACAACTGTTTGGTCCTGGAACTGCTACACGTCAAAGCTCCCTCAGGACCGTGCCGTTCTGGCAGGACTCCACCCGTGCTTGCATCAGCGTTTGAAGCTCTTTAAGTCGACGGCGCAGGAAAAACTGCAGAGACCAGCTTGCAAATGAGAATGATCCCATGGTCCGCATTTAGCTCAGTCTTCAGCCGTGATTTAAGTCCATGTACACCAACATGCGTGCTGCCTCCAAGTTTGCTTCACAATAGGTTACGTGGACGCGGCGATGAGCGATGACTTTTAGGCCCCCCCCCCCCCCCCGCCCCATTATGAGTGCCTGTGCATTAGCGCTCAGCCGCTCACCTCGGAGAAGGCTGGAGACAGAGGATGCGGGAGATGACGGGAGGAACTTGAAAAATGAGCACGTGTGGGATGGCAAAGGGAATGCAGGATGAGGGAGCGTAAAAGAAAAAGAGCTGAAAGGGAGAGTTTTGGCGCATGGGTGGAAATGGGGAGGAAAAAAAAAAAAGTGGGGGGAGGGTGGGGGTCTGCGGCAACAAGATGAGACTCTTAAAGCAAGAGGGAATGGACAAAGCTGCAACGCTGGATAAAAGCCCACGATGGAGATTTGATACTGTGAAAGAGACAGAGAGAGTGCATTAGGGAACAAAACCATGAATGATGCATCAAAGGTTGCTCTGTTTGAGTTATTGGGGCTGAGACGGTGTGGGTCGCTGGAAAAGGAATTTCATAAAAAAAAAAAAAGAAAAAAAAAAGAATAGGCGAGTGTCAACACAAGAGAGATGGAGGATTACCAAGGATGGCAGGAAGACCAAGAAAAGATTGAGTGAAGGGGAATAAATGTGAGATTAGAGGGTTTATTCCTGGACCGGTGGAAAGGAGAGGGAAAGAGAAAGAGAGAGAGAGATGGTGCGAGAGAGAGAGATGGAGAGAGAGAGAGAGAGAGGGATAGTGAGGGAGAGAGATGTTTAT
This sequence comes from Filicampus tigris, assembly GCF_054856515.1. Taxonomy (NCBI): domain Eukaryota; kingdom Metazoa; phylum Chordata; class Actinopteri; order Syngnathiformes; family Syngnathidae; genus Filicampus; species Filicampus tigris. The sequence goes on along the minus strand of NC_141218.1, from coordinate 4,116,983 downwards.
GTGTAGTTTGAGAGAATGTGTGGTCTGTGATATGTGAGTGACAATGTGAGTGAGAGGGAGGTTTGAGAGTATGTGTTTGAGAGAGAGAAATGTCTGTTTTTAGTGTGAGAGAATATGTGAGTGCGAGTGCGGGAGAGAGCAAGAAGGTGGGAGTGAGGTTGGTGTGTGTGCATGCGTGTGACAGAAAATGTGAGTGTGAGTAAGGTTTCAGAGTGTGTATGTGTGAGAACGAAATGGAAGTGTGTAGTTTGAATGTGTGTGTGTGTGTGTGTGAGAGGGAGACAGGGAGAGAGAAATGTGAATGTGTGAGTGTTTATGTGTGATAGAAACTTGATTGTGTAAGAGGATTTTGTGAGTGCGTGCGATACATTAATAATACGATTTTTGCTCATTTAGCTCTTTATTGTAAAGTTAAACAAACACAATAGAACAAAGTATTGTAAAATTGTAAAATGTTCTGCCTGTTATTCCTGCCGTTATTCTTGTAAACATTAAGGGAACCCTCCAAAAAGTTATTTTATTCATCATATATTGTTTAAATTGATCAGCCAGAATTATCAGAATTTTATTCTGCCGAATATCAGAATTGGTATCGGCTTCAAAAAGTCCATATCGGTCTGGCCCGAATAAAAACAATCACGCACAAATTATTTTGAATTTATTTTTAAAAGGCCACCAAGTGGCCAAAGAAATTGTTGTACTGCGTGCTTTTATTTTGAAAGTCTGACTTGAAACGTGATGTTGCCGGGCAGACGGAGTGATATTGCTTTGAGTTGTTTATAAAAGTTGTGCCATTGTGAAATACGATTTTGTATGATTTTTTGTATGAATGGGTTTAAAAAAACAACAAGTAAGGTTCCACTGTCTTCATAATTACGTATACTTCCATTTTGGATTGTATGGTAGCTATACACTGTCAACAAGATTGAAAGAGACGAACTCATGCATGCAAATGTAAATGGAGGAATCCTTTAAGGGCTGTTTTTGTCCCGCATATAATACAAGAGCACAGTAGCTCCCCTCTTCGCTCAAGGGCACCAAACAAGGACATATTGAACATGCACTTAAGCCTGCTACATGCTAGCATGCTAACATGCTAACATGCGGGAGTATACACATACATGTCCTCAGCAGGGCAAGATTGCCAAGGTTTTACTCAAGAATTTGCCCAATTCCTCTTCCCATGTTCCGATTGGTGCCATTTTATTCTATCAGAAGCACACCGCGCGCACACTGCTCTGCATATTCATCAGTGGGTCGCGTGCCAGAGCGGTGGCAGCACTCCACGTCTGTCTAACAGCACGCTAATGCAGCCGTTTAAATACTGCTTCGACCCCCTTCCCCATTTCCCTCCACTGCACCGCCCTCTGCTTTCTGTCTGCTCCAATTTACTATACATAGACATGTAATGTGCATTTAATGTCATTTGGAGGCAGACAGACCTAAACAGACGGAGAGCGGCGCAAAGGCCAATTGGGAGTCGTTCCCTGCCAAAACGTGAGGGTGGGCGGTCGGGCGCGCAAGGTCGCCGGCGGGGAGGGAGTTGACGATGACAACGGAGGAAGAGTCCGGCGGGGAGCAGAGGTGAGGCGCCGCAGCCCGTGGCGGCCTTGATGACTCAGCGGTGGAAGCCTGCATAATTGGAGGCGCGCTATGGGCCCCCACCTCGGTTGGACCGCCAAACACATGAAATATTCAATGAGACATTTTGGGCCGACTTGTGCGGGGGACAAGCGAAAAGGCCAACGGTGTCGGAATATATGAAACTCCACTTTGCATTGACGCCGTGCGTCTGGGTTGTATTGACGTGTGTTAAGTACAGTGGTACCTCTACTTACGAAATTAATTGGTTCTGGAAGAAATTTAGAAAAGAAAAGTAGAACATTTTGTAAGTAGAGACGCGTTTTCCATGTAAATGCCCTAATCCGTTCCAAGCCCCCCAATATTCAGACAGAAATGTTTTATAAAGGATACAAATGTATCAAAACATGTAACAAATACATGTTACAATTAGATTATTGCACAATAAATGAGAGTTGTGCATAATGTAAAAAACAAAGAATAGAGTAAATTATAAAAATGATGGTCGTTTACCTTTTAATTGCTGTCCTCATCGCTTTTTGCCCTCTTTGGTTCATGTTCTCTCTCAGAAGTGGTTTTTGAATGGCGTTTAGTAAACAACTGATTTAATAACGTGGCGACTGTCGATACATTACAGCCATGTTCTTTGGTGAGATCAACCAAACGCATCCCTTTTTCATACTTTTATATTATCCCTTACTTTGTTTGTATGGACAAAAACCCCCCGATTTTCTCCTTTGTTTCTTTTCCTCGTTTCTAATTCACGTAAAACTATCGGAACACCTCATGGCCCGAGGGGCGAATGACGAGGACGCTGCATAGACATATCTATCACATATATATCCATCTACCTGTCTATCTACACACATAGACACATGCGGTCGAGGTCCCTCTTAGCCAATGGGATGCCAGGAAGATGCAAGGTAATAGCCAATGGCAGAGCAGCTATGAGTATGTTGCGTTCAGGAAACTCTGGAGCTGCCAGTAGCAGCCCATACTGTATTTACCTTTCGTATCCTGACATTTCTTTTGTAACAAGAGGCAATATTTTCCTGTTGAGGCGTTTCCTAACTTGAAAATTTCGTATGAAGAGACGTTCGTAAGAAGAGGTACCACTGTATTAGAAACCGGGATGGGCAACTTAAATGCTGGAGGAGGGCACTATTTTTCATTAGTGCTACTAGTGGGGGAGCCTAGGATCACACACTTCCTAACCATATGTAAAACAAAAATGCCACTTTAAATAGGGACAAAATACAAGCTCTTCATATATTAAATTTTTCATAATACATTTTTCAATGCATGTACAGGATGAAGTCGCATGGGAAGATTAGATTGACCTGGCAACAGACAGGGAGCAGTTGAAGAATGTATTGCTTGTGTTAAAAAATGCATGGGAAATGAAAAACAATTATATAATATTGAGGGAGAAAAATGAGAATTATATTATTTTTCCAAATCGTTTTGCAATGATGGTGGACCAGCCCGGACGCCTCGTCAACAATTTGTTAACATCACTGGACTTTATTTTGATGTTCAGAGAAATCTAAAAGCATTTTGTAAAGGTCTTCTTTCATTCACTTGGCCGACAGGCTCTCTTGTGATCCCGCTGGGCTCTTTTTGAAAAATTTGGGATGAAGAACAAAGTCGAATTTACCTACGATGGGTTTTTATTTATAGAAGCTCGGCGCCGGCCGTTTGGGAGCCGTGTCGGGGTCTCCGCCGTGAATAGTAAAAAGACGGCGTTGGAAGGAGAGGACAAACGCACTGCTTTTTTTGGCTCCATCAATCCTGTTCATCTGCCGCTGCGGGCTGATGCACGGCCGCTGCACGTTGATGGCTCCCTGGCCATTTATCTCAATCAGCGTGCTTGTCTGTTAGCCGTCCAGCTTAAGAAACCTCGGCGAGTCAGACAAACGAGGAAGACACAACAGGTTTATTAGGACAATAAAACACCGGGCGTGCAGGTTACAAGCGCCTTGTTTTACAATTGGTTGGCGGTGGTGGTTTCTAAGTTGTGTGGGTGTAGCAGACAAACAAGCCTTGTTTGGTCACAGAGTGAAAGAAAAAAAAAAAAAGTTCCGCATTTTGACAGAGATGAGATCATTAAAACGATGGTCAAGTTTCTAAAATGAAGCTTCAAGAGGCTGGAAAATATTTCATCGCGTCATCACTGGGATTTTCCACGTCGTGACAACGAGGCGCTCTAAAGCCTGCAGTGGCTGGAATCTAATTTAAGATAAAGCCCGAAAGCTCATGTCGGATATTAATTGACAGATGAAAACAAAGGACATTTCTGTTGTAGTTGTAAATATTTTTAGTCAATTTTATAAACGCAAGATGTGAGATGAAGATTTTTTTAAGCATTTTAATTTTTATTTATTTTGGTTCATGTTTTTCAATTTTAATTTAGCTTATATTGTTAGCAACGTTTTCAGTAAAACGCCCAGCTCTGTGTATTTCATCCTTAAAAATGAGAAAAACTGTGGAATCTCCACAAGTGAGTACTACATACTTTGCACGTTTCCACCAATCATCTCCAAATGTGTATATTATACATATATATTGAGAAACAAATCTCTGAATTCACTTTCCACGGTCTGTGAATGTATTTACCCACCTGACATTTCAAAGGCGATGGAAACAAACTAGATTGACAGCTTTGTATTGCTCACTTCTTCATGGCCTCAGGCCAATAATCTTGTACTCTCGTCTCGAAGGGGAGACTACAAGATTATACGCCAGTGTTCCACTAGCGGGCCGGACAATATGGGGCTCGATCTACTAAACACGCCGATATCAATCCTCGCTGCGGTCCCGCATGTTGCCAGCGTTTGTCTGCCGTTGACCAGTGTCGGCTGCAAAAAAAAAACACGTGATAGCTTCCCAGTCGTGTTGACGCTCCACCGGCTTTAAATTGGAAGGAGACGGACATCTGCACGTCAACGTGGCCGCCATATTGGATGTGGCAAAGTGGAGCAATGGTTGAAAGATGAATCATTCATTTGCTGGCTGGATATGGAGCAGGCGTGTGCTCAAAGTCTGCGCGCGCGTGTGCGGCTGCATTCATTCCGAGTGTCAGGTGTCATGTGTCTGCTGAACCGCGACTCTACGGAAATAGAAGAGGAAGGAAGGGATGAAGGGGGGGGGGGGGGGGCGTCGTTGAGGTGGTGCGGGCTGACAGATTAGCGGCGAATGATGAGAGTGCTCACACAAGATTTAAAGCTCCACTCCAAGGTGAGCTCTTGTAGGACAAAAAGAAGCAACGACAAGGATTTTGAGGAGATGAGACGCCAAGATAGGAGCATGATACAAGATGACACATACAAGAACCCCGCTAAGGCCCCTTCAGGTTTATGTTACTTGTCACTCGATTTGGAGTAAATGCATTCGCCTTTGACAAATGCCCTTTTTGGGGGAGAAATCTTCTGGCAAAAGCTCATGTAACGTCGCTCCCTCTGTCACTGCCAGTTCCCCATATTGCCGGCCATTTCGGCTCAAGTGCGGCTGTTTTACATGGCGTTCGCCATTCATCATCAAAACACATATATTACAACTAACTGCGGTGACACAGACATTACCTTGAAAAAGTAACCTAGTTACTTTACAAATTACTTGTTTAAAAGTGATTTACTTACATTTCACATTACGGGATTTTAAAAGTAACTAGATTACAAATTACTTTAGTGAAATTCAACAGATGCCGACAACCCGGCTCAACATAAAATATTCAATTAGAAGTACATTTTAAAAGTGATGTTTAAGAACGAAGTTTTTTTTTTTTAATTTAACATAAAATAACGACAACCTTTTAAGTTAGCAGAGTTAACACAAGTAATTATTTTTATTTGGAAAAAAAAAGGCTTAACATAAGTGGCTACTTACAGACTAAAAAGTCTTTCTAGACACGTTTTTTTTAAGGCATCTGTTTTGGCCTGACATATTCTGTTAATATTGTTATGGCAAACTTAACAGTCACAATGTACTTCATTTCTAAATATGATGATTACATTTGGTTATTTCATACATTCACACAGACTTGACGGTCTTTCCCTGTAAGATGTGCTGCGATCCATGGTTTTCTTTTCTTTTTTTGGGGGACGTACTGATATTGTTTTTGAAGCTAGATAACACCTTATCAACAGCACAGACTGTGCAACGTATTCCTGAGTATGTTCTTGAGCTGACACAAACTCCAAATAGCGGATGGATTTCCAGCCTGAAAACACAAATCTCCCCCTTTGCTCCATTGTTATTTGCACCGCGTGTTATTTACAAATTGTGATCTGGCAAAGTAACTGTAGTCAGCTTACTTCACTGAGAAGAGTAATTACTGTTTATAACACACAGACGCATAACTCTATTCGAGCGTCTCTGACTTCCACACCTACCCATTGAAAAACGTTACTCGACAAATGTGTTCATCCGTGGCAGTCAACTGTCAGATTCCAGCTGACGGCTGAGGACAACAAAACGAAATCTTAAATCATTGCGATCAATTAGCATGGGAAGCGCGATCAAACTCAACGCAATTCAGGTGCGCCCTGCTGCGGCTCTGCAAATGTAGGTCAGCCATGCCTTGTGCCTCACGCCAACACTGCAGGAAGCAAGAACAAAGGCAAATCACAACCCAAGACCTGAATATGACGGAAACTGAAATAAAAAAACAAAACCAACCAAGGAAAAATGAAGAATAAGGCGGGTGTGTCGGTCCATGCAGCGGCCTGCTAAGTACGCTGATACTGGTCTGCGTTTTGAGGTTATATAACACATCACACTCGCGTAGCTTGGCACGTTGCGTCTATTTATAGCAACACTTTGAAGGAAGTGTGACACACAGACACACAAAAAAAAAAGAAGAAAAAAAAAGCATCAGCCAGGCTGTGTGGGCGGTGCGCAATCAGACACAAGCTTGTATGCGTGCGTTATGATCGTTTACTCTCAGGGGACGTAACATTAGGTACGCCTGCACCGATCCGATGCTGGAGCTGTGCCACAAATTCTGCCTTTGCGAAAATGAGAATAGTATGAACTTTTTTCAGATTGTGCCTTTCAATGGGTCCAAGGATACTTAATGATGATAATAATTTGCTCGCAGGTATTCATTTAGAATTACTGACTCACTTGAGAGCAGGGGCGGAGCCAGAATGTGGCTAATGGGTAGGCCTGGAAAAATCAGGGTAGGCCTGAATATTTCCCTCACTGAGCACAATCCTACTGTCCCGACACATCGTATATTCAAATAAAATGACAAACTGACTAATATGAAGTTCGGATATTTCTTAGACAACTACAATTATGCCAATTTTAATATTCAATAAAATAAAGAACACAACAATGCACTAATTCAAAAATATTATAATAATAATTTACTAAAAATGTCAAAGTACTTATTTTTTTTCATGAATCTCACTGGGTGGGCAGTCTGTCAATCTGGGTGTGCACACCCAGGCCCACCCATGGCTCCGCCCCTGATTGCGAGGCTCATAGTTTAGCCTTGTGGTCTGCTAGCTTATTGCTAACACTAAATAGCATCTTTGTTATAGTGATATCGCCCCTTGAGCAATGGATTGAGTGTCTTTATTTCAAACATAAAAATAAAATAATATTCGAATTGAAATAAAAATATACAGTTATCTATGGGTCAAACAATAACACCCTGACACCCTAACCCTGTATATAATACACACCCGTGAATAATACGCAACCACGCCCCAAAGCAACCTTAAGTAGTCATTTTTTTTTCTCTCTGTACCCGTGTATAATACGGTTTCCTGATTTGCTGGTGTCCATACTGTATCATAACATCTGGTCGCATTGTGTGCAAGTGCATGTTTTTAATGCGCCCGTAACGCAGTCTCACTATCACTTTAAAACATGATGGTTGAAAGTTGCCCTCTTTTTGACTGTTTTGGTCAAGCTCCACTTGCGCCTCTCCTGTTTTGAAGAGAGCGCCAGGACGGTGTACGGAGACGGGAAAAAAAATCCTTTGGGTTTATTTATTTTGAGAATAAAACATCAGTTGCACATGATTAAACTGTGTTAAAGAAGTCAATCCAAACATTTTCTTTTCCACGGATATGTTTATATAGGCCCACTAGTTGAAACAAGGCATTCTAATGAATATTGCGTTTGTGGAATATGAATTAAGCAGCAAATCAACTGTTTTAACGAGCATGCCAAACGTTGGCAACAGATGCCGTCGAATACAGTGTCAGCATAATAAAGTTGTTTTTTTTAGCGCCCTTAATCAGAGATTGAACATTATTTCCGGACGGCGTTGTGTCGTTAAAGTCGGTAGCAAGTAGCAACAGTTTGTGACAGCAATGCCTCCGAGTCCGAAAAACAAGTCAAGTCCGCCGTTACGCCGCGACACGCTGCCGGGAACAACTTCAAAATAAAAGTTATACTAAGGCATTGATGTCTGTATATTATTTGGTTGGGTAAGGTTTATTTTGACGTTGGCCTTCCTACCGCGTTGCTGTTGTGCCTCGCTACTGTCTACGCACTAGTAAACGTTAACTAAGTGTATATACTTTTTGTCTTATTAACACCCGTGTTATAAGAGAACCCTCAACCGATGCAGGATCATTTGTTGTGGGAAAAATATGCGTATTATGCACGGGATTTTACGGTAACAGTTAACAGTCATACAATTCTTAATCTGTGAAAAATGATCAATATTAATGCTGTACCGATTCCTGTTCTGCACCAACCATCTTAGCTTGTCATTTATTTTTTTTAAATGCCACTGATGTCACAGCTGGCATCTGTTCCGTGTGTATTTGTGCACGTTGGTGTGTGCGCGTGCGTGTGTGTGAGACTTTCATTCTCCTCTGGAGCATGAGAAGGAGATGATGCTCGCCGCCACCCTCGCCGGCCACACTTCCACTCACATAAAGCAGTCAATTCGTCAGAGACGTCAGGGGTGCTAACGAACACCCGACCTCTTGTGTGAAGAGATTTTTACAGGCGTGATATAAAAGTGTGTGTTTGTTCGGCATTGTAGAGGTGCTAAATTTAAATTAAGACCAGAGAGCTTAATCCAAACGCAGTATATGGGGGTGGGGTGCGAGGCTAGGGGGTCTCATCTTCAGCCGTCTGTGCAATGGACCGGCCTATTTGACAGCCTGCCCTGTCACAGCGGCTGCAGCTGTCGCCATGGCGACCGGGTCAGCCGAGTTAATTGTTCTCAGTGATGGTCCATCTCTCTCTCGCTCGCGCGCGCGCGCGCACAGAGTCATCCATGGTTAGCCCGCTAAGCACAATTTTAACCTTTTAATCGGTGACCCAGCGCACACAGTTCCGCCAGAATGTCATCGGACTCCCTCTTTATCCATGCAGAAGCAACCCAGCGTGGATGCATTGCATATGTGTATCCATGGTGAAGTCTCAGTCTTAGAGAGGCGGTGACTAATGTCAGGCAGCCTCCGTGCTAATTAAAGTCTGCTCACACATTAATTACGGCCAACTGCAGCATTCGGGGCCCTAATTGACTACGAGATGACGCGTCCAACCTTTGCTTGGCTCAAATGATTTGATCTTCAATCAAGTAATTGCAGCACTTCCTGCTGGTTGGCCGTTTGTTGGTATTGTGACTACGCATCACGTTCTAATAAGGATTTAATTGGTGGTATCGGGTCAGGGCACGTGATTTTTTTTCTTTGAATTGAAAAGCAAAACAAATATGGTATTTTTCGACTCTTTGACTGTATATATTGGATACGTAGTTTGAGAAGCGTTATGCTGACAGGGAAAGTCACTTGAGCATTACAATCTTACCATTGAAGCCTTTCGCAAACCTGAAGTCGCTACAGGAAGGATTCTCATTCGTTTGTCTTTATTTTTTTATATGCTTCGTTTTAGTTGAGATTTAGCATCTGTTTTAGTTTTTTTTTTTTTTTTTTTAATGTATGGATGTCGAGTGCCAGATAAAAAATAAATAAATAAAAAGGTCACTAATGCCCCTTTCCCACTGAGGCGTGAAAATACGCATTCACGTCAGCGTTTGCCAGGCAGTTTGCAAAACATTCGCCAGACGTTAGGCAACCGTTTTAGTGTTTTTTTTCTTGTCGCAAGTAAATTTTGAACGGTACAAGTGAACGTCTGGCAACTGCCTTGTTCGCCGCTCAGTCTGATAGGGGCTTAAGTATTGAGTAGTAAAGTCAAAGAAAATTTAATTCTCAAACAACTGTTTGACGTTCCTTCTTCTGTACGGACAGGCAACAATACCGAAATTAACACATTTAAAAAGAACCGCGAAAAAACTCATGTATGATATTAACAAAAACGAAAACTAAGGACATTTTCACTACAATTTAGATTTGATTTTGTGAAAAAAATGATATTTCAATTTTAGTTGTAGTTTTTGAGTTCATAGTTTTTTATCAGTCGTGGTAGCAGACCTAGCGCGATGTGGTTTGTCAAGAAAAAAATCCCGTTTCGAGAAACTCGGAGTAAGGCGTCGGCCAGAACGCTACTCAAACAGGCGCTAACAAACTTCTTGCCGGCGGCAATTTTGCAACGCTGCTCTCATGTCAGTTCCAAGCCACGGGCAAGGGAATAAAATCGTCTTTACGAATGATACCAGTAACAAAATAGAAAAAAGAAAGTGTCTTATGACTTTTGGGACACATTGTATTCTTTTATAGAGTCGTCATTTCTTGCGACAAAAACAAGAAAAACGCGAATCCAGACAGGTCAGGGGGGAAAAAAAAACTCTACTAATTTGGCAAAACAAACGAGCACCCTCGCGACTGTAAAACACATCATGCGAGCGATACGAAAACGAGGACTTGATGTGCCTTTGAGCAAGCTCGCCAGATGCTGCTGAGCTTGGCGGCTGTTGGGGGAGAAAGAGAGGAAGGGGGGAGAGGGGGAGGGAGAGGCTGGGCTAAACAGCAGGAGACTCAAAATGTTGTGTTATTAACGTTGTGGAGTTGGCCAACTGGCTTGCATTGCCTTGAGGTGTGGATGGTGCAGTAATTGGGAAGAGAAGGCAACGCCTCGTTAACCCCGAAATGGAATATATCCTCAGTCAAGAGGAGGCTGGCCTCTAATTATAGATGCAAAATAATGTATTTTATAAAAACCTTTTTTCTGCCTGTCTGCCCAAAAAAAGTATTGAACAGAGTAGTAGTAACATAATCAAATAGAATATAAATAATTTTACAGTTGTGATTTTATGCTGCAGTTCAATTCATTCTGCTTCTGCTGTGCCCGCCTAGACCACCAGGAGGCAGTATAACAATCGCCACTGACTATGCCATGCCATTTTTAGTTCAGAATGAAGACATGTAAATGTCCGTTGTTTAAATGGTTACAACACTGCCAGCATCAATGCTAATTGTTAGCCCATCAATGATGTTTTCCTATTGTTAGCATTAAGCTAGTGGATGCGAGGAAATGCGTGGAGGAGGAGCCAAAAGTAGGAGGCAGCGAGGGAGGGAGTAGGAGGGAGCTGATTGGGCTAACACCAGGGACTGGGATGACAAGCGCAGGTGGACTCAACAACCTAACGAGAGACAGACAAAGGAACACAAGGGAAAACATGAAACTAAAGTCAAAAACCAAACTCAAAAGACAGACAGAGTACAAATACTTAGTAGTGATTTTTTTAGGCCGATGCGGATTCCGATATTTGGCAGAATAAAACTCTGATAACCGATTAATCGGTCGATTAATTTTAAACACATACAATGAATAAAATAATTTTAAAAAATACAATAAAAATAATATTCGGGGAGGTCCCTTAATGCTTATAACAAGAAATATATGAATTACAGTTAGGACATTTGACTGTTTGACAATACTTTGTCCTTCAGTATTTCTTTAACTTTAGAGAGAGAGAGAGAAAAACTGGCAAAATTCGTCTCGTTTATTTATTTATTTTTTTGCGAAAGATTTTAGGGAGAATCTTTGAATGTCATTTTTACCTTATGTCGTAAAAGCGTTAATGTGGGGCTGAAATGGGCTGATTTTTGCAGATTTTACAAGAGATAATATCAGCCAGCCGATTAATCGGTTGGGCCCCATTTAGTGTATTTAGTGTTCTCATGCTATGCTTTTTCAGGTATTTGTACTTGTCATGAGTATTCATTTTCTGCGAACGTTTTACTTTTACTCCTTACATTCGAAAATGGGTGCTCTCTGCTCCTGACTTTGCCAAAATAGACTTGTCGCTTTTTCAAACATCCACGGGTGACATGGAGGTTTCACCTTAGCACGGGCTGGTTTCCATGGTGACGTTTTGAATAAAAATCCCAAAACATGTTACACATTCGCAGCCAGGTGGCAATAAAATCATTACACGGTGCAATTTATTGTGTTGCACGCCATCACCCGGAGGCAGCACTGCGACGGCAGGGGTCGGCAAAAGGTCAATCAAAGGTGCATTTCATCCAATTAACTTTTCTGAGGTTTTTTGTGGACATATTTTAGAGTGAGCAATCCCCCTTTGGAATCTTTCCTGTCAGGTTTGGCCCCAAAAGCTGGGGTCTCAGGTCCGCCATCTTTGTCCCTGCATCCCAGCCTCATCAATCACTTACGCGAGCCCACTGTGAGCACGCAAGCTGGCTCAATTATGCCTGTTAAATTGCGCCAGTTTACATCGAAAGCCTCAGTTGCAACCTGCAAGTCTGGAGTAAGAACTCGCAATGTATTAACAAATATAGCACTCACAACACTTTTTCTTTTGTATATGTCTTCTCTATTGTGTCTTCTTTCTGCGTGTTCGTCTGAGGGGGGGAATGCGGAGAGAAACAAAAGCAGGTGCTGCAGATGCATTTAGGCTGAACGCATTGTACCAAAAGAACACCACGGGCTTTGAGCTTCAATGAGCCCAAAACTTTTTTTTTTTTTTTTCTTACAGGCAGGATTACACTCTGTGTATACACGAGAAATATAATACAAAAATGAATGAGCCACCCGAGTGGGTGAGAGGCTTTGAATTATTTGCCATCCAGCCTCAGTGCAAGGGATGGCCGAGCGTAATCGGGCCCATACCGGCCTTATTTTAAGGCATCGAGTACTCGTGAGGGCTGCCGATACGAGCCACCGATACTCAAGGCAAACATAATCCGACATCGAGTAAGTCCTCCTCAGCAGTAGTTGACGCTGTACTGCGGCAGTTCGACGCATCTGCAAATCGTTCTCTACATCAGAAAGGACAGTTCTTTCTTTTGTTGACAATTTCCCGTCGTTGCGTCGAATGAAGTTGTACATGTCAAAAATACTCGAGGCGTCTGTGAGTACTCAAAGAGTGATTACCCGCGAAAAAAAAAAAAGTGGTCTCGAGATTCCCTGCTCAGGACGTTTAACTTTTAAATGCAAAATGTTCGACTGGCAGTGGGAAATAGGCGGAGGGGACAGAAGACGGCGGCATTAAAGTTGCTCCGGCGGGTTCGGGTGATGCAATTATGCATTTAATGGCAACTTTAAATTGGGCAATTACAGCCGGACGATAAAGCAAAGAGAGAGCGTCGCAATTGGAAAAGAGCTCTCGCCCCGCGTAATCACCGCGAATGGCTGTTCCCGGCATGCCGCGCCGTTACGTAACCAGCCAACAATGTTATTATGACACTGTAATCTCTTCCTTGCATTTGTGACGGGCTGTGTCGCATGAGGATTTGCACCGAAGATTACATGAATGGATGTGCAGCTCCCGAGGCGCTCGTTTGCGTGCGCTCGTGCGCGCGTGTTGCTACAAACAAAAGCGGCCTAAAGCGCCCTCCTTATCATTTACCGTCGATCTCACCTCGGCCAGTGACGGGTTGAAAATGGTCACCGTCTTTTTGTGTTGTGTTTACTTTTGGGTGGCTTAAAAATAGTCCGGCCCTCATGCAGGTTACGCCGGGACGAGTTTAAATGAGTCCAAATTAGGGCTGTGGCGCATGAAGCACGTGCGGGCGGCAGAGTGAACTCGCCTCAGCAGGAGGTTCCCCGGGTCACATGACACGATACCGATGGCCGGATTTATTTTCGGCCCTTGCTAAGTCATCGCGGTGCTGTGCACCGAAAAGGATTCCCCTTAAATGAACCCGGTTGACTTAAGCAGGTCTCCTTCAGGGTCCGTTTCAGATCTCAGCTAATCGCTCTCTTTTTTTTTTTTTTTTTTTTTTTTCTCTTCATGGTCTTGTGTCTCAGTGCAGGTGCAGACGTCGATGAAATCTCCAGGACGGGGCACAGAGGGATGGAACGTAACAGAACCACGGCCGGGGAAGCGACTGGGACAGCCTCGGCTCCGATTCACCACTGACCTGCCACCCGCACAGAGGCCCGCCCTCCGAATCCCTGCGCGCCCTCCACATGACCTTCACGGGGCTCTGCTCGTCGTTTTAGTCATTCACCTTTGGACGACTGCGTTTTGATTATTCCATAAGCAGCCATGCGCGTATTTGTACGTGAAAGTGAGCGAAAACGACAAAGGTCCCTCATGGCAGACTGGTGCATGCAGCTGGGCCTCGCCCTCCTCTTAAATGTGGCCTCCGGTCAAAAAGCGGAGCCCTCCAAGCAGCCCGTGGTCACCACCAACTACGGCAAGCTCCGAGGGATCAAGAAGGACCTGAACAACGAGATCCTGGGCCCGGTGGAGCAGTACCTGGGCGTGCCGTACGCCACCGCGCCCATCGGCGACCGCCGCTTTCAGCCGCCCGAAGCGCCGGGCTCGTGGCAGGAGATCCGCAACGCCACCCAGTTTGCCCCCGTGTGCCCCCAAAACGTGCACGGGGTGCTGCCCGAGATCATGCTGCCTGTGTGGTTCACGGACAACCTGGACGTAGCGGCCGGCTACATCCAGAACCAGAGCGAGGACTGCCTCTATCTCAACGTCTACGTGCCCACGGAGGATGGTGAGTGCTGGGCTGCTGGGTGGGAGGGGCGAGGGGTTAAGGGGGGGGACTGACTCTGTGCTAAGCCCGCCCCCCCCCGGCAGTCGGTCCAATCACCGTTCGTACACGCGCGCGGCCCTTGAATGTTTTTGAAATGACTGCCAAGCTGCGATTGGCCAATCACTCTTGAAGGGGAGGGGCTTAGCAAATTGTCATGAATGAATGACATTTCTTATTGCTCACGTTAAGGGTTTTTTTTTTTTTTTTCTTTTTTTTTGTATCACGTGTGCTTCTTACAAGAACTGTGGTACCTTGAGATACAAGGAAAATAACTTACTGATATCAACATGTTTTCATTCAGCTCCACAACCAGGTCGGAATGACCCCTCTCTACTCAGGGTTCTCATGACTTAATTTGAACATATATTCCCGCCTTCTGGGGTCATTGACCCCAAACCAAACAAATGTTTCATATTTTCCTTCTGTCCCAAAATGAGAAGATGGTCGCTGTCATATCTGATTGGTGTCCAACATGGTGGTTTTTCTTAAGATGGAGTTCTGACAATGTGTTGCTGACCTGGCATACGTCACATGTCCTGGGTGGGCGTCATCCTTGTTGCAAAACCGGCTCCTTCCTTGACTGCAACTTTTTTTTTCTTTTCTTTTTTTTTAGAAAATCCTGATATTTTTTTTCTTTCTCTTTTTGGGAGCTGGCATCTGTGAATGACATTCCCGTTCATTTTAATTGGAGCAATTGATTAAATTGAGTTCGGAGCTTGGTCAGAGGATGCATTAAACTTGTAAGTCAAGGTACCACTGTATGTGGACAAAACTATTGAGATCATACCGAATCAACGAATCAATCATGGGATGGAGTAGACCTCTTGAATCTTCTTCATCCTTGTCATGAATTTTTTTGCTTGAACAATTTGGGGAAGGTCCTTTTCTGTCTGCTTTCACTTTAAAAAAAAAAAGTTCATCAAAGCTCACCTTTCAACCCGTCAATGTTCACCAACACTGTTTTTTTTTTTTTTTTTTTTTTTTTTTGAAATCTACGTACCTGTAGCATAAGTGTGTGAGAAACATTTCCGTTTTGTCTGTGATAGGAAGAGTCGGCATCTCTTTATTTGTGAGTGCAGACCTTCTCTCTGAACATTAACACACCTGCGGTACTCGCCTGCACTTTTTTCCCCTTCACAGATCACAGAAAAGTCTCTTTAAAAAAAAAAAAAAAAAATATTGTGTCATAAATGATACGTATTATTAAGTGTCACGTTCTCATATTTGTATTCATGCTGTTTTGAACGTGACTTCTAACGGCGGGAGACTGCCAATCTCGCTTCCTTCCTTGGAAGAAGATAACGTCAGGAACCTATTAGGACCTCATGTGGGTTCAGAAGAGCAGAGTGGGAAGCTTTCCTCATAAATCATAGCGGGCGCTGTTCATCCGGCTCCTGCAGAGTCACGCTGGATCGATGGGATGGAGGCGTCGGCGTGTGGGGGTGGGGGTGGGGGGGTGGGATGGTCTGCGTTGGGGGTTAGTCGTTCCCAGCTAGCCTGGAGCACGCAGACAATGTGCATGCTTCACTCCGCGCATTCTCCTTCCATTAGCGCACAGGACTTGAACTGCACTAGAGACCGCTACGAAGTCGGGAAAAACAACAAAAAGGCTGACGAGTGCGGTGATACACATTTTACTGAATGCCCATATTTGTAAATAGATTGTTTGGCCATCAAAAACCCCTTTCTCAGTCTCGTTTTTTGTTGTGTCGTAGTTGAGAGGTTTTGGTGCGTACGGAGCCACGGAACACACTTTTTCTGTGTGTCTTGAAAGATCAAATTCTGCTTCGGAAACGGCTGGCAGTGAATGAATGAATTAGTTCTTCCTGATTGAGCGTTTGGTGGCAGTTCTGCCAGGCGACGCTCCGGCACGTCGACTCCTCATCCCGGCCTCGTTAGCGCCGGGCTTCCTGGGCGTGGTTGCCGCCTGTGCGCTCATAATTATTCCATCCGCAGCGCCATCCATCTCCGTGCGTCAAACCCAGATTGCGCGCGCACACACACACACACACGCACGCACGCACACACACACACACACCTGGCAATCTTGCAATAGTTCAATTTCCTTTCTGGATCCGTCGGGAGCAGCTCGATGCTAACGCGGTAACGGAGGCCCGTGGCTGCGCTGATGCTGCTGCGACGTTGGCACGGAGATATACCGATAAGTGAGAAGAAAAGAAGGAGGGGGGGGGGGTATACAAATACGTGAATAATGGCAGAAGGGGGTGTCAGCCTACCGCAATAAAATGTGATATATGACTGCCCCCCCTAAAAAATCCCTTTTTATTGTTGGGCTCATCTCTTTCCCTTCTCTTGCCAGCCACAGTTGCTTCCCAAAAAGGAACAAAAATGCACAAAAAGCATTTCTATGTTTGTGTGGGAGAGCGAGCGTGTGCGTTTTCCAGCCAAATCAAGGGGCAAATGAATAGCGTTTTGCCCGGTCGACAATTTGATTAATTGCAGAAATAAAGCCACTAACCGTCCCCTCGCCTTGAGAACTTTGTTCACTGAGACTTCATTTAGTGGTGAGAGACCTTCTCATTTCCCGTGTGTCTTCCAGCATAATGCCAGACACGGCTTCCTAATCCTCCTCTCATCCATTTAACTCTTGAGTTTTTTCTTGGAGATAGAACCCAATCAAGCTTGGAGAGAAACTTACCTTTTACTAGTGGACTTCATTGGAACATTAGCGAACAGCTTGATTGGTTCTGTGTTTCTGGCTCGGGGCCTGGTTTAGGGCGACCCAAGTTGATTGGAAGAAACTGGACCCTTCTTTTTTTTTTGGAAGATTCATCCAGAAGACGTCGTCAGTTCTAAATTCAAAAATTTCTACCGAACAAACATGTAAACATCTTCTCCACTCCTTGAGTGACTGTGATTGACTTGGCCATGGCTTAACCCATTAAGGACGGACACGCATAACCGCGTTTCTACCACTAGAGCCGGGAGCGCTGTTGCGTCCTTTTACCTTTAAACCCGGGAGAGCGGATACGTCTTTTTCTTTTTTAAATCAAATACTCGGTCTCTTAACCAATTTACTGCATCAGAATATGCATACACGTGACGGTGTCGCGAGACCGCAGAGAATGTCCCGGAATTTTTTCGAGCCGTAGTAGCGGATGCCGTCGATCACGGGAGCTCTGAAATAAGTAACGGCAGTGATATAGACGATGTGCTTGTGGACTTTGAACCAATATATCCAGTCGAACGTGATATATGGTTAAGTTGTAGACGATGACGATATTGATGTCTTTGTAACATAATAGAGGATGATAATTAAAATTTTAAAATAGTGCTTCTCTTGTACTGATACTTTATTTTTACATCTTCGATTGAAACAGAAAAGATGAATAAACCCGGGCCTGTGTGAAAGCCACGTCTAAATTCTCTAATTCTTTTGGAATTAAATTTCTATCTGCTACAGGGGCTGAGATATCAACTATTTTGTAGATGTTGAATTTCTGGGAGAACCTCAGGTTTAAGAGGGTGATTCTATAGTCGCCCTTCAGTTTTGGGGAGATGTTGAGCCAGGCGCTTTAGGCCTTATTGGCTTAATATTTCTCTACTTTGCCTCCAGAAAGTCTTTGGTAGGTTTTGCATTCTGAATTCTTTGGGGTCATTGTCCATTTGCACTGTGTCTCACTGCCCAAAGAGTTGTCAACTCAACACACAAGTAAACTCAACTTTATTTATAGAGCAACCACAGTTGTACACAGTGTTGTACATAAAATAAAAATCGGACCCAAAAATAGTTAAAAAGGCACTTCAATGAAATTAATAACATAAAAACAGTAAACACACTAAAACAATGACGTGTCTCAGGCTGAATCGAAAGCCAAAGAATTAAAATGTGTTGTAAGACGAGTTTTAAAGCTGGACAGACAAGAGGGCTTGCCTAACGTTTAACGGCAGGTCATCCTAAAGGGAGGAACCGGCACAGGAAAAAACTCAATCTCTTCTGAGGCCCTGCTTAGTCTTTGGAACCTTCAGTAGTGTCTGTTCTGCTAACCAGATTTGAAGAATCTTAAAATGAATTCTAAAATGTACAGGGAGCCAGTGAAGGGAGGCCAGAATTGTTGTTATGTGCTCCCTCCGACGAGCTCCAGGTAGGAGGCGAGCGGCAGCATTTTGGACCAAATGGACACGAGGAGTGGCTGACACCAAAACGATGCGCATCACAGTAGTCCAGCCGAGATGTAATGAAGACTTGGATTACTGTTGCCAATTGCTGTTGTGAAAGGAGAGGCTTGACTTTTGCCAGATGCCTATGATTAAAAAAAAAAAAAGCTGGATTTAACAATTCCTCGGTCCAATTTAAAAATTTAAAACCCAAATTTGAGACTGTTGTCTTTAGCTAAAACGCCAGGAGGCCCCAGTCAATGCGTTGAGATGTACAAGGGCCACTGGGACCAAACACCTTAACTTTTGCCTTCTTTTTGTTAAAGTTCAAGAAGTTTTGTGCCATCCAGGCTTTGATTTTCTCCAGACAGGACAAAAGTGGAAAGCACTTTTTTTGCTTCGCGGAAGATATATCTTTCATAAATCATAGCAGTGAAATCAAATGCCATGCTTTCTTAAGATGGAACCGAGGGGCAGCAAATACAACGAAAACAGCAGGGGCCCCGAAATTGAACCCTGTTGAACACCATCTGCCGGTTGGTGTCAGGCATCAAATACCGCACGCATTTTGCCTCCCCACGAAGTTAGCGAAGCTCAGTTGCCATTATTTTTGGCAAGCAAGGTCGCGGGGGTGAAGGTTGATGTACATACCCATAGGTGGGCCTTTGTCCTGCATGTGACTCGATGCGCGTAATCCCTCCCGTTGTCATGTGCCTCTGCCGTCGTCCCCTCACAACTTCCCATCCGCCGATGAATGAGCAATGGAGACAGTAATAGGACTTTGCTTGCTCATTTCAATGATCCATTTAGGCTCGGCGAAGTGAATTGACTTTTCAACGGCACTTAAATAATCACACAATCTGCGAGCGAGTCTGATTTAAGTGTGGGGTGCAAGAAGTATCTCTGATTGCGTTCTATTAAAGATCAGAGGAGTGTTAGCACCATGTCGCACGCTCCATTTATCCCAGTGACTGAACGTATCTCCTTAAAACGACATTTCAGGTATAGATTTATGAGAATAGTAATGCTCGGGTTTGATCGAGTCTGCTCGAGAGGCATTGGTTTCAAAAATGGGTTTATTATTGTGACTGTCGTTTGCATTGGTGTCAAACACTTTCAATAAACGCTAGCATTATTATCTTTGTCAAGACGGAATTTGTCATGCAGGTCTTGTGTTCCATCTCATTAAGATGGTGCAGGTGTCGTTCCGAGCTGCCAGGTCAGCGGTTTTCAAGCAAGTGCAGTCGGCCATCTTGTTGCGGTCTGTTGACTCAGCATGCACAGAGAAATGAATGAAATTGGACAAAAGAAAAGTTTATTGTGACGCTTTCAAGTCCTTCTATCGTCGCTGTCCTGTGAAAAACACTTGTGTCCAATTTTGCAAGCATTTTTAATTTTCACGTGAATGTGATGTCTGTAACGCGGAAACACCATTCGCGTAAAATTAAGAAAATTGAAAAAAATGGACATTCGTGATTTTCACAGGACAGCGACGATATGCAACCTTGAGTGGGAAACAAATCCCCAAATCCTGCTATAAAAAAGACTTTTGAGCATTTATTGCATATCCTTGATATTCAACTCAAGGTCTCTATAGTACGCTCTTTGTCCTCACTAGTAAGTGTGAGTGTGTGTATGACACTCTTTTTTTTAAATTTATTTATATATGTATTTTTTTTTATTTTTGCGGCAGCTCAAATTATAAAACAGCAAAATAATAGTGAGAAGGGGCTTTTGCTAGTAAAAATAATTTATTTACAGATATTCAACTGAGAAAACATAGGTAGCTTTCTTACATGGCCTTCGTCGTTCACTCCATGAACGATCAACCTTTCTCACTCGCAGCACACATTTTCAACTATGTACTGCAACACATTTTCTGTTTGTCCCATGCCTGCGCTGTTTGTTCACAGTTAAGATGGGCGAGATCCTCCTACATGCCTACCCATTGAAAAATGTACTTAATGCCCAGTGTATACATTACAGGTTGGTGGCAGTCACTGATTAGATTCCAGCTGACAAATATGCACATCCCAGGCAGTGAATGAGTTAATTTCCATCTTAAGATCCATGTACCTGTATGTGTACGCCTGTGCACAGTTTTGCCTCACTGGTAACATGTAGTTCCCTTACGAGCATGCCATAGTTATTCTAGGAGTGAGGACAAAGAGCGGACTAGTACGTGGACCTCAAACTGCATATCAAGAATATCAAATAAATGCTTAAGCAGCCTTCCGCATCGAGCAGCCCTCAAGATATTCTAAGAGTGGCACACACTGTAGTCACAGCCCAATGAGCTACTGTATATTATGGGATGCTGCTCTGCTCTGCTGTACATATACCACTACTATTTCACACTCTACGGGCACCTCAAAGGGCCAGCTCTTCTTCCCTTCAGGCTTTCTGAAGCTGAGCATGTCACTTGCAGTGAATGCAAATTGCCCCCCCCCCACCCCTCCCCCCAACCCCCTTCCGCTTCCACCGCCAACCCTCCCTCCCTTACCTCCTTCCTGCTCACGTACCCACACACACAAATAGCCCGTACCTCCCACAGTGCTCAACGCGGGGGAGCCTGTGAATCATTTAAACACACATTTCAGCACCACAGATAGCGCCGACCCATATACAGTACAGTACATGCGCATACACACCTTGCACAGATGCGCGCTCACACACAAAAATATATATCTATATATATCTATATATAGATATATATCAAAAAATATACCGTCATCACGATAATGTAATACGCACATCACAAAGACGTACAAAATAAGCTGGTATGGTGGTCTGGTAGGTCATGCTTTTTTTCTAACTTTGACCAATCAGATACAACTTTAAATGCTTATCGTCATCCAATAGCTGAACGGTATGTAGGGATAGAGGTAGGGGTATTACTAACTCTAAATAACTTAACGTAAACTAAAATTCAGAGAAAAAAAGATATATATATATAAAATACATACATACATATAGGATAAATGTTGTTTTTTTTCACACACTGTTGCCTGTTGCTATCTCCACTTGTGGCTTTGTTATACATCAAGTGCCAAAAGTACAGGCGTGGCACCTATTTGGGATGAGAGAACACAAAGCATCTGTGAGAACGACTCAGTATGATGTCTTCAAAGCCCACACAGAGAACGCAAACATCCTTTTGGAATTTCAATGCCTTTATAAAAACCTTTCACCCAGAAGCGAGCTACAAGAAATCACTGCAAAGTGAATGGAATGCGTGTGTGTGGGGGTGGGGGGGGGGGCATTATTCATTATGAAGACGTAAATGCAAGTGCTTACTCGTGGGAGTGAACAGACCAAATAAAGTTGTCCAGCTATTGGATTATTTTGGTCCACTTTATGAGAAATGTCTACGCTCAACTCTTATTATTGCTTTCAGTATACCTCCTCCTCGGTCCAAACTGTCCAAATTTGGGTCAATCCCACTGGGAAATGAAGGAACAAAAATGCTCCTAATTTTTGCGGTATAGCATCTGGGCACAAAGGAAATATCATGAACTATATCGTGTTTTACCTCCGCCGATTAAATATGTGAATATAATATTACATATTTGTTATGTGGAGAGAGTGAATCATCTTCCTCCATTGAAATGAATGGAAAATGCCATTGTTCTGTTTTGGGTGCCTGCAAGGGATCCTATTTGTAGTCAGATTTGGCACCGGTGAAAGCGTGAATACCTAATCCGACAAATGTGTGTTTGTGTGTGTTCAGTGTGCGCCGGGCTCCATGGGTAGAAAATGGCTTTAACCTTCACGCCTACTTGATGATTACCACTCTGTAAATGTCATTCCGTCGGCTTCCCCGTCACTCGGCGCGTCTCCCTTGTTTGCTTCTCGTTCACACCCGGTTTCACATGACATGGCCGCCAACATCATCTGTTTACATTTTGGCTTTTTTTTTTTTTTTCTCCTCATTTTACCCGGCCTGTCCAGGATTTTGACCTCCTGTCTCCTCTCTGTCCTGAAGCAGATAGTCATCGATCGCGGCGGTGTCATCTACTTATTTTATAGGCTGAATACCTGCACGACTTAACATTTTTCCGACACAGATTCGACCCAAATTCTAATGGGCTTATGTTGTGAAATTGGTCTTGGCGGGTTTTGCATAATCCTGCAGATAGACAGGCAAAGCTAGAGGGCATCATTCCATTAAATCCATTGTAAGGAAAAAGACAAGACAAAGCAGTTTATCACTCTATTAAACGGATTTGCCCCCCAATTGAAAGGTGCATATTACATTCCATTACAGTGTGGAATCTAAAATGAAAGTTGCATTGAATTGTGTGTTGTGATTTAAAGCTGTATGTATGCGTGTGCAACATGGGGCTTGATGGATAGAAGACCCCCGTAAAACCGCACATGCTTCTTTGACCGGAGTCCATAAAACAGCGTCATCTTCTTCTTTTCTGTTTTTTTTTTTTTTTTTTTTTCTTCCCACTGCTCGCCGTCTCAGCCGCTTATTGCGATGTCACTCAAACGCCACCAAGGGCTCTTCTTGTCGACGTGTCACCAAACCAGTGTGAATGCTGCTGGATTTAACGACCGACTCATTGTGCTGCATAACCCCCCTTTTGCAAAGAAAAATGGTAGCCAACAAATAGCTAAACCGTTTTCAAAATAAACCCTGAGCTTATGAATGTTTTAAAATTACAATTGTCATGCATATGTTCTAGTCAATGACATCATGTATATCACTATGTATATCTATTGTATGTATGTAGTATATGAGTATATAGTATATGAGTGTACTATATATATATATATATATATATATATATATATATATATATATATATATGTATATATATAAAGAGCTGAACCACCACCACCAACACCTCAAAAAGAGGAACCGCTGAGTTAGTCCACATAGCGATGAAACATACGGCGATGTGTGTATACACAAAAGTGTCAAAAATGCTGCACACACGCACTCAGTCATTTGCCGTCATATTAGTACGTCCAATAAACACTTGGTTTTCTTGGTACCTTTCTTCCCGAAAGCAGCCAGTAGGCAGGCAGGGATCAAATTAACTTTTTTTTTTTTTTCTTCTCTTTTTCACCTGCGCCCCTCAATCAGCCGCTCTTGTTGTGTTATGTAATTATTGACTGACTCTGTGAATAATGACAGCGTTCCCCCGCAGACGTGGCTTTTTTTTTCCCCCCCGAACACGGGTATAACCGCGACAGACATATTGCCCAACAGCGCAGCAGTGTAATTGAAGGTTGTTGTTTGTTGGGTTGACCGTGTGGCACTATGGCGGACTAATTGAGTATTGTTTTGGTCTTTGAGGATGTACTTTCACCGCTTAATTAGCAGCTGTGTGATTTAAATGGGGGGGGTTCGAATCAGCTAATTTTCTGCTACAGATCTTTTATTTTTTGGGGGTAGGGAACGGTTTCCTTTTTTTTAAATGGGTGTTAGAAAGTGTTAGAAGCACCTCAGCTAGTAGACCCACTCACTCCGATGCAAAGGCACCAATCAGGGATCCGAGGGGGGGGGGGGGGGGGCTCAAGCACATTTCTCCCGCAGGAGGAGAGAAGCAAAAGAGGAGATGACGACATCATCAGCTTTCTTGATCTTGTGTCTTTTCTTGTGATGAATGTGTCTGTGATGCATTTTGTTTTTGTCCTCTTTTTAAACAACCAAACACAGAGAAAAAAAAAAAAACAACAACTCTTACTGCTTTGTCCTTTTTGCTCTGGCTTCTTTTCTTATTTTTTGGTATTCTTTTTTTGTCTTTTAATTTTTTTAAACGTTTTTTGCCAGTAATCTTTTTTGAATTTTCTCTTTTCTCTTTTTCCCCCCCTTTTTTTCTGAACCCTAGGTCCGCTCACAAAAAAACACGATGAATCTGCAGCCAACCAGCCTCGAGACGAAGGTATTTTTGATGCATGTTTTGCCTTTTTTCTTGTTTTCCAGTCTTTTTTGGGGGTGTGTATGGAAAACACAAACGCACATGCTCAGACACACACAGTCATGCACGCACCCACAGTAACACGTCACAAGGTGACTATGTTCCGCACACATGCCTAAATGTGCTGACTTTGAATTAAAAACCATCGCCAGGATGAACACTCTTCATCCGGAAGTCACTGTGTGTGTTTTCCATCCTCATCACCGCTTCCGAAGCGACCTTGAACGCATCGCGACAGCTTTGCCCCCAAAATGTAGATGAGCCCTTACAATGAGGCACATCATGATTGGGCCTCAATCCCTCAGCTCAAGGGTGAAATTGCTACGGCGTCCACAAATATATCGCCGGCCAATAATATCAGGTTGGTTCAAGGGGGGCATCCAAGGACACTTGTGGCCCCCATTGGAGGATGTTAGTCATTTATCTCCTCGCTGCAGCAGTGGAGCTGATTTTATCATCCCTCTTGTTTCTTGGAGACACTTTTTTTTTTTTTTTTCACTCTCGGGGGTTGTGAGGGGGAATCTTTTTCTTCTTGGGAAAGTTTGAGGCTTTTTCCCGGCCATCAAACTGATACAGAACAGATGAACACCAATTTAAGCCCAAGACTGGACTACATGCGGGGACAGAAGCAGTCATGCCACGGTTACCATGAAAAAGTTACGTAGTTACTTTAGTGATTACTTGATATTAAAATGAAGTGAGATTACAAGTTACTTTATTATTCCACAACAGATGTCAACAGCCCTGCTTTAAGCGGAAGTCAACACAAAAATGTTCTTTACAAGAATATGTTTTATGCAGCCCCACTAGTTAAAACAGGGCATTCCGATGAATATTGTGTTTGTGGAATGTGAGGTAAGCAGTAAAATCCAGCCGTTTTTGTAGATCTCAGGGGGCGGCCATTTTGCTCAGGGCTCAGCTAGCGACCAATCATGGCTCAGCTTCAGAAAACAGGCGAGCTGTTATTGGTCGTTACCTGAGCCCCGAGTAGTTGTGATGTCATTTTCAGTCGAGAGAAAGAGACAAAATGGCCGCCCCCTGATATGGCTAAAAAGGGGTGGGTTTTGCTTCTTAACTCATATTCCTACAAATGCCATTTCAATCCGAATGTCATGTTTAAACTAGTGAAGGCACATGGAACATATTATTACAAAGATTTTTAGGGGGTTGACTCCCACTTTAAAAAACTTGACAACCGGTTTTGACAATACTTACATGGAAGCAGATTTCCAATAGTGATGTTTAAGAATAAAATCATTTTTTTAATTAAACATAAAATAAATATAACCTTTTTTAACTCAAGCAAATGTTGATATCCAAAAAGAGCCTATGAAATTCACTTAACATAATTGGCTACTTGTTTTTATATGGAAAAAATAGTCTTTGTAGACTTCTTTCTCTCTGGATCTTTCTCTATGGGTTTAAATGTGTTGCGATCCATGTCTTTTTTTTAATTTGATGTACTGGTAGTGTTTTTGAAGCTAGATAACACTTTGCCAACAGCACAGCGTGTGCAAGATACCTTTAATATTTTCTTTAGCTGACACAAACTCAAAATAGTGAGTGGATTTCCAGCTTGAAAATGCGAGCCTCTCTGTTTCCTCGGTTGTTATTTTTCACGTGGTCTAAACGTGGCGGATGACGTGATGTCACTCTCCCAGACAAGAATACATATGGTAAAGTCCCACGGGACTTCCCTTCAAGCAGTAAGCGCTGTAGTTTTCCTATATGTGTTCTATAACATATTGCTGTCTGCTGTGTGTCCACATACACGCGTGAGGGAAAACCGTGACTGATAAAGATGTGATTCCTACCCAAGTGTTGTCAAATATCACTCACTGATTCACCCAAGAGGCAGTTAGTGGCACAACCACTTGATAGTGAAGGAATGTTTAGTGGCAGTTTTCTGTGAGCTAATTGTCATCATTGTTAATTTATAGATAGATTTGATAAAATCTTTATTAATTTTACTTTACTTACTAGCAACTTTATTAATCCCCAGTGGGGAAATTCGAGGTGTCCGGTAGGAAGAAGTGCATTCATACATAAGGCACACAGTCAGCCATAATTTAAAAAAATATATATGTAAGGGATTATGACCTTGCAAAGTAGCTGTAGTCAGATTACTTCACTGGACAGAAAATATGATCAGTGTCAGAAGGTTGTTATTGTCATCCACTTTTTTGTTGTTATGAAACCATATCGTGACAATAAACAGACCGTTTGGTGTGGGATTATAAAATGAACAAGAGATATGGTTGTATCCTACATTATTTCAAAATCAATCCAAAGATGGAGCACGAAGAACGCGGGCCAGGTGCAATGTTGGTTATCACGTGGATGTTGATCCCACTCATCAGCTCAACAAGCTCTGTTCACTTGTGACTCTGTCCCCTGCAGCCAATGATTCCTGACTGCGCCTTGAAATGAGCAACCTTATCGAGCTTTAGCAACGGCAAAGCTCGTGCATCCTCCATCCAACGGAAATAATGACAGCCTAGTGAAGTGTGGGAGGTTAGCATTTAGGAATTAATTAAAGTGCAGAAACTAATGACCTACTCCATCTGCTAATCTGCAAACTGTCAACTCGGACTCCCGGAGGCATAGATCCCAACAACATAGAAATCCCCCGGCAAAAATAAATAGGAAATAAAAAGGGTCTTTGATTAATTTGTTTTGCTTTTAATATTGTAAACGAGTTAGCTTCACAGCCTGATTATTTTCTTTGCGAGGGCTCGGCAGGCCCTGGGCGTTGACTCATGCGATGCATGCGTGTGGGCTTTGGATTTTTCCAATAACGACTGCCGGCGATAAGAATATGACGCATGCAACAGAGTTTTAATTACAGTGTGATATTGAGGGTCATTAAGACATGGTTCCATTTCTCATTATAATTATTTGATCAAATCCTGTTAAGCAAGGCAACTTTATTTGTATCACAAGTCTGATCGGTGGCAAATCCATATTGCGTGACGGAGGCAAAGAAATGATGATTAAAACTCAATTACATCAAAAGACGATAATCAGGATAAACATTGGCGCGGGATAAAGATCAAACATAACAGTTTCATAATAGTATATATGTTTACTGAGTGGGTGTTTGTGTGTGTACCTTTTGCACATTGGGATCTTAATGAGGTTTTAAGTGAGCTGCAATTTGCGAAAGCAAGAAGGGGGAGTGTGACAACTAACGCTTTGAAAAAGTAATTTATTGAAAATAACAAACTGAAAGGCTCTTTATCAGCTGATCAAAAGTTCAAGACCATTGCTCAAAAAATTAAAAAAAAAACAAAACCTCTCCAAACCAGAACAAAAAAATTCTCAGTAGGATTCAGTAATGAGTAGCTCTACCCTTCTTGTGAATGACTTCAAAAATAAAACATTTAAAGCGGGATAAAGATCAGCATAACAATTTCATAACAGTATATACTATATGTATACGGTGTGTGTACGACAGAGAGAATTTGTATGTATATATATATATATTAGGCATGGGTTGATAATAGATTCTGACGGTATGATAACCGTGAGCAAAAATGATACGGTAGCCACGGTATTAAAAATGCAGCTCTGAAATTAAATTTTTAGAAATGTTTGGGTAAAAAAAAACAAAAAAAAAAGGTTTTATTCTTCTTCTATTTTAATTCTTCTTCGTAAGCCACAGTGTTCCATCACTGGTGAACTATTTTTAGAATAGACCCGTGGTCTACTTGCGTTGTCCTTGGGGTTTACTTGTACGCACTGGCATCCTTTTTTTTTTCGCACATGAATCAAGAGAGCAAAAAGGCATCCACCATTGCAGTTTCTCTTTCGTCTTGCTCAATCCCTCGTCCTCCGTGTGTAACTGCTCACCCATCCCCTCCCTGCTCATCATGAAAAAAAAAAAAAAAAAACCTTCAAACAGGCGACTCATTTACTCAACTTTGAGAGTAGCCAATCATATTGTGGTCTTGTTTTAAGTCCACCCTGCTCTTTACCTGTGACAGTTATTGAAAGCTTCACTTTTTAAAATCACGGTAAATTGTCAAACCGATAATCGGCCTATGCCTAATATATACACATATATATATATATATATGTGTATATATATATATGTATGTATGTATGTATGAACTGTATGTATGGAATGGTGCTTTTGGTCTTAGTTTCTCCTTGTGTTTGCTCCTGATTGGATAGTAACTGTCGCAGGAGTGTCCCAATTAAGGCAGCATTGTTTCATTGGAGAGGGAGAACTCTATCTGACAGCCTCTCTTAACAGGCAGGCAAGGCTCCCTTTTCAGCTAAATCGAAAATACACGAGAAAGCCGCAATGTGGTCTTTTTTTTTTTTTTTTAAAAAAGCACACTAATCAGCATTTTGAATGCAAATGGACACACTCTACCGCAGCTATACATTAGAGAAATGGTTTCATGCATTCATCCCTGAGAAATTTGCAGACGTCTTGCAATGTTCATAAAAGTGAAGTCCTTGGCACGTTTGAACACACACACCTGCTCTTCCTGGTTCTCTGCCATTTTGGACCTCAGACAGCCGGTTAAAGGTTGGCTAAGGGCACAAGCATGTGGGGAAAGCAGTGACGAGTTGAGGCGCAGGGAGGAAGAGGAGGTTGCGTGAGGACGGTGTCACGCTTCATTGCGTTGTCTGCATGTAGACAGAAGCAAATGAGCAAAGAAAGAGGAAACGTGGTGGTGTGCACCCCCTCATTTCGTGCCAAACCTGCCACTGGTGTAATCCTCACGCCGCTGCCTCCATCTTGCTACGTTAGCACGGTGACAAATCCATTGTGCTGTTTCGATGTTCTTTTGACTGTTTCCAGTCCTCACTTTGCGCTTTAAAAAAAATTGGACTCGTGTTTTTCATGACAGAAAGCGAACAAATAAAATCGTGCATTTATGGGAATAGTCACATGAGAAGTAATGGTGAATGCATATTCATGTCATTTTCCACAAAATCCACATGGGAACCTCTTCCCGGATTGAAATGAACACAGTGAATAATTAAACAGCATTTTCATCCCTCATTATTGACCGATAAGCAACTAGCCAAGATTCTCATTTCCAAGGGAATATTTTCCATTCCGGATGAAAATGAGACCCGAACTCGGCTGTCACGCATACTTAGAAAGCCAGAATCCACGGACGAAATGTTTTGTGCGTTCACAAAAGGAAGCGGGCGGACGTGAAACACTCAGGAGAGGCGCAGCGGGGGTCAACGCGAGTCCCAAGAGGCTTAAGGCTAAAAGAAAGCGACCGAGATGGTACATGCAAGGAAGAGGAGATTACAGCAGGAAAAGAAGCCAGAATGCCTGCGCTTGTGCCGTCTTTGTCTCGGAGGGGCGGGGGGTTGTCGTCCCAAAGCTTGGATCGGCCTCCCCATCCGCTCAATTTGTGGAATTCCGTGAGGAATGAGAGCACCGCGGGAAAAAATAAATAATCTGCCGTCTACAGTGGAGCAGAAATGGAGGGGGGAGGCCGCCAATTAGATTCGAGTGAAAAACAACATAAACAGTGCCTGTATAACGTGAATTCAAAACAGTGGACTTTCTGTGTTTACTGTCAAAGTATTCACCAGTAATTTAGTGACAATTTCCTGCTTGTGTCCCCTTAAATTTTAAGTTGGTAAAGAATAGTTAGCATGGATTCCAGGATATTAATCAAATAACACGACAAAAACATTTAAATAAAATACATCCCTCTCACCAGAGATCAACCAATGATGATGTCATCAGGCAAATGTAAAATCCCATCCGTGGAAGAAACGGTCCCGTTGCTAACAGTTGCAATTGAATGGGCCAGCACCAAGGGCAAATTACGAAAGGCCCTGGGCAAATTACATTGACACGGCAACAAATAGAGGCTGAATTCTGATTGGACAAAAAAAAAACTCACACATTCACGTCTTGCAAGCATTGCAGCCAAGAGGACCACGTCCAGGTGAAGAGAACAGACTGTTGTGCGATATGTGAACACAATTTCTTGGACCAAATAGAGAAATTTAGCAGGGAAGCAGAGTTTGCACCGCTGCTTGTTTGTTCATCTTAAACGAACAAAGACAGGGAGGAGACGAGGCGGCTCCGGAGGCTTCGTAAACAAGCCGATCCGGATCCAGCGCGATGGGAGGCCAGCGAGGAAGAGGCGTAAACACTTGAGGTGCACGAGCACTCGTGTTCTTCAAGGTGTTATTCGGCCTCATCAGAGCGCCACGCTCTCCTTACCTGCTGCTCCATCTCGCCACATCTGCTCCTGCCTTTTTTTTTTTTTAAATAAATCTTTGTTTTGCCACACTTGCGCTTCATGAGGCGAATGCAGCAGCAGTGAAACGAGCACTGCGGTCTGATTAGCGAAAGAGATGAATAAATACCTCAAAATGGAGCATTTTTATGCAATTTGCATTCTCTATTTTTTATAGATGACAATACATATTATTTTTCATTCTTTTTTTTTTTTTTCTTTCTCATTTTATGGGGGCTGCAACAGATTAATTAGCAATTCCAACACATAAACAACTGAACTTAAACGATGAAAAACTCTACACCTACTTTGCAGCCCCTGTATGTATTTTTAGATTGCACGTGCGTATTTGATGTTTAAAGGCTAAGTCAGTTTATATGGCCATTAAACACAGTCACATCCACTTTCCCTTACCTTAGCTGGCAGTGTGTCTGAAAATGCACCCTAGGCGTATCCGCGCACACACGTACACACGCATCTCGGATACAATCAGTCAGGCCCCGTGATCCATTGCGCACTAACGATTGGTCTTTGGGCCAGCGCCGCGGCCTGTGGGCCAGCTCTGCCACCGTGCATCTCATCAGGGCCCATTCATCACCGCACGTCTCGCTCCCCCTCTGCTCCTCCATCACCGTGGCCTCCCATTAACCCGCGTGCATGTGACACCCATCCCGTCGCTGACACACGTGGACGTAACGTTAATCGCAAAATGTTTCGCTTTTCACCCCGCTCGGGAAGTATCGGTCTGATCCCAGCGTGCACTGTCGCTTTTAGAGATGATTCTTAATTTGACCTTTGGACTTTTGAATGTCCGACTGTTCAATATTTCAGCCCTGTTCCCGAACAAGGGACTGAAAGAACAAATTTACAACAGAGTTCTAAGCTGGATGCAGCAGGCAATCATGTTGCAATGGGGCGTGTCCTGTCTAGAATTTATCAATCAATCAATCAATCACATCTTATTTATATAGCACTTTTCATACATAAAAATGCAACTCAAAGTGCTGTAAAACATCCAAAGCAAAACATTAAAAATGTTTTTTTTTTAAATCAGTTCACGCCCTCCCTCCCAACAAACCCAAGACAGATATCCATTAGTACATCAGCACTCATTCACACACACCCACACAAAGTGCACAACCTGATAAAATGTGTTAAAAAGACATGACAAGGCACAGAGAAACCATATGAGGAAAGGGTATGGTAATTTAGTGGGAGTGATCGCTCTTAATTGAGATGTCTCATCAGTACAGCACTAATATTAGTCATTCTATGCAGAGGATAAAGAACATATGACTATCAGAACTGTTTTGCCTGTCTGCGTTGTTGTTGAAGCGCTGGCACGTTAGCAAATTAGCATTATCATTAGGGCTGAAACGGTCCGTGAGTAAATTGAGTACCTCGGTTAAAAAAAATGCTCAAGGCATTTTTTTTCTGCCCCGAGTAACCGCTTATTTGTGTGTACACTGTCAGGAAGAAGTCAAGCTAACCGCAGCAACAATAGTTCATGCTATACATGACAGTAACACGCCGCCAACGCGGTAAGAAGGCCAACTTCAAAATAAAGCTTGCCTTACCAAATAATACATGGACATCAACGCCTTGGTACGCTCATGTTTTGAAGTTGTTCCCGGCAGCCTGTCACGGCGTAACCGCTGACTTGGCTCATCTTCCAGACTGTGTTTGGGGCATTTATTGGCGTCACAAACCGTTGCTACCAACGAGAACAACACAATGTTGTCCTGAAATAATGTTTGATCACTAATTAAGGCCACTAAGAAATGACTCAGTTACGCTGACACTGTATTAGCAGCATTAGCATTAGTAGCACTAGCAGCACTAGCCATCCGAGTAGCGCTAGTAGTGCTAGCAGTGCTAGCAGTGCCGACTGCCATCGCTGAAGTTAATAGACGTAAATGACTCTGCACTCTTTGACGTTGACAGCCTGACACAGTTGCCGTTCCTTCTGATCACTTTTTAATAAATCAGGCTTACTCAAGCGTGATGTTTTGGTTGACAAAATTGCTACTGTGCTTCTGACGTCACTTTGTCTCATAGACCAAAATCTAAGAGGAGAAATGTATCTAAATTCTCGCTCATGTTTCCAGAGAGGAAAACATTGTGCTGCTATGCACAGTTTAAAGTTCCGTTTAAAAATGAGAACCAGTTGGCTGTTCATTATTAAGTGGAAATGTGGTTTTTTTTCAGTAGGATACCCGAAGACAGCAAAATGTAGCCCTAGTTCGCATTAAGCTAGCAGTCTGAACGGCGAGGCTCTGTGCTTGTATCTCAAGACTCTTTGCTCATCAGTCAACAGTCAAGCAGCAGGATGGTGAGGGGAGCAGAAGGTGGCTTCCCGGGGGCCTGTCGGTGGGTGGTGTGCCCAACACGCGTGCAGGCCTAATAGTGCCATTGTCTCCCGTTCTGCTCGAGAGCATCTGGCTCCTCGGGGTACCGGCCTTCTGCCGTTTTGCGCCGTCTCTGCCGCTCTCGTTCAAGTTTGCCGAGCCTCGTTGCCCCGTGTTTACTGTGCTCATTTTGGACCGCTTTCATCTGGAGAAGTTCCAGTTTTCACTGTGCTTTCCATCTGGGTACCCTTAAGTCCCAGGACCATTCCCTGGAACTGCCAGGTTTTTCTGCTATCAAAAAAAGTGAGACCAAGGTAAATCATGTCAAAACTTGTCCTCCCATCAATATAAACTTTAACCTGTACAACTCAATGAATTAAAAGAAATACTATTTTCGAGAGGTGAAGTAAAATTAAACAACTGAGATATGTTTGCAAATGTGTACACACCCTTATAACTGGGGATGTATTCAAAATGCACCAGTCCTACAATTCTAAATCGTGTCGAATTTGGAGTCAGCACACACCTGTTGTCATATAAAGTGCCTCTGATTAACACCAAATAAAGTTCGGTTGTTCTAGTAGGATTTTT
Organism: Filicampus tigris; assembly: GCF_054856515.1. NCBI lineage: Eukaryota > Metazoa > Chordata > Actinopteri > Syngnathiformes > Syngnathidae > Filicampus > Filicampus tigris. The sequence goes on along the minus strand of NC_141218.1, from coordinate 4,083,294 downwards.
TTGTCGTTTTTGTGGGTACGTTTTAGTAAGTAATGATCTGCGGATAGCCTCCACAGCATCAGAGGGATCTCATTGTGAAAATAATCTGTAAAAGGGTACAAAAGAATTTCCGAGGCATTAAATATACAGTACAGCACAAGAAAAAAAATCGCAAATATAAAATAATGTGTTTCACCAAGAGCTTGATGTCCCTTCAAAAATGATGGAAAGATAAGTATAAAAAGTCCAACAGCAACATGGACGCAACAACAGGAATTTTTATTCAGTACTGGAACAGCTGAACTTTATTCTGGGTTTTTAAGAGGCACTTGAAATCGGGGCAAATGTGTGCTGACTCCAATTTAACTTGAGTAGGAACGCCATTTCTCAACACAGCCACAATGTCACTTGTACAACCACATGATCTGAATTGTACAGCGTGCACTCGTGATTTGGCAATGACGACAGTGCGGTGCGGCAATGGCTGCGTACGTGCTTAGCTTGAGCAGCTCGAACACAGCTGCGGGGGAGCCGTCATTCAACGGAGAGGATCAATCCTATCGATTTGCAAACAGGGACTTGGGATGCATTGTTTCCACGGAACAATATGTCACCGTGTCGTGTGAGCCAAAGGGCCTTGTGCAAAGTGGACGCCTCTGCATTGGACCAGTGTAAAGCCCAATGCAAAGAAAAGGCATTTCTGGAATCCTGGCTGTCAATGACGTGAACTCAAGTCAGGTCACCATGGCAACGCCAGCTGATTTCCCCTCCTCATTACAAGCCAATGCAGCATTGAGGCGATGTCTCAACGACGTGATGTTGCTTATGTGAGATGCTTTTGCATCATCGTTCCATTGTTGCGGTCCTGCCAGCGCACCACAATAGCATCCAAGAGGATATGTTTCCTGGAAATGGACCACTGGGGAATTGACCCAGAAAGATGTTGATGTAACTGACTGTCCTTGCGGCTCAGCGCCGGCCGACTGATTGTTGCATTTGTGAGAGAGCCGAGCCGCGAGCCAAGGTGAGGGGAATTATGGAAATGTGGGCTAGAAACACAGCTGGTGATCTGTCATGAGCAAGGACAACAATGGACGCAGGACACCCAACATTTTGATGTTGATAGACATCCCCCCCCACCCCCCACCCCCGCCGCGTCTTCTTCCCATCCTTTGTCTCCCAATGGCAGACGTCATGGCTGATGCCACCTTTTCCTGCCCTGTTGCCGCCTCTATTCTGCTCTCTGCACGTTTGACTCTTTCTGCATTCGCTGGCCTTAAACCGAAAAACGATAAATGATCAGAGGAAGAAAGAAATATAGAAACTTGTTCAACACACTTTCTGGAGAAGTTCTAAAGGAAACATTGGCTTGTTTGTGCAGTTGTTATCGACATCCAAAATGACCTCAAGCTATTTTTTTCACCCCGCGAGCAGCAGTGAGGAATAGAGGCGTGTAAAAAATACCAAATTGTTTCTCCCCAGCATCTCTGGATGAGAGTGATGATGCACATCACTTGACAATCAGCAAGACTGCTTCCATTGTGTTATTTTAAATTACCCCAAATTGTTGCTTTAAAAGTACCGATCCAACTACTTTTTCTCGAGCGTCCTCCACCGTGTTGATTTTCACGCCACTTCACAATTTGCTCTTATTATCCAATGCAACATGTAATCAAAGACAATACTAAGAAGTGTCATTGAGCCGATTATGAATCGTTGCTTGTCCTTTTGCAGATATCCGCGACCGCAGGAAGAAGCCGGTGATGCTGTTCATTCACGGAGGCTCGTACATGGAAGGCACCGGAAACATGTTTGACGCCAGCGTCCTCGCCGCCTACGGCAACGTCATTGTGGTGACCATGAATTATCGTCTCGGTGTGCTGGGTGAGTCACGGCAACTTTGTATTGATTGTCCCGATTAAGAGGCTTTTTCTCGCTCGCTAAATTGGGAGACCGAGGATGCCGAAAGAATTTCTCGCTTGTGCAGTTCTCCAAACAAGAGGCCAAGCGCGCTTGCTTCAAGCTGTTGATCGCCCCCGGGCTGACGTTTACTGCTAAACTGACAGAAACAAAAGAGAATTGAGCATGTATGTCTATCCAGTACAAAGGCCAAAGTATTCTTGGCTCAGAGAAGTCCAAGAAACGTGCTAATCCAACACATGTGGAGCAGCAACACATACAAACTCAACTCAATTGAGGGGCCCAAGTCAATAGAGTGCAATGTGAAGTAAAAGGGCCACTGGGACCAAACAGCATAACTTCTGTTTTCTTTTTGTTGAAATCCAAGGAGCTCAGTACCATCCAGGCTTTGATTTACTCCAGAAGCTCCTGGCTCAACAGCTCCCCAAAACCTAAGGTCGTCTTTGGAATTACCCTTGAAAACCTGAAGTTTCCTCAGAAATTCAACACCTACAAAATAATTAATATCTCAGCCCCTGTAGCATAATTCCAAAAGAATTTGAGAGCTTAGACATGTGGCTTTCACACAGACTGAGTTTATCAATCTTTACTGTTTCATTCAAAGAGGTAAAAATAAACTGTCAGTGCAAGAGAAGCACTATTTTGAAAATCGAGTGGTAACTACAATCCTCTATTTTCTTACAAAGACCTCGATATTGTCATTGTCTACAAACACACATCTTAACCATATATCAAGTTCGATTGGTTCTACTGGTTCAAAGTCCACAGGCGCGTCATCACTGCCGTTACTCATTTCAAAGCTCCCGCGATCGATGGCGTCCGCCATTATCACTCGAAAGAATTGATGCATTTTGTTGGTTAAGAGACCGAGAATTAAATAATACATAGAAAATGACGTATACGCCCTCCCGACTTTAAGGGTAGAAAGACGCTACGGCGCTCCCGGCTCTAGTGGTAGAAACGCGGTTATGCGCTCCCGTCCTTAATGGGTTAAGGAGAAAACATCCTTTATGCTTAGCAGGACATAGATCAGACTTTCATCCGCATAGCTCTGAAAGGAATCACGATGCTTTCCTATGATGAAACCCAGGCGCAGCAAATAAAATGAAAACAACAGGGGCCCCAAAATTGAACCCTGCGGAACACCACACGACAGTGGGGCAGAGTGGGACTCAGGGCAAGCGAGGCTAACAAAAAAAGTAACAGAAAACACAAAAGCTAAAACAGAGCGTTGAACAATACTCAGCAGCAGGCAGACGTGCAGGCAAGCAGGCCCGTCGTCCCCTGTCAAGCGTGCGCGCTGGGAATTGTGCAGCGTGGAAGACGGAACGGGGCCGCCCGGCGCCCGACCTCAATGCACAGCCGCCGTGGCGACAGACGCCGTGAAAAACCCTCGCGCAAGTGACGGAGATGTAAGTGAGACGAGGCATCCATTCCCATGTGATCGATGACGGAGGGAGCAGAGGGCATCAAAGCGCGCGCACACAAAGATGAGGGTGAGAGATGAGAGACGAGATAGCAGGAGAGAGATGAGAGGGAGGCCGGAGAGCAGGAGGGGGGGGGGGTGGATTTGCTTGCTATGCTAAAAATAAAACCCGCAGAGCCGCTTCAGTGTGCGGCACAGCCCGTGTTGTTGTACACTCTTGAGGTGTGTGTGTTTGCGTGTGTTTATTCCACATTCTCGCCGCAGATATGGCGCCAACTTATCCCCAAGGAGTGCAGCATGCAAAATGTAGGCTTTAGAAGTGGTTGTGTTTTAAATTGCTTTTAAATACACACACAAGCGCACGCACACACGCAGCATGCTTGTCATAAAACCTAATGAACTGCTCTTAAGATACCGGCGGGGTGTGCAGGGCCGGAAAGGCTTTTGTTTTCATTTGCTCGCGTCCCTGCTTACAATATGTGTATGTGAATGTTTTTTTTTTGGTTTTTTTTTATCCAATCATATTTCAGTATCCATGTGTTGCCGTGCCAACCTAACCTGCCCCGCGTCCTCAGGATCAGGAGTGCAGGCAACTATATTAGCAATGGGACTGTTTGTTTCACCAGTCAGATTTCAAACTCATCCTCGCAGGTCAAGAGCACTGGCTCTTGATGACATTGGCATTTTTCCGTCTTGTGATTGGTTCGTCAGAGCAAAACTTGTTCCGACGAGCAAAACTTGTCTGTAGCAATCTGCACATATTTTAATCATCGCCGGTAATTATGACGTATTCTTTTTAGTTTTTTTTTTATATTGTCATCATATTGATTGTGAACTGCTCTAGATGATTCATGTGTGGCACACTGGCCATGACACACACACACAATAGATCAATACACACACACACCCAATACACACTAAATTCTCAGTCTCCATAGCAACCCCCACAAGAATTGATGCAAAAAGTCCTCTTCGCTTAACAGACGATATGAGGCATGAGTCTGTTATCTACGGTGGCCCTGAAGTGCAAAACACGACGACAAATTACTAAACACAAAAAGCAAATGAAAAAACACACACAAAAATGAATCACAGCACAAATGAAAAAAACAAACACAAAAACAAAAAACTGATCACAACAGTTCTCACTCCCGCAGAAAGTTATCACAACAGCAAATTAAAAAACACACACAAAAAACACAACAGCTAATCAAAAAACAAAAACACAAAACTAATCACAAAAGCAAATTAAAATAAAACGAATTCATCCATTATCTGAGCTGCTTAGTAAAATTAAAAAAACTCACAAAAATGTTCACATCAAATTAAAAAAAACACAAAACAGCATACAAAAGCAAATGAAAAAAAACTAAAAACAAAACACAATGGCTAATTAAAAGAAATACAAAAACCAGCAAAAAAACAAAGCAAACATTTTTTTTACGTGTTTTTTAATTGCTATTGTGATTAGTTGAATGGTTTTATTTTTAATTTGCCGTTGTGATTAATTTTTGTGTTTTTGTTTTTTTTACTATACATTTTTGTTTTTGTGTTTTTTTGGTTTGCTATTGTGTTTCGTTATTTGTTGTGTTCTGCACTTCGGGTCCACCGTAGGGACCACGCACGCGCATACACACACGAGCGCGTGCCGTCGCAAGTCGCCCTTGTTCAGTTTGGACTTTTTTGCTCACCGCCAATCAGCGAGCCCCGCCGGCGTCCGGTCGCCGGCGTCCGGTCAACGGCGTCCGGTCAACGGCGTCCGGTCAACGGCGTGTTTGCGCCTTTACAAGTTTGGTTACCTGCCTGCCTCGCTCACCGGCGCTCTTTCATCTGCGCCCTCCGTCTTCCCTCCTCATCGTTGGCCCACTGTTGCAAAAGTGGGAGTTATGTGAGCCATTAGGCGGATGCGTGTTTCTCGTGTCAAAGCGTTGTCGGCGGGGAGCTGCGGGCCGCTAATAGCCGGGATTGATCATCATTACGCTGAGATGACAGCGCTTTGAATCATCGCGCGGCGCTCCCGGGATAACCGCGAGATGACGGCGTCCTCCCCGTGGGGGACGGCGCTCTTATTTGGGAGATATTCTCACAAGGCTCCAATCCAATGCAAACAAGCAGAATGAGTAGGGCGAAGCGGAGGGAGCCGAAACGAGAAGGCCCCGCCTCAAAAGTGACAGGCCGCTCTCCGTTTGAGTTCATCCCAAGGGTGATTGATGAGGTTGGGCCATCCGAGCACGCCTTCATGGACGAGCGATTCTCGCAAAGTGTTCCCACCAAGTTGGAAGCGCCGATTGTCTGCTCGCTGCGCCGCAGGTAAACAACATATGGCGGGCAAGATGCTTGAGTGCTGCCCAGTTAATGTGTCACTGCGGGACGGGATTTGCTTTCTGCTGCGTTTGACATTGGAAAGAGAAGCACCTCAACGGTGAAGCCTGGTGGTGGTCGTGCCACGGCTGCCAATGGACCTGTTTGCCTTGCATTTAGTCATTAAATGTCTGCTGACAAAAACAACAGGATGAATTCTGAAGTGTTTCGGGCCATATTGTCTGCCCATATTCAGCCAGACGCTTCAGAACTTATTGCACGGAGCTTGACAACAAGGCTGGGAAGTTGATCTAAATGTAATTGTGGTTTCCGTTTTGGCTTCTCTCAAACTGAACCCGTTCACTGCCAGACATTTTGAGACCCTCTTTTACTGTAACGTTTGAAAAAATTTGAGAAAATATTTTAAATGAGTTCCTGGGATTGAATGGCTGGACTGTGAAAAGACGAGTAAATTCGTCAATGGCAGTGAATGATTCCAAATCTTTATTAGGGAACCCGATTTTTGTTGACCTAAGTCTGACTTGACCTAATTTCTGGGTGTGGAATCCATAACTGATCTCAGTTTATCTCTATCAAGTTGATTTTTTTTAAATCGCCGTTTTCTGAAAAAATGTGTATGTTTGTGAAAAATGTTCATGTCTGCGCTTTGTCCTTTCGAGTTCTTTATTCCACATGTGTTTAGTTTCCTCAAAACTAGCGGGACGATTAAAGGTGTTTTTCTTTTGACAATTTCTGCCATGCCTTTGCCTTTTTCTAGCCGTAAAATCAAGCTATTCCCCACTTGAATAGGTCCAATTTGAATGGATCTCTGTGGCAAAATGTCATTGTTGGGTTGACCCGCACCCCGCCGGTGACATCACAACCCCTGACGCGTGCCAGTGGCCCTCCAGCACAATCTGCAAATATCTCCGCTTATCTCTAGGTCATTTCTCATTTTGGCCTCTTCTCGTTTTTGCCCATTACTCCGCTCGTCGCCTTTTGCGTGCCGGGCCGGTCTACACGCCGCTGCATCCATCATGTATGTTCCGGAGACACGCCATAGTTCCATGCGGGAGGCTTTGTGCTGGGCGGCAGCCTCGCCGTCGCGGCTTTATCATCCCATTAGACGTGGCTGAAAGAGCACCTGAGGCCATGGGAGCATCTGCACGCAATCACTCACATCCTGTGCTCAAAAATACACCGATACAATCGGCTTTGCTGTCCAGTCCCAAAAACGCAAGCGTGGCCTTACGATGTGGACGTCCAGGTGACTTTGTGGAGGGGGGGTTGGCCTGGCTCCGAATGGCCTTTGAGCAGATGTGAGTGGCGGAAGAAGCAAACGGGACTTGGCGTCGGATCTGACTGCTTGGCAGTCTTCCTTTCCCTTCCGTATCAGGCCGTTGAGTGTGGCGCAGTACTACAGGTCCAGGATGGGATTCTTTTTCAGATTACCCACTCGCGTACCAACAAATAAAAGCCTGCGTGGGTTTAAAAAGTCTACACACCCCTGTTCGAATTCCAGCTTTTTGTGATATAAAAATATGTGACCAAGTTCAATTATTTCACAACCCTGTCCCCTATTAAGGTCAACTATGGTCTATGACAAATCAATTGTAATAAAAATAAAAATAAAAAGTGGTGATGCGGCACACCTGCCACCATTAAAATGCGTCTGGTTAACCCCCAAGAATTTCTAGATGTTTGTTTGACTGCAATTTTGAAGTGTTCATAATTCAAGTCAATTACCACGAAACCTTCAGGCTAATTTTATTAAGCAAAAAAAAAAAAAAAAATTGGAGTGAAAGCCTACTCGAACATCCGAACTTTATTTGGTGTGGATCAGAGGTGTTTTAAACAGTGGCAGGCGTGCGCTGACTTGAAATCCAAATACAGCCGCATTCCAGTTAGGAGAGGGTGTACGCACTTGTGCAACCGCATTTCAGTTTGGTTTTGCTTCCTCTCTCCAAAAGTCGGAATCAAATTCAAGAGAGATGAACGGCTAATAGATCACATTATTCTTGGAGTTTTTTAAAAATGATATATGGTCTATTTTTTTTTTTTTTTACCTGCCATTTGAACAGGGGTGTGTAGACTTTTTACATCGAACATGAGTCTTCTGCATCCTGACAATTGCAGATTAGCAACCACTATTGATTTATGCATGAGAACCACCATATGGATAATACATGTAGTGAACGCAGCCAAACACTGCAAGGAGCCCTCCAGCATTCTTGCTATCACACAGTGTGTGTCAAGTGCTCAAATTCCTTGCGGCGTGCTCTTGATTTTCTCCCGCCGTCTTTGGAAGGCTCGTTAGCAAGTCTATGATGGTGTACATGTGGAAAAGGACATGTGGGGAATCTTCACTTTCGAAAAAATAAAAAATAATCATCCGATTCCTCCGTCATCGGATTTTTCTCTTCCAAATATCAGAATGGGCATCAGCTCAAAAAGAAATTGTTTAACAGTCAGGCCCTGGTTTGAAGCTTGATGAATTGTCCAATTTAAATGTCTGATTGTCCTCGCGGGCAATAGGAAAGGAAAATGAACGGGGAGCATTCCCTGGGAGACAAGACGAGGGTTCGGTTGATGCGCCGCGATGGAGGCAAGACAGCAGTTGGGTGCGTGTCGAGCGTCCTGCCCGGTGAGATTGGAAAAGGACGGACGGACGCGGGAAGAAAACGGGACAGCAATCAACTCCTCTGATTACCTCAGGTGGTCCAAGGGGGACATCGATCCGTAGCGGAACTGGCACGGAGAGACCACGAATGCAAAGGAGGAGGCAGGCCGTGATGGAACCCGAGTCCAATCGTTTGTGATGATTGCAGCTTGGGAACTGGAAATTCTGCTTTGTTTCCAGCACTGATGTGTCGGCGGACCGAAGCACAAGGGAGGACATTTTCAGCATTTGGTGTTCTGCCCACCACACAACCACGACTGGTTTTGTTTTTCTTCCCATTCTGGAAGTGAACATTGTCTCCAAATCCAGGTTGGTGTGGGCGATTTTCTGTGGAGCCTGACCTGAGATATATTTGCAGTTCTTTGTGGATTTAAGATACCACAAGATTGCGCCAAAGCCCTTGACTGACAGCAAAGCAGTAATTGGTGTCAAGGACAAAAGACGATTCGATACAGCTTTCAATATTTGGGTTACCAAACAGCTTAAAGAGGGTTTCATTTGAAAGTGGAATGATCGGATTCGGTTGGACGCAGTAGGATTACGATTCTATTCGATATGGTACGGCTCGATTCGAGAGGGTTTGATGCAATTCATTTTTTGTTGGCATTGTACGGAAATATCAATGAACTTGTAAATACTGTAAATGCGCCGATTCCTTCCAAGACATATCGCTCCAATAAAAGATGTTTCGATACATTTCTCGATATATATTTCAAAGTGATACGATTCAACGCACTTGCATCTTGTACATCAAAAAACGATTTCCCGTTTTTTGTGTGTGTGTGTGTGTGTGTGTGTGTGTGTGTGCGTATACATTTATATTTAGCCCTCGATATCACTCATCGCTCCTCCGACCCAACACCTGTTCGGCTTGTAGCTTCTAATCAAAGAGACGGGTCTGTAACGTGAGCTCGAGCAGCCGCACCCGAATCACGTTCGTGTGCGGCTGACCCCAACATGACGAAAATCGATGTTCTGGAGCGCCCTTCCCTCCCGTCACCTCCATCTCCCCTTGTCAAGGCTGCCGATGAATTATGAATCAGCCTAATTCATATCCTCAACCGACCCATGAAGCAAATGTTGTTGCTTTTGGCACGAGTGTGTGGAAAACTCAAATGTAAGGTTTACCCAGCTTGTGAGTCAACAGATATTTACTCTGCCTAAAAATAGACGCATATGATGGTGATTTAATTACACAAGAGTGTGTAGTGTATGAGTGTCTCGTGGAAGCGTGTGTGCGCGCATGCAAATGTTAATTATGTAACAAATAGTAGACACCCTCTAAACGGAAGCTTTTGCAAATGCCAAGCATGCACATGTCGTGTGTTCGCTTGTCATTTGTGTGCCTACAACGCTTCCCATCTTTCCAGTGGGTGTGTGAATCAAACTGCTGAAATGACGGAATTTCCCACCATATTCCAGTTTGTTGAAATGAAGCTGTATTTGTAAAGCTGCGGTTTGGGCGTCGATGGCGCCAGTGTGCGCAATGTTGGGAGACGACGGGCGTCATCTGTCAAAGTTTCATCAGCATGTGTCCTCAGGAAGCCTAAAGCGACACGACACGGCACGTCGTTGACAAATGGCGTCTGCCTTTTGTCCAGATGTTTACAGCTCGGACGCTGATATAAACCGCGCCTCGGGAAACGTTTGTAAAAGTGCCTCTCGGCCAGCCAGGTTCTTCCTCAAAGTGAGAACAAAGCATTTCTGCTCGGACATCCCGGAGCTGTTAGAGGAAATCTTTCAAGTCATTAATTATCCTATCGTGGCATCCTGGAGATGTGTCGGAAAATCAAAAGGCAAGCGTCTCTTAATGAGGCGCCCCCCCCCCCCAATTCCTCCATCTCCCTCCGGAGGCCGACGGCTCTGCGAGGACGCGGCACCTCAACTGTAAGAGGCGACGAGGCTGCCAAAGCAATCAGCGCGCCCGCGTTGTCGTCGTGTCACTTTGCTCGTTTCATCAGAGCGCCATCTCGCCGAGTGTGGCGGACCGCTTGTCTGTCAAAGCATCTGCTTTATTTGGAAGGGACAATAGAAGGCGTTTGCAACCTGTGAGGAAAAACAAATTGGCCTGCCTGACGTATAACGTGGCGGTTAGCACGTCTACGTTGCTGTTCTGAACTTCTTGCTTTCAATCTTGCCATGTGTGAATGGGTCTATGAAGCAAGATACTAAGGAGATATTATATATTATATATATATATATATATATATATATATATATATATATATATATATATATATATATATATATATATATATGGGGCTGTCAAGAAAAAAATTGAGAGGTTAATTATGATCTGTAATTAATCGATCGAATTAATCTATTTTTAATCTCACTTAAATCTATCTATCTATCTATCTATCTATCCATCTATCTATCAATCTATCTATATATATATAGGGGCTGTCAAGAGATGAAAAAAATTGAGAGGTTATTCACAATCTGTAATTAATCTATTTTTAATCTATTTTTAATCTCACTTAATCTCACTTATCTATCTATCTATCTATCTATCCATCTATCTATCTATCTATCTATCTATCTATCTATCTATCTATCTATCTATCTATCTATCTATCTATCTATCTATCTATCTATCTATCTATCTATCTATCTATCTATCTATCCATCAATCTATCTATATATATATAGGGGCTGTCAAGAGATGAAAAAAATTGAGAGGTTATTCACAATCTGTAATTAATCTATTTTTAATCTATTTTTAATCTCACTTAATCTCACTTATCTATCTATCTATCTATCCATCTATCTATCTATCTATCTATCTATCTATCTATATATCTATCTATCTATCGATCTATCCAGACACACTGTATAAATCTGGACTTGACACCTCCTCCACCTGGACAAAGTTTGAGATTCCACTTCACATTCGAAGGTCGATTCTTGAAGCAAAAACAGACTGAAACCTCAACTTTTGTTTGTTTTTGATGAAGTAACATTTTTTCCTCTCTTTGTCTGCACTCCATTTTTTTTTATTTTTTTTTATCAATTCCCTTTCGCCTCCCCAGTCCTGTCACAGACCAATCAATCCTCTACTCTATCTTTAATAGGCCCCCTTGTCATTCTCTCATTATAATCAGAGAAGCAATGGATTCGGAGGGTAAATTAGGGATCGTGAGAGGTAATTAGCGCACTAATAACTCCTAGTCCTGACGTGCCGAAAGAAGAGACAAATGGAGGGTCTGCTGAACAAGGGAGGAGGGTGGAGGAAAACGACAGCAGTGGAAAACCCAATATTATTCAAAGTGGAAGGATAAGAATATCTATATATGGTAATAAACGTAGTTAAATGAGTATGAAAACCGCATTATTATAGTCCTTCATGACTCACATAGCTCATCAGGCTGCTGCACTACAAAAATTGAAATCCAAGCAAAATTAAATATCGCAAATAATATAGTTGTGACTCTATGTTTTTGCTCTGATTTATGCTGCAATGCTTCGCATAGATTCTTTATCCTCTTCGTAGAACAATTTAACATTAGCGCTATACTGATGAACTGAGCGGAGCCGAGGCTTCTCAATGAACAGTAGATCAGGTTGTCTGTCTTATACCGCCTACAGGAGGCCAAGGAGAAGCAAAATGTGTATTGCGGGAGAGAGTCTGACAAAAACTGTTTAATTCACATTAAAACAATTTGGTTGTGTTTTGGGAAGGCTGGAGAGGAGTCGTGTCCTATTTATTCACTTGAATGGGAAAAGATCTCTATTTTTTTTTTTCCCCGTATTTGCCCGGTTTTTGCAGTGATGTATTTATTAAGCCGGTGGGCTGAGAACCGTAGCACATCCCCCTGCGCCTGCCAAATAGGGAGCTGGCCTCCCCCTGATAACTTTAATCAGCGATGCGAGGATGCCAGATAGCGAGAAACTCTGACTCGGCTGGTCCAATTTGGGCCAGGTGATGGGCGGTTTTTGAGATGGTCGGTTATTGGTTGAAATCCGAGAGTTCAATCATTTCCCACTTTGCTCCTTTTCGGAACTTTGAGCGAAAAGAGAAACGCCCGTAGGTTCGGTGGAGACGAAAGCGCTCCTCTCTGGCCTCAAGTGTAATTAATCTCCTCCAGCTCGGCATCAGACTGGAATCTATAAAAACATTTCTCTTCATGTGCAACATCTTTTATACACTTTTGAGGCAGCTGCCTTGATTTATATTCTAAATCTGAACATTGTATATTTTCGTCTGAGCTGCCTCCCTTGCATCTTTTTATGCCGCTTTATGAATTATTCATCAAGGCCTTTTCTACGTCTTTGATGGCAGTCGGAGTGTCAGCCTCTCGCTACCTTTCAATATTTCACCAAAGTTCTTTTGACTCGGCCCGTTCCTTTCACTCGCAGTCATATTTATAACACTTCCCCAGCCCTGGGTGTGACTCGAAGTCTGGGTGCCACACAGCAGCCGCTTGTCCGTGTCTGTCCGTTCTACGCGACCCGATCCGTGGAATTCCATTCATTCGGCGAGAATAAAAGCGGCCGGCCGCCTCCCTCCCGATTTCTTGTCCTCCCTTTCGGCGACGGCCGGCCGATCGATTGCACTTGGACTCACGTTTACGGCCTGACAATGCGTTTAATATCCTTTACGGTGAAGGCGACTGATTTACAATGCGAGCTTTGACACGGTTTATTTGCCCCGAACTGTACGGCGGCCAGCTGAAGCGACGTGAATGGCACTTGGTGAGAGTGGCTTATTCAGAAGCATTCAGACGTGCTCTATTTCCTTCCAGAAAGGCTGCGCCGCTCGTAGATAAATGCCGTACAAGATGTCTGACAGGTGCTCTGGCTTTGTGCCGCGCAAATTGCTTGCTTCGTTGGCTATTGTCCTCCGCCAGAAGACACCTTTGTTATCATCGCTTTGTCCTTCCTCGCCCCCGTGTGCCCGCACGTTGGGGACTTTCATTTGTCAGTGCACTCGGAGAAGCAGGTCAATCGTTTGCATAATTATGCTTCTAATTTGCCAACGTTTAATTGTCAAGGTCATGTAATCTGTCGAGAAGAGACTCGATAAGTAAGGCTTTCGGTTATGTGCAGTTTCGTCATCATCGGCCGCACGATGGTTCTTTGTCTTGTCTAAGAAAGAACCTAGTGGTCCGTGACCGAACTCTTTTGCCACACGTTTGACAATATCACTTAACTATATTCATAATTTTATATCGTTGCCGTCGGGCGGAACCCACGCGTCATCAAAATCCCACTGAACTGAAATGAACAAAAAAACGCCATCTTGCTTGAGTGAGCAAACACCGCATCATTCTCAACGTATTGTTCTTTTTTCTTCAGACAATGAGGTTATTTATTGACCTGCCGAAAATGAAAGACGAAGAGGACTAAAAACTCCCGAAGGAGACGACAGTTGACGTCGAAACTAGTAGAGGTAAATAAATAACCTCGTCGTCTGAATAAAAGAAAGAAGACAAGATGAGCTCATTGACTACGTACACGGAAGTAATACCACCTGACGAAAATGAAAGAGAAAGAGGACCTAAATCCTCCTGGAGAAAACGGCAGTTGACGTTGAAACTAGAGGTAGATAAATAACCTCACTGGCTGAAGGAAAGGAAAAAAAAAATATTGCACATATAAGAAAACAAGATGAACTCATTGACCGCGGCATCATTCTTGTGACCTTTGTTCCTTCTGCAACGAAGCACGCAGCGATCCGTTCTGAACAAAACAGGCTTACTCAAATGCATCAATTTTCACTCATTCTTGCCTTCAAAAAATATCCATTCTTTTCGATCTTGAGGAGACATAATACCGCATGTCTCCCACAGAGGGAAGGACGAGTGAGTTTCACAACAGCTCCGAGACAGGTGAGCTTTCACGAGAGTGAACAGATTGGTTCCCGCGCTATTTTCGACACTTCAGAAGGAGCTCTGTCGTAAATGATCAGGCAAAGCCGTCATTAATGCAAAGCAGATTGGGCTGGCATGTGAACTTCATGTCTTTGTTTTTGTTTGGACAGCAACACAAAAGCCGCGGCTCATGTGCTGGCACAGATGCAATATATATGCACGGCCGGGGAAGCCAGCCGCCACACTGGTGGTGTTTTTTCAACCAAATGTGGCAAACGACATGAATGACACAAGCTGAACAAGCTCCAAGCTCAGCTAAACTGCACCATGCTGCAGCCAAGGAGGAGGAGGAGGAGGAGGAGGAGGAGGAGGAGGAGGAGGAGGAGTCCCAAAATCTAGGCCAGCTCCGTTTCGAGTATTGCAGCATTTTGCCAGCGCGCGGTGCAATCACAACGGCTCGGCTTTGAGCCGTTCAAGAAAAGGGACACCTGCACAACCTCCGGATGAGGTCAATGAGGTCAGAGGTGCGTCGGTGCGCACGGGTCAACCTGTCGACGAAATCAGTCGGGGGGATGATGCGGACCTTCCACCTGGGAGTCCAACCTCACAGGGAGGTGCGCAGCGCGTGTTCGCGCGTGTGGCGCGTGCAAACATGCGTTTGCGCCCTGCTGGGAGCTGGCCCGCTTTCGCTCGCGTACGCACACGCGCGTCGTGCAGCTTGAGAAGACATCAAAACATTGTTGAAAAATCTTAAAAAAAGGAAGTCCACAGAGAGAAGATACAAACACACACACGGCAGATGAATGGGCCAACATTTCGACAAGCCCGCCTCCTCTCTGTGGTCTATTTTTGCCTGACAGATACTTCCCTGAACGATTTTGAAAAATAATATAATTGCAATCCCCCCCCCTCTCCTCGATAATACCATTGCGATTTAATATGCGATCATTTTTTTTTTTTTTCAGTCCTCTCCCCACGTTATTTCCTAACAAACACAAGCAATAACTGGATTTGCGATTTGTCTATTGCGTTCTACAACACTGCAATGTCAATTTGAGTGAAGGTGCGGGGAAGAAAATGCTCTCGCGATATGTGACGGCAGCAGCAGAGGGCGCTGCTGCTGCCGTCACATCCTAATTTCAACGGTCATCGTTGTGAGTGCCTGCAGCGTGCGCGTTCAAAAGTGCAAATGCCGGAAGGTTCAAGAGGCAAAAGTGTATTTGCATGGCACAGGAGGTCCGGCCTTTGTGCCCGCTGTCTTGGAGTCGGATGAAACAGTGTTCCTCTGTCCGGGTCTCACAGAACACCCACTATACCCCCCCCGACCCCGCTCTCTCTCTACCCGGCTCCTTTTTTTTTTTTTTTTTACAGCCATTTTAAAGACTATTCACGCTAAGCTTTCATCTCGCGCACAGCACACCGTCACTTTTGTCCGAGCGTCTTGTCAGATCAGGATGAATGGGCCTCGGCGAGATGGGCTCAAGTGGACTGCTGCAGTTGTTCTCTCTCGTGCGCTCTCTACCTTCAATGGTTTGTTCAAAAGGAAACAGGAACACATCTCCTTATTGATGTTTCATTTTTCTGAACCTGTGTGATTGTAATAGGCCTCGTCTGAGTGATCGACCTCCACTGTATGGATTTCATGGGTGACCTTTTTCTGCTCACCTAATGAAGACTGTAATTAGGATCAATGGAGGATGAATAGAACACATTGGCTTGTTTGTCGGAGCAATCGAAGATATTAAGCAGCAATTGTGAAGGCAAATGTCAAAGTACAACAGACAAACTTTCGGGACTGTTGGATATTCAATTTGCTTGAGCAACAGAGTATGTACAGTAGTCTTGAAACTGATCGCTGGACTCACTGCCTAAAGAAACACCCAAAGCTCACTCACGCACATGCACGCCAAACGTGAAACGTTACCGGTTGGATGTTTTCTAATCCGTTCATTGGTTTCTGTCTGCAGGTTTTCTCAGCACCGGCGACCAGTCGGCCAAGGGCAACTACGGCCTCCTGGACCAGATTCAGGCGCTGCGCTGGCTCAACGAGAACATCGGTCACTTCGGCGGCGACCCAGAGAGGATCACCATTTTTGGATCGGGAGCTGGGGCGTCCTGTGTCAACCTCCTCATCCTCTCACACCACTCTGAGGGTAAAACCGTCTTCGAGCGCCCCTGTCTGCTGCAAGAACAAAACGCTTTGATGCGAGGCCAGCTAGCGCAGAAATGAAAGAGTCCAAGAAGCTGTTGTGTGACGCGCTCAAGTTGAGCATTTCAAGCCAACTGCGTAGAATTTCAAGTCAAAGCAGTGGCCATGTTTGATCCAGTCCGCGTCCTTGTCCGCGGAGTGACAGGGGACATTAGTGCGCATTACCTGGCCCGCGCTTCTGTTAATGGTCCGTTGCTCTGCTGCACTGAGCTTTGGTCCCCACCAAAAACTCACATCCATCTAACCTCCTGCTCCCCATTAGCGACTACAAACACACCCAGAGGCGCTGTGTTACAGCGAGAGGCCCGCGGAGCAATCAACTTTGTTCTGGAGTCAGATCTGAGCGGTTGATGACCCGCAGCCAAACGCTCACAGCCTCACACACCCGCCGCGTCTCAAGATTTTGCCGCTAACCGCCCTCGAAAACATCAGCCTTCTACTTTCTGTATGATGTCCTGCTACAATGAAGCAGTATGAATCGCACTGCGGTTCTAGGCATTGGCATGCCCTGCCAGGCTGGGCTGCTCAGAACTCAAGTGGAATTCATAACAACGCTAAACTTGTATCTCAAGGCACCACTGCACTTCATTACTGGACAAGACGGCAGAATGCACACAGGCTCGCAGTTTTTCCCAACCGTAATTGAGCCAAGGCGCATATTTCACATAAGAAAAAATTCATGGCACACTACCAACAAAAATGTCTAAAATAATAATAACATCTGGGCCTGTTTAGTTGGACACAAGGCTATCATCATGTTGCGTGAATGCCCAACAGGAGATGCAAGAGCATTTTATTGGTCTGCCTGTCAAAATACATCACTGGGCATGCATAAATGAACAAAGACACATTATTTGTAGTAAATAATGTGGGCTAACTGTGTCATGGGACAGTGGTTGGGAATCACTGGACTGGACTGGAAGACCCGTCTTCAATGTTGATTCATCAGAGCGGCCCCTTGCAGCTGCAGTTGAATGCTAACATGTATTAACCCATTTGTCTCTTTTTGTTGCCCACTTTCCTAAAAACAAACAAACAAACAAACAAATGTCTTCTTCATTGTCATCACGTCATCGCTGCCATCGTCCTCGTCTCCATCATCAGCATCAGCCCCCTTTCGATGCTATGTGTGTGTTACTCCCCAGTTTTCTCCGCCAGGGTTGCAGGTAAGGAGTCCGTCAACCATCCGCCATCATGTTCCCAACACTGTTGACAATCAATGGAGGGGAGAATGAGTGAAAAAAGCAGTCGAGGTTAAACTGGTGCGATTGATGGCAACTAAATGAAGGAAGGCGCCTCACAAAGAAACTGTTTTTTAAAAAAAAAAAAAAAAAAAAAAAAAGCTCCCTTCTCCATCTGCTTCCATACTTCTCTCTCAGAGTACGGTAATTGATTTCTGAGGGAAAGGGGGCTCTGCAGCCGGGCTTAATAATTTAGCGGCCGGTACTCAGACGCGGCGAGGCGGGCAGACGAAGGAGAAGAAAAAGAGTGTGTTAGAAAAACGAGTGATGCAGGCAGCCCCCTAACGAGCCACTTGGGCAGTCAGAGTGACAGAACGAGAGTCAGACAGACTTAAGGAAGAGGAGGGAGACCACCGCACTGACAGTTCATTGCAAATCCTCTCGTTAGCATCTCTTACATTATACCGCATGTGAGGCTCCATCTGCCAGCTTTGGAGGAGATTTGAAGATAAATGCAAATGGGCAGATAATTCCACTCAATATGGTAGTGAAGTCCACAACATTTAGGGTGTCTTTTCTTTTCCAGGCCTCTTCCACAGGGCCATTGCCCAAAGTGGAACAGCCATCTCCAGCTGGTCGGTCAACTACCAGCCCCTCAAGTACACCAAGATCCTGGCTCGCAAGGTGGGTTGCACCTACACCGAGACGGCCGACCTGGTGGACTGCCTGAGGCGCAAGAACTTCAGGGAGCTCGTGGACCAGGACATCCAGCCGGCTCGCTACCACATCGCCTTCGGCCCCGTGGTGGACGGAGACGTGGTGCCCGACGATCCCGAGATCCTCATGCAGCAGGTAATCGAGATCATTTGCGTGAGCGTTGTGACGCCCAGCGCTGATTCTTGCCTTCCTGCCCTCGGCCTCTAGGGGGAGTTCCTTAACTACGACATGCTGATTGGCGTCAACCAAGGAGAGGGCCTGAAGTTCGTCGACGACAGCGAGGACAATGACGGCATCTCGGCTGCGGCGTTCGACTACACTATCTCCAACTTTGTTGACAACCTCTACGGATACCCCGAGGGTAAGAACGATTTCCCCCCCCCCCCCCCCCCAACAAAATAACAATGAAACATCGTTCCAACATTGCGCGGGGAAAAGATGAGCGAGTAAAGCAGTCTGGCATACAAAGGAGACACCCTGTCACGAGGATTATCTTTCACCGTGGTGGGTCCGTGCACTGGCCTTTGAGGATCTGTGGGTGCTAATGCCGTCTCCCACCATCCCAGAGTGGGTCAATTTCAAATCACAGCGCCGTATTCTTCCGGCGGATCCAACTGCCAACAGAGCAAGTCTCCATCAAACAAAGCAACCCGTTTGGATAATGCGGTCGTGCGGCCTGTCACTCTTTGACAGACCTTCTCTACCTTTTGGCCTTGAGTGTATCTCTGCTTTATTCGTGTCCGTGACGCTACGACAACTCTCTTTACTGACGAGTGACCGCAGTTTCTCTTTCTTCCTCCAGGCAAAGACATCCTGAGGGAGACCATTAAGTTCATGTACACAGACTGGGCAGACAGGGACAATGGCGACATGCGGCGCAAGACCTTGCTGGCGCTGTTTACAGACCACCAATGGGTGGCGCCGGCAGTGGCCACCGCCAAGCTCCACGCCGAGTTCCAGTCGCCCGTTTACTTTTACACCTTCTACCACCACTGCCAGACGGAGACGCGGCCCGAGTGGGCCGACGCCGCCCACGGAGACGAGATACCGTATGTTTTTGGGGTGCCCATGATCGGTGCCACGGACTTGTTCCCGTGCAACTTCTCCAAGAATGATGTGATGCTGAGCGCTGTCGTCATGACCTACTGGACCAACTTTGCCAAGACTGGGTGAGCATTGTTGGTTTTCCGTTTCCGATACCGACGTGAGCATTGAACTGACTCGTGGATTTTCAGCGTCAATGGGTCCGCCTGAGTTTTTGGTTGATTTACCAAGCAGATGTTCAGTGAAGTGACCTTGACGTTGTGTCATTGCTCCTCCGCTAGGGATCCCAACTTGCCAGTGCCCCAGGACACCAAATTCATCCACACCAAGCCCAATCGCTTCGAAGAAGTCATCTGGACCAAGTTCAACTCCAAGGACAAGCAGTATCTCCACATTGGCTTGAAACCTCGCGTCAGAGACAACTACAGGGCCAACAAGGTGGCCTTCTGGTTGGAGTTGGTCCCCCATCTCCATAATCTGCACGATGAGCTCTTTTCAACCACCACTCGCTCACCCCCGGGCCCGGGCCCTGGCACCCCCAGAACCAGAACTACAGGCCAGCGCACCACCCATCGACCCTACCCTACCTTCTCGTACGACCCGGAGCCCGACGGTTCGGAGCGTCCGCCTCCCGTCCTTTTCCCCGGCGACACCCGCGACTACTCCACGGAGCTGAGCGTGACGGTCGCCGTGGGAGCCTCCCTCCTCTTCCTCAACATCCTGGCCTTCGCCGCCCTCTACTACAAGCGCGACAAGCGGCACGAGATGCGACGCCACCGGCTCTCTCCCCAGCGGGGCGGCCCCGCCAACGACCTGGCGCACAGCCAGGAGGAGGAGATCATGTCCCTGCAGATGAAGCATTCCGAGCACGACGCTCACCACGACATGGAGCCCCTGCGGCCCCACGACATCCTGCGGCCGTCCTGCCCGCCCGACTACACGCTGGCACTGCGCCGGGCCCCGGATGACGTGCCTCTGATGACGCCCAACACCATCACCATGATCCCCAGCACCATCACAAGCATGCAGCCCCTTCATGCCTTCAATACCTTCCCAACCACAGGCCACAACAACACTCTGCCCCACCCCCACTCCACCACCAGGGTATAGTAGGGCCTGAGCCAACACAGCAGCACCACCCAAGGACCAGGAAGACTGGCTGTGCTTCGAACAAGCTACAAGGGGGGACCTCCGGATCTGTGGTTCGGTGACTCTCTGAGAACATTTTCACCACCTCCGCATCGCGCTGCCGAGCTCGAGAGCGTGCGGCGTAGCAACTCACGTGTGCGTTTTGGGACAAACGGCTCTTCTCAAAAAGTGTTGGGATGTTTTTCCAAGCAGCCCTTTGCCATTTCTTGAAGGGGACTCTCGCCTTTTCTTTGTTTTGAATTAATCTGAGTATAATGGCGTCGCCTACTGTTTCATTCCCTTATGTGTCATTCTCTTTTCTACATGTGTATCTTGACCCTGCTTTTCCCTGACCCGTTTTCCAGTGTTTGTAAAGGGAGTGGGGTCAGCGATGAAAAGTATCTCGTATCTTATACTTTCATTCAACCAGCATTCTCGGTGCCAAGTTAGTGTTTGCATTCCCACGAAGGGCAAACATGGTCAAGAAAATACAATATTTATTGTCCACTAACAAACGTGTTCTCATGACAAAGTGCCAAAGTGGCCCTTGATTGTGCTTTTCTTTTCTTTCACTGCTTGTCTCTCGTTCAGTTGTTGTTCTTTATGTGCAACTGCGTTCTGTTTGGTTGAAAATATAGTTATAGAGAAAGTATATATAAAATATATAGTTGTATATGTGTACAGAGGAGAAAGTCTATAATTGGGTATTTTGCGCTAGGGGATCTATGCATGAAGTCTATTCAAAGGAGGATCATTGGGGGTGGGTGGGCTGGTCGGTGGTGGGCCCAGAAGTCGCACATTTCCCCAATCAAACAAAAGCGCGTCGCCTCCCTGCGTCGGTTCAGGAAAAAACAAAAGAAAACATCTGAGCGTGCTCTTCATCTCACTCATCTCTCATGTGGCTATTCGGCAAACCTTCTGTTGTAGTGACGCCGGCGACGGCAAACCTCTGCTTTCCGGCCATCTGCAGCGCTTCCACAAGGTACCAAAGCTGAACTTGTGACTCATTCTTCTATCCAGCGCGTTCATTGTTTGCTTCAAGTGTGCTCGGTTCGACGCAAAAAGTGGGTGTCATATCATCGCGTGTGTGTTTCATGATAATTCGGCTCTTCCTTTTCCACCCTGTCGTCCAAGGGAAGTAAGACTTGAAATGGCGACTCTAAGCACACAGGTGGGTTGGCCTGCTGGGAGTCAGGGTACGTGGGTCCCTAAAACAGCGACACAGTGTCGCTGTCCCCGACTGTGCCCTTTTTTTTCCCTACCGGTGCTGTCGTTGCTGGTGTGCTAGCTTTTAGCCTCTTTCTTTGATTTCTTCTTCGTTGTATTCCAAACTGCGAAAGGGGGAGGGGGTGGGCGGGGCTTAACAAAGGTGCTGGAGGCCGCCACCTCACTGATCGCTCAACCTGAGAGTTTTGCAAGTAGAGACACCTGCACAATGTCAAAAAAGACAAAAACAGCCTTTGTGGTGGAGCTCTGCAGAGTCGACGACGACTGCCATGAGAAAAAGAGACTTTGGAGAAAGCCTTAAATCATAAAGGGGACGCACTGAGCTGACATTTAAAGGCATGGCCAGCTTTGTATCTTCTCTGTTTGCCAAGATGAAACTTTTGCTATTCCGTCCTACGGAGGATGTCCGATCCACGCTTTTGTACCCCTGTGAGGTCAAAATCAGTGAGGGGGGCGGGGCGCATGTGGTGAACGGACTGTGACACTACCTGAAGCAGAATACCGCAAGCACTGCGCGCTGGGCTGTTCTTCTTTCTTGTCGATTTTATAAACTGCCACTGAAAGATGACTTGCAGTGTGCAAAGAGGATGTGAGATGGCTGAAGGACTTCCACACACACACAAACCTGCAAACGAATCAAAAGTGTACATTTTTAAGTGTAAGAATCAACCAGATAAAATATTTGTAAATATTACGTTTCTTGATAGTTTTTTCTTTTTTGGGGGGGGGGGGGTACGAAATGCCCAAATTTTATGAGAACCCATGACAACAGGTGCAGTTTGCAACGAAATGGCAGCCGTGCTGATTTTGTTTTGTCTTGTTCTCATCCCACTTATTATGACTGTGGACATTCTGTAGCATCGAGACACTGTAGCAGAAATTCATCATGCTGGTTAAATGCTACTCTAAATTACACACACACACACACACACACACACACACACACAAAAATCATTTTATGCCAGCAATTTAATTGCCGCTCTCATAATATTTTGCATTCTTTCACTTTGAAAGTAGACCCTGTTATTGAAGCGTAATATGATGTGCTTAGTTCTGCATCGATGTTAAAGTTAAAGTCAGCCATGCTTTTGTGCACCAGAAAATGGGAGGTGAAGGGAACCCGTCATTGGTTCACAGTGAGAGAGGCCCTCGATTAGCTCACTTCACATGTAGCCATGTTTACATAAAGCCACTTTAATGTGGGTCCGACATGAGGGCTTTGATACCATAAGATGCCTCGCACACACACACACACACACAAGAGTTAAGTTCCGACAGATATTACGATACTGTCAGCACACTGTGTTGCCTGCGTTATGTAGATTCTGAAGGGAGTCGTCAAACAAAGCTCATCTGTTTCAAGTCAATGGCACATGCAAGCACACAATAGCAAACACACACATGCGCATAGCTTCCTGCTCGTATTCCGACGCAAAGTTGCACCTGTTGTCTACTAGTTTTCTTTTAGTTTTTTTTTTCTTTAATCAGAAACCCCAGATTTGATAATACATTTGTTCAAGAGTGGCATTTTGGAAAAAAGGTGCTAAAAAGTAGAGGAAATATTAAGCTGATGATCTTTCTGTTTACTTTAGAAGTTATTATTCACTGTATGCTGTGATACTGATCCGGGAAACATTAAAGACATTCATAGCCAGTGTGTGCACCCGGTGTCTTTATTGAAGCTCCTAGTCAATAATATTAATACGAATAGACATTCTAATGTGCACTGATCTATCAATATACTGGGAAGAAAACATCCCCCACTGCCCTCAAAACCTTCTGCATACATATTCTAAAAAAAGATGACAAAATACATCTACTGTATTCGCTTCGTGTTCTTTGTTTGACAGATCACTAGCCACTAGGTGACGCCAGACCCCGCTGTTTGACCTATAAACAGAGGTGTAATTTCTTTTCTTTCTTTTTTTTCTTGCTATTTGTTTTTGGAGGTAATGCTTTATAGACGCACACGTTTATGTCATTTATGTGGTTTTTTTTCATCTTCGATTTGATCATTTGCATTGAATTTTCCGAGTTTTCCCCCCTTGTTGTGTTATTTTTAATCTAGTCAATTTGAAAAATCGTTTTCAGTATTTTATAAGACGTGTTTTTTAATTGCGAATAAATTAATTTTCACCATTTTATTCTGGGCCACGGTCGGACAGCTTGCGCTAGGGCGCTACCACGCAACGCGGTGACAAATAAAGAAACATTTTTAATAATAATTATCCGCCGCAAATAAAAACTGCAGACATACGGCTACGATCTAATGTTGATTTGTTGGTTGGATAGTAAAAAACAGACTTATTATGACGCCGGCGATCGTTAGCGAGGCCATATATGGGCCACTTCCTGTTTTCTTCTACTTCCGGGTCATTGTTACAACTCGTGCTAAGATGTTACTGTGCTAAGCGACGAGGGGGGAAAAGAGAATTTTCCAATTACGAGTCCCAGGTAAGAAATGCTGCAATCAGACTTTGATTTAATGTGAAATGTTTGCTTGAGAAGAAGAAAGCATATTTGCTGGCGATCGTTAGCCGATTTTGCGTGCCTTAATTAGCGTTCAGTGCTGCAGTGTGACGTGGTAGTGACGTAAGGTGGAGACATTTAGTCAGAGGTGATTCAACTTTCGTCCCAATGCAGCATTTGGGTAGGACATGAGCGAGCCTCGAAATCCCGGGATGTCGTCCCTCCCCGCGGTCGCCCCCGCGCAGCCCTACGACAGCCCGTGTGCTGTCGACATCGACCCGGTGGAGTACACCCTCCGGAAGCGACTCCCCCGCAAGCTCCCGAAGAGGCGCAACGACGTGTACGTCAACATGAAGACGGACTTCCGGGCGCAGCTCGCCCGCTGCCAGAAGCTGTTGGACGGTGGCAGCGGCCACCGAGAGATCTGCGTGCACGGCCTGGGCCTGGCCATCAACCGGGCCATCAACATCGCGCTGCAGCTGCAAGCCAGCAGCCAGGGGGCGCTGCAGCTGGCAGCCAACACCTCCACGGTCGAGCTGGTGGATGACCTGGAGCCGGAGGACCCCGACGAGGCCGCCGAGCCCCTGACGCGAACGCGCAACAACTCGGCTATTCACATCAAGGTTTTTTACCCCGATCCTAAGTGACTGACCAAGAAGCAGCGGGAAGATTTGATGTTAACTTGCATGTGTGTGCGTCAAACGGCATTTATTTGGTGGACTGACTTGGGTTTTGTACGGAAAAGTATTGCTGCACCACCAGGAAAAAAAAAAGTTTATGCTAAAACGACTTTCACCTTCGTCATCATCAGCGAAGCTATTCGTTTCAGGTCACTGGCAGGGTTCTTTTTGTGTCCTTTAAAGCCAAGTTAAAACGTGTGACTGAGTTGTTTTTTTCCTAGTGTGTCAGCAACATGTTTTTTTTTTTTAGTTTTGCATGCCTTTTCAGTGCATAAAGTGCTTACCATATGCACTGAATATTGTTCACATCGCTAGTGTACAGTCATTTTTATTTGGCAACCAGTGTTGTTGTATTGAATGTCCACTGGGTGTCAGTACTTGATAAGCTTCACATAACCTTCGTTTTCCTCATGAGTCCCAAACATTTGCTAGTGGAAGTCCTGTGTTTGTAAAACCACAAATAAATTGAGCTGTAAGACAGATAGCAATTAGTGAGTTTTATTCCTTTTTCTCACAGTAGTGCACTTACATATGACATTCGCAATTAAAAATGTTTTTTGTTTTTGTGGGGTTTTAATGTATTTTTGGGGGGGAGTATTTCTCATGTTCAATGGATTTTTTTTCCGTCATTAAAAAAAAGTCTAAAAAGCAGAAAAAAACAATACCAAAACTCAGACTACTCAACTAAAAAAAATCTGAAAAACCAAAGGAAAAAAATTATGGGGGGGAAAAAAGTCAATAAAACAGGAAAAATACGCTCAAATGCAGAGACCCAAAAATTACTCAGAAATACAGTTTTTTTTTTTTTTTAAGGGAATGTGTTTGCTTCTGTAAATGTGGAAGCGGTGTCAGATCACCTTTTTTCATTTGCAAGCAGGAAAAATGACAGACCACTTCTTTCTATGATTTCTTTATCCAAGAATAATATTTTGTATTTAAATAGCAACTTTTACAGTGATTGGACTGGTAATGTGAAAAAAGGAAAGGAAAACATGTGCAAACATCCTAAAAAAAGCATCTTGCACTTGCGCAACAAGTAAAAAAAAAATGAGGAAAACAACAAGGAAGAAAAGTCGACTAGTTTGGAATAGCTGAACATCCATTTTGTCCAAATGACGCAGATTCCGGGGACAGGCTGCTTTCCCGCTCATCAAAGACGCGCTAGCTTGCAGGATGTTTTTGTTTTTATTAGCAGGCTATCACTGTGCAGGCTCTGCTTGATTGTTTGCTGGACAAATAATGACGGAGCAGCTTCACAGTTCTCATGTCCTTCTCATTGAACTCTGGCTGCCCCGTTGACTGCACGAAGCAAATGGTGGCTTTCCCAAATGTCTGTTCGCCACGCCGAAATATGAATATTGAAAAAAAAACAAAGCTCAAAAGTAGAAAATCTGTATAAATAGTCATTACGCATTGTTTACAAAAATATGCAACCTGGTCACTGAGTACAAATAAAGTGTGTGAAGGCCTCGTTCAGGTTTTGTAGGTAATCAATTATTCTCGGTCCCGTTCCTTATTTCACTTGCAAAAGGTTAAACTGTCAGGGCAGAGACAAACACACCCACGTGCAGTCCTATTTGGCACATACACCAAAGTGCAAGAGCCGCGCTTCTTCCAAAAGCCTGATTTTGGTAGCGTGTGTCCACAAGGACATTTTAAGGTGCCATTCCCTCGAGCTGTGACTGTTCTTTGCCCTCACTTAGCTTAGTTTACAAAAAAAAAAAAAAAAAAAAGGATGGTTGTGGCTTTGTGCTTTGTTTTTCTTCTCAATTGCACACCACTTCTAGCAGCTAGCAAGTAGGTCATCAGAAGGGCAGGCCTTTCTCTCGCCTCGGCAGCACAAAGCGGCGAAAGCTCGGAGTGGAGAGACGGGCCGATCAGCTGACGTCTTGCTGACAGGCCTGCGCGTCGGTGAGAAGGAGGCGCACTTTGCCTCGCAGGAAGTTGACGTGCACTTGGAGCAAATCGGCCCCCGTGGACGCCCGCCATGTGCTCTCCAGGCCCGCCAAGCTCGCTGGAGGCGTGTATTCCTTCCAAAACATGAATCGACACACACGTAAATACAACTTCAAAAACAAACTGCCGGTAAAAGGGTCAATGCAAACATATTGTACTTCAAAGTTAAATACAACTGAACTGGACGCAGGCTGTGAGTCTTTTGTGTGCCACTAGAAGGCTCCTGTGGACCACTTGTCAGGAAACTAGAATAGGGATCGTGTCCCTCCTTGTGCAACTAAAATGGTTTCCACTCTTCTGGGAAGACGTCTGTGGGAATTGCGGCGCATTTTTCGGGCCCAATGACACTGGTGTGGATACCGCTCCGTGTTTGGTGATTGCCGGGCTTTTTCCAGCCCGTCCAAGCAATCCTCCGTGGACCGTGTTTGTTTGTTCCCTGGGGCACAGTCATGCCTTGCTCAGACTTTTCCCACAAAGTGCACGGTTGTCCAAAATGTCTCAGTGAGATGAAGAAGAACCCCCAAAAATCCCTAATAATTTGATGATGTATACGGCGCTTTAAGTGGCGTTTCTAGAGCCTGGCATCGACAATGAGACTGCTATTTGGCAAGCTGAGATGTGTTTAAAGGGCGGTACGTGTTCCAGCGCACAGAGACTATTTTCAATGAAAAGGAGAACAGATTGGCTCTTGTTTTGTAACACAAAAAAAGCTCACTGTTTGGTTAAAAAAAAAAAAAAAAAACGGAAAGGTCACTGCACACTGAGCACTCCAATCCCTATTTGGAGCAGTACTATTTTGATCAAAACTCACCAACACGATAGATTTGACAGTAATAACCTGACTGAAGCAAGGTCCTTCATCAAATTTTACTTTAATACTATATACTATACTATATACTACTATAAATATTATAAATTACAGTTCAAAGCAAACACGGTGAAACAGCATTGAGCTGTTATGCTGCATGCAAATGGAGTAAGTATTTCGTTTGAATACAGGTTAAAAATTACCCCCCCTACCCCCATTAATATTGATTATGGTCTTTCAAAGCATTTCATATCTTCCCAAATCTTGTTTTTGTCTGTATGTTATATTAGTAAGCTACTTTTTTTCCATTTCTTTACTTTGCATTTAATTGTCTTGACGCTTTTGTTTGTTAATGTTTTTACATATTGTACTTTCACTTATGTGAAGCACAGAAGTCACTTCAGGGTTAATAGTTTTGTATTTTTCATCATAGCTAGCTTTTGTTTTGAGTTTTTTTTTAAATTCAGTCACTTAATTAGTTTTTAGAGCAGTTTCTTAGTTTTTATATGTTTTATTTTTGTCATGCTTCATTTTGGTCAAGCTTTTAATAGTTATAGTGTTAGCTCTTTTTTTTTTTTTTAAGATTTGGCATGTTTGTTGAGTGCAAGATTTAAAAACAAAAAAAAAGCAAAAAAATTATTGAGTAATAAAGTTAACTAAACTCTAATTTTCAGAGTGTTTGACCTTCAGTCTTCTGTACAGCAATAACGAAATAAATGAACCTCAAAAGTTCAAGCATAATGTTAATTGAAGATCAAAACAAAGGTCTTTTTTGCTGTAACATTCGTTAGTTTCATAAGCGCAAGATGTAGTTTCAGTTAGTTTTTATTAGAGAATTTTTGTTTTTATTTTTCTTATAAAAATAAACATTTTTGTTAGAAAAATAAATACATAAAATACATTTCAATTTCAATTTATTTTAATCATTTTCTTTCACTAAAATAACCTTGGTTACCTTGTGTATGAATGCACACCCCTTTGCTTTAAAACTGCTCTTGGTGCCCCCACTCGTCGAAAACACAGTCTGATTCATCTTGTGTTTGTGGAATAAGAATGACGAAGATGAATCCACCTGTATTAATCCATTTTCGGGGGGTTGCCATTTTGCCCTTCTGCGCCCTCTGCTGTCAGCTAAAGTTGACATCAAACGGCACCAAACCCAGAAAACAGTTGAGGGAAGGCATGCGCAACGCAAGGCCGAGGGCAGTTTGACGAGCAAAATGGCTGAAAAATTCTTAGTCCACAAATGCAACGTTCATCAGATGCTTTGGGCCACACAAACAAACAAACGACTGCCTTGGTGCGGCGAAGAAACGCGCCCGTCCCGACTCACCGGAATGTTGAGGCTGAGCAGCACGGCGTTGATGCTGAGCACGTTCCTCACCAAGTTGTCGATGTGGCCGTGCAGCGCCGCGTTGGTAACCGAGCTGCGCAGCAAACTGAGGGCCTGCTGCAGGAGCCACAGGCCGCACTGCACTTCCTGGGCTTTCTCCAGGGCCTGCCCCAAACACAAGTCACACGCCCCAAGTACAGCTAAGCCATCGGGAGGCAAAAAAAAACCCGCAGCAAAACAACGTCAGTGGATGTCTTACGTTTTTCCTCTCCCAGACATCAAAGTCTACTCTGGTTTGGGGAATGCTGACGGACTGGGCCAGGGTGCATCCATCCCGGCATGACTTCTAAGGAGACAAGCGCAGGATTGATGCAATGGCGTGGCCGTTAACCGTTGGCCGTATCGCGATCCCCGCGGCCTCACCATGGCAACTTCGGCGTCTTGCGCTTCCTTGATGAAATGGTTCAGCACTCTCAGGTCGCAGATGGGCCTCAGTGGGGATGGCAGGCTTGGGCAGGTCCACTCCAACACCATCAACAGCAAGGCAAGTAGTCCTGCAACAAATGGCTCATTTGAGACGCTTTCCAACGGGATTTGGCGCTTTTGTTTTGACAGCGGTACATCATAATAGCACTGACCCGACTGACATTTTTTTACGTCGTTCGAGTGTTTGGGTTTTTCCTTTGACTTGAGAACACACACTCTAAAAACAGTTGGGTTAAAAATAGCACATTTCTGGGTCAAAATGGACCAATCCACAAATTGGGTCAATTTGACTCACTTTCTTGTGTTGTTTTGTACAAAATAGCCCAGTATTGGGAGTTGTTTTGTCCAAAACTACCCATTTTTGCGGTTGTTTTTGCAGAAAACAACCCAGAAAGTTGGGTCAAATTGACCCAAGTAGTGGATCGGTCCTTTTTTGACCCAAAATTGTGTTATTTTTAACCCAACTCTTTTTAGAGTGCCAGACGTGAGAGAGGGAACCATTCCTCAGAAAAAAAGATTACTCTCAAACTAAACATACACCACAGAGAATACACAAACCACATAGCGTAGCCTTTCGGTCAGGTAGCTTAATGCAAACACTAACTAGCAAATTTCAGTGCCGTAACCCTTTCATAACTGATCGAATGCACACAGTGTAGCAACATTTATAGAGACATTATAACAGAACTCACAGTCATGTTATGTAACCACTGCAAAGAAGGACTAATATCAGCGCCGTAGTGAGGAGCTGAGAGGAGTTGAGGCATCTCTGAAACATTTCTTTTACGGCCCCGAGGTGGCCACAAAGGTGAAAGATTTAACTGATGTAGTGTGACAACTGTTTGATTGTATTTATTTATGTAATTACTGTGTTTTTTATGGATTACAATATTCCAGAATGCAGAATTTTCTTTTGTCCAAATTCCAACGTATTTTGGTTGGGAAAGGCTTAATGTAAAAAAAAAACAAAAAAAAACGTAGGTAATTTCTATGAAATGCTGTGGCAATGTCTAATTTTAGTGCAGATAAGGTGGTGAGGCAAATTGGTGCTGATCCAAATAAGCGATGATATAATAAGCCTTGGCAGAAGCTGTCCTCTTGCCATGAAATTGTGCATTTGGTCCCACACGTGATTGATTCTTATGCGCAGTGTGTGGCGTAACCCAAACAGAGCAATTGTGATGAGCCCCATGAAAAAGATTATCCCCACAAAACGTGACGGCATTTTTTGCTATCATGTGAGACGCATTCTATTTATTATGTTGCAGAGCCGATGACCACTTGCCGCCGCTATCCACAGCCGGACACGACTGCAATTTGTGAGTCAGCAAACCTTAACTTCAGTTGTGATGAGGGTTGAATGATTTTGGAGGAATAGCCTAATTGTGATTTGTATTTGCATTCATTTATTTTTGTTTCACCCCCTCATTATTGCGAGTCGTTTTCCAAGGTAACTCTCGATTTGAATTTGAATTTGTGTTTGAGCTGGCCAGAATGCGCGCGGCGGCTGGCGCATTGTGTTCACTCGAGGCCGGTTCAGCGGGTGTGCTTGGCAAATGAGAGCAGGTCTCCTGTTGTCTTGTCATGTGGGCACGCCGCCTGGCCCTTGTGCACCTCGAGCTGAATGCACTCTTTGACTGCAGCCCCAATGTGACGCAGGACGCGATGATACAGAGGATCATCAGATGAAGGCGAGATGAAGTTAGACAGACCTGCAGCACAATTTTGCCAGTAGTACCCAGAAATGCAACCATTGGGTGACCTCAGAACACCCGGCATGCGATGTCACAGACGTCATTGTTTTACTACATTTTTCTCTATAGTTAGTTTTCATTTCATTGTTACTTTTGTTTGTCAAACTCAGCTACTTTTAATGAATTTCGGTTTGTTCAAAAGTATTTGTCAAGAGCAAAATGTATGAACTTACAAACGGATGACCAACCATCCACAAACGAGACGCAAGTGATTAGGAACTAGTCGATTGAATCGACTAGTCTGCACTATGTCCATCTGTATAAAATACAGTGACTAGTCAAATCCAAACTCGAGTTGAGTATTCTGCACTATATATGCCTCTGTGTAAAACGCAGGTACTGTATAATAGTCCACAGAATTTGACGGGCAACAAGCGCAGTGCATAAGACTGCTTCGAAGGTTATATCAGATGCATCACATGTACGGTAAAAGCATTCATGAGACATGCTTTAAAAAATGTTTTCGAGTTTAACTTGAATAGCCTTTTGTTTTGTTGTGAGCAAAAACAAATTCAAGTCGTTCATTAATGCAAGTACTGAACTTTTCAAGTGGACTTTCAGATTTCTGGATGTTGTTGCCACTGAGAGGGAGCTCATGTTTCCCCCTCTACCGCTTGCTTTTATT
Organism: Filicampus tigris; assembly: GCF_054856515.1. Classification (NCBI taxonomy): domain Eukaryota; kingdom Metazoa; phylum Chordata; class Actinopteri; order Syngnathiformes; family Syngnathidae; genus Filicampus; species Filicampus tigris. The sequence continues at coordinate 4,051,558 of NC_141218.1, read as the reverse complement.
TGACAGGTGTCATTAGATAGAACGTTTTGTCTAATTTGTTCGTTTTATTCAGTCTGACCTTGATTCAAACACATCCAGGCATGTCTCTTATATGCCATTTCATCGAAGGCTTGCGGAAAAGGAGCTTTCCCGCGAAGACGGAGGCATGCGAGGGTCTGATCAGTGACTCAGAAGGAAGGCCCCCAGTCCCACTCTTAATGATTGATGAATTCATTCAGTGGGTCAACACTTTCTTGAACGCATACTCTGGTGGCAGAGGTGTGTGCAAATCATTAGCCTCCTTTGCAAACATAACAAATGAGGATTAACTTTGACCTCTGCCCCTCTGCAGTTGCCTACGTGAGAATGTGCGGACCTGCGTTATCACCTCACGCGGTGGGAGAATTGAAATGGTCGACGAACCACGTCAGCCGGCTAATCTATTTTAAATTCGAGCCGCGCCGCACACAAGTGGCTTTGGGCGGACGGTGGCAAGCGTCCCAGAGGCGCAGGGATGCGCACGCGAGGTTGTGACGTCGCGGGTTCACCCGCTCCGACATGGCAGGAGGCTAAATGTGGGAGCCGGCCGAAGAGGAGGAGATGCCATTTCGAGGAGCGTTGACTCCTGACCTCCTTCACAGAGGATGGCTGGCCGGATGGTCGTGACGTCAGTTCCACCTTGACCGAGCTGTAATCCCAATTATAACCTCTGCTCACCCTGAGTACGTGACAACTTTGCTGTAACATGCATAGTCAGCACCCACATTAGGCGCAACTGCCTCGACATGCATTTATAGGTTTTAAGTCTTGGGACTCAGGTGTTGTCCTTTTTGAGAAAAGTGCAGGGGGTACACGATTGAACCTTGAGAGACTCCAGGTACAGCCCTATTTCTGACAGTGCTGTTTGTGGGCTTAATGTTACTTAAAACGATTGCAGTTTGACAGCTTTTCCCAAGTCGAATTCCATAGACTTTGCAGTGGTGGAATGTGCCGAGGTAGACACATTTTCGGAATCATGTCACTGCACTTCAGTGTGTGCACATAGCTTCCACCAGCAGAGCTTAAGTGCAGTAATTAGCCTCAGTCGATGTGCGATAGTGTCAACTGCATGGACCCCCTAACCCAGGGGTGACAAACTCCAGTCCTCGGGGGCCGCCCTCCCGCATGTCTTAGAAGTTTCCTCGTCCAAAACACCTGATTCAAACGATCGGGATCAAGATCAGGCTCCTGCAGAATTTACTGATGAGCTGATCGTTTGAAACAGGTGTGTTGCAGCAGGAAGAGATGGAAAACAGGCAGGACAGCGGCCCTTGAGGACTGGAGTTCGACACCCCTGCCCTAACCTGTCTTCCTGGTCCGAAATGGATCGGACCACCTCTTGCCCAACCTGCATTCTTTTACTGTCACATATTTCTTTCCATTTCCAGTATCCACAGCCCATATTGTCCCCTTTCTTGTAGATCACTTTGTCAAGGATAATTCTATCAGTATCATATATTGATATTCAGTCGAATTATGAATGAGCCTCCAGTCAATTACTGTGAACTTCAAATAGTTTTCCTGAACAGATATGTACTTGGTTACTTAATTGCCGTTTCAATTTCCCTGCTAAAATGCCTCCAAAAATAACTTTCCTCCTCAGAAACTCAAATTGAAACTTTGCTCTGCTGAACAACTTCAGATGAATGAAATCATACATTAACAGATGTATTTATATTCCTTATCCTGACTGTGAGCATGGCGACATATGAAGAGCATAACGAATTTTCCAAAGTCCAGACTGCCTGGAAGAATCCTTATATTCAGTGTTTTTACTGTGCCATCACCCCCAAAGTACATCATTGTACCTGACTTGAACACCTTGGCACCTGGGAAAACGTCTATTGTCTTGCTTACATTAAGAATACTGAACGAATCGGTCAGTATTTGTAGTGCCTGGGGAATGCGCTGCAGCGCGTGCAGGCACAGTCCACCCTCAGCCCTTTCTGCTTTTGCACACAGTTGGACCATATGACTGCACCCAGCGATCAGAGCCAGAAAATTACCTCTCGTCACTAAATCCAAAAGAAGGATCAAGTAGACTTGTGCTCTGTTGCTTTCCGCGTGTGTCCCGTTCCGAAGCATGAATGAGAGTCCAAAGCCCGCAGCGGCCATTGTCAATATTCCCTATTTGCGCACACATGCTGGGTCATGCTTTGTCAGCACATGACGCACCTGATCAGAAAACATGACAAGGCTCTTACCTCTACCGGTGTTCTGCAACATTCGCACACGGCTGCCTCATCTTTCAACAACATGCCAGCAAAATGCGCATCAATGAAGCCTGCAGCGGCCAGCAAAGTCGCAACCCCCCAAAACAAGCTCCGCGGCGAGGAAGTCCAGTTGTCTGTGTCGTAGAGAGAACCAGACCCCCTCCCTCTCCCTCCCCCAGCAGACCGCGTTTGCATCACCGCTTGGCTTTGGCGAAAGCTTTTTATTTGCCTCACCACCCCCACCCCCGCAGCCGCCCGCGCCCTCCCAAAGGCGCGAGCTGCGAGGACGAGGCCGCGCTCGGAGGGGGAGAAAAACGGTCCCCGAAAAACTCACCGGGAAAGTCCATGGCGGTCTCCGCATCGCTCGCACCGTCCGCGCGCCTCGGCCCGTTAATTGGAAACGAGGCTCTTTTAAGGATCCACGCTGCTTATCCGGTAGGTGTTTCTAAAAACGGATCCTTTTTGGTTTTTTTAATAATTGATGCTCAGGGGGATACGGTTGCATTGTCCGCGTGGTGACAATCCCACTGCACCCAAAAGTGTTTTCTTTCATTGTTATGTCAACGAGAGCTCTTTCGCTGTTTATAAAGAATGTCTCCCAAAAGGTAAATAGTGGCTCGCTAACAAGGTGCGGAGACTTCCCATCCATTGTTTGGGTGCTTTCCATTTGCTTGCTTGGGTGTTTTTCCCCTCAAATTTATTTATCAAATGACTCTGAAGAGTCATTATGTCTGGAGAGCAGCGTCCAGATGCAACCTGGCTTGGCTTTGAATTGGACAATTCAGCATTGACGTTTGGTTTCCTTATGTGCACTTTACTTTACTTTTCCAAGTCAACAAGGGTCGTGAAATGTGTGTGGGTGTGCGTGTGGGTGTTAACAAATTGTATAGTCCTTAGGTGCATTTTTCCAGTTCCAGATTATGTAAGCAGTGGCCACTGAACTGTCCACCAAAAAAAAAGTTGTGTCAACTCAAAATTTCAAGGCAACAAATGTTGTTAAAATTTTAAGTTGGGCAATTCAACAAAATATTTTACGATTTGCTGTTGTGAAAAATGACTTTCCCACATTTCTCAACAAAGAAATGAGATTAAATGTCCCTTTTATTTCCCCCTACTTAAAGAAAAAAGTAAAAATCCAACCATCCGCATATTTCATGCTCCCTTGCTCGCGAACAAGACCTCAAGATACTCCACCTCGAAATCTGAGACCAGGAGAAGTCTCAGATTTGGAGGTGTTGATTTTCATCTCAACCGCTTCTCACACTCGGTTGCGAACTGCTCCAGTGAGAGTTGGAGATCGTGGCTTGACGAAGCCAACAGTACCACATCATCAGCAAAAAGCAGAGATGCAATACTGAGACTACCAAACCCGACCCCCTCAATGACTCGGTGGCGCCTAGAAATTCTATCCATAAAAGTTATGAACGGAATTGGTGACAAAGGGTAGCCTTGGCGGAGTCCAACCCTCACTTGAAACAAATCCGACTTACTGCTGGTAATGCGGACCAAATTCTGACATCGGTCGTAACGAGACCGAACAGCCCGTATTAGGGGTACTCGGTACGCCTTACTCCTCGAAGCACCCCCTGCTTCCTCAGTGGAAGGCGTGTCGGTGGAATTGAGGAGGTCTATGAAGTATTTTCCCCACCGACTCAGAACGTTCCAAGTTGAGGTCTGCAGCACCCCATCTCCACTATACACAGCGTTAATGATGCACTACTTGCCGTGGACCAGAATTGATTCGAAGCTGTCCGGAAGTCGTTTTCCATGGCCTCGCATAAAATACAAACTGGAACAGTTCCGATTTTCTTGAGGATAAGCGGTTTGGATAATGCATGGATGGACGGATGGATGTGTTCACAATTTGGCTTTTTTCTGTCCTTTAGTCGCATGTGCAATGTCGGGCCCCTTTGAACTTAAAACGCATGTGGAATACAGACCAGCTAAAGCCCCAGACAATTTAGCTCCGAGGATCATTGGGACACACAAACCCCTCCACCACGGTAAGGTGACGGCTCATGATGGGGACAAGTAAAAAAAAAAAAATTGTTACGGAGCAAAAAACTGTCTTGCCTTGTTGGGATAGCTAAAATTGTTGCCAAAAATGTCAATAATCTCGATTTTTGTTCCATTTAAAATAATTACTGCTTTTGACCCATAAAAAAAAAGTACAAATCGTGTCTTTTACACTGTGGGAATAATTGGACAAGAGAAAAAATGAGGCTAAACAGTAAAAAAAAAAAAAAAAAAAAACGATGAGTAATGGTGGCTGAGATCATTAGAGCTGGTCTCTAGGTTCATGATCTCTTCAGTGTTCAGTTGTGGTTTGCTGCACTGGAGGTCACATGCAGTCAAACCTCCTTCCCAAGATTGTTTCTACACCTCCAATCCAATCTGACCAATCCCAATCAATTTTACGCTACAGGAAGCAACAGCGGATACCAAGAATCTTGTCCATGGCAGCCTCGCTAGTGTGAGCGGGCAGTGTTTCTAAAATAGGCGAGACATGATATAGCTTCCTTGTGATGTGATGACACAAATGGCCCTCAGTCACACAACAGGAGGCATGATGGCTGCTTGCTTTATTCGTCTCACGGAAACAGTCGAGCTGAATGGTGCCCGATCGCTTGCATGAGAATCAAATACGCGTCAGACGTGTATGCCAACGTTAAACATCCGGGCCGTGACCCCGTAGAAGCGCAGCTATTAAAAGGCATGGATCTTTCCTGGAAGTTCCCTCTGTGTAGCCCATAGGATGCTGTGGGAGGGGAGGCTAGGGGAGGGAGTGTGTGTGTGACTGTGTGTGTGTGTGTATGTAATGCAATGTCACACACTTCAGTGACGCAAGTGGTCGACAGCATGACTCGTTGGCGTGCAGTTTATTCACAGAGACGGTGAGCAATTCGGTAGTCTCGCGCAGGGCAGGAGTCGACCTTGCCAAAGATGGCAACGCTCACGTTTGATTGGCACTCTGCTCAGACTGAGGCCCGTTTCCAATATGTTGCTCGGCTGCATTGGCGGGGTCACGGCTCCTCGCTCGGATGCAGTCGAATTTCAACAATAACCTCTCGGCGCAATTCCAAAGCAGGATTTTCCTTCAAATTGCACTTCCTGGAAGCGCACGTGTGTGCCTCCACATGATGAACGGCAGCTTTAAAGCTTTTAAGCAAGTTAAGGAGACAATGTTGACAGATTGTTGCCGTGTTTGCTCTCGCAAAGGGCTGTTTGCTTATGTCTGAGTCAGAATGGGAGAGGGAGACAAGGTACGTGCTGCGAGCCATGCTTCGTGATCAGAGGGATTGGGTGGAAGGTGACCGCGGGGGGGGGGGGGGGGGGGGTTCAGTGTGTGTGTAGTAGGGGGCGTGGCTTGGCCTGCATTTAATTGGATTGAAGTTTGTCAAGGCTAAAGCTGATTGCTTTATGAGCGCATATAGACTGAGGCCACCTCCAGCCCACTTCCGCCATTCATGTGCGTCCCCATTTCTCGTCCACGTTTGTGGGCTGGTGGCCAGCTGGGTCTACTCCTCTGGCGCGACACAAGACAGGAAGCTGACCTAAAAGAATGGAGGGGAGGGGAGGGGCGAGGGGGGCTGTTCGGTACACCGGAGCCGAGTTAGGAGCCACCGACTGGGGGCCGGAATTCCTTGTTTCAGCTTGTATGCGTCCATGGTGACAGGAATACGGTGACCTTGCTGTGATCCCACGTCACTGACAACATGTGACTGGGTGGGGGGCATTCCAGGACAGGATCCAGATCCGCTGAGATTTCCCCCAGAATATGGCTGTATTTGGAATCTCAGCCCGTCTACTACAGTATATAACACTAGTGCCCTATCGAATGACTTGATCAAGTATTGCCAAATGTGTCATGAGTATATGTTATCCCCTGTCTAGTGTCGTCAATGTAAGTCACAATGCATCTTGGCTCGAGATTGACCAGACTAATCAACTCCAGCTTGAAGTCGACTAGTCGCTAATCACTTGTTTGTAACATCTCATCTTACTATTAGCCAATTTTTGTTGTTTCTATACCAGTCTGTCAAAATGCATCTCTATGTGACACCGGTTCATGATGCTAGAAAGGTTGCGGGTCGCTGACGTCATTGACTAGTCAACTCTCGACTCTGCACTCTCATCACATTAGTGACAATGGCAAAAAAAAAATCTGCAGTCGTAAAACCCTTAATGGTCATTAGGAAACATTGATGCTTTGCACTAATAGAGAAAAAGTAGCAGATCATAATGCAGCCAGTCGACTCGAGCCTGAAGTCCATTAATCGACTTCTACTCAGCTTTCATCACATTAGTGGTGACAAAAAAAATAATCATGGTGACTGAAAAAGCTAGTGTTTATTTTGTATTCAGTTTGAAAAACAAACTTGTCTTAAATTGATAAAACATTAGAATTTGTTTGTTCAGTAGGTTTTACGGGAAATCCACCAGCTGACATTGATCCAGTATGTTGTAATCCTGAAACAACAATGATGTCATTAGAGGCGCCTGAGTAGTGTTCCAAAACATCCTTGGCATCCATGCGACAGACAAATTAGAGTAGCTGCACTTCCGACTGGTGGAAGTTTGTGAGAGGTCACACGTTTTCCTCTCTCAAGTTCTCTTATAAGCTCACAGGCTGTGTGACCTGTATTCCTCACATCTCTGGAGTGGCTACTGACAAAGTATGGCGCTGAGATTCAGTTCCTGTGTACACATCGTGAGAAGGTTCTGTTTAACATGGTTGGACCCCAGCACCAAATAACAAACAAAACACGATGTGATGAACCGTGTCCACACTTCGGTCCAAGCGGAAGGCAATCATGGTAAAGATTGACTTGCATCCATCTTATGGCCAACTCTGAACAGCCCCAAAATAACTTATATACTTCTATTACTTTCCTAAATTACTGTATTAATGTATCGTCTGATTTGCAATAAATGCCCAGTCAAAGTCATTTGTTCTCCGGCAACATTGACTATACTAGTAAAATAGTTTTTTGTATGTCTTGTGAGACTGTGCTGTCAGTGAAGCTTACAAAACATGGAGTAAAGCCTAACAGCTAAGTACCAGCTCGGACTAATTTCATTCTTGCAGAGAGTTCAATGAGTTGTCAGGCTGGCCTATTACTTTGTACTACCAATATTTGTAATTTCTTTATTTAAAAGGGACAGTGCATATTAATGAACATTTACATGTAAATATGCCAGAATTAGCCAATGGCTACTTTCCATCTGCAGTCCTTGGCAGGTCAGAAGAAGTAACATTACAATAACCTCAAAGGACAAAAAGAAATCAACACATAGAAATGACGCATTGACATACAAAACAAAACCATCCATCCAACCATCCATCCATTATCCTAACCGCTTATCCTCACAAGGGTCGCGGGCGTGCTGGAGCCTATCCCGGCTGTCATTGGGCAGTAGGTGGGGGACACCCTGAACTAGTTGCCAGCTAATCGCAGGGCACACAGAAACAAACAAACATACACACTCACAATCACACCTAGGGGCAATTTAGAGTGATCAATTAATCCACCATGCACGTTTTCGGAATGTGGGAGGAAACTGGAGTACCCGGAGAAAACCCACGCAGGCACGGGGAGAACATGCAAACTCCACACAGGAAGGCCGGGAATCGAAACCACGACCTCTTCACTGTGAGCCGAACGTGCTAACCGGTCGACCACCATGCCGCCCAAAACAAAAAAAAACAAAATAAATAAATTAAATAATAATTATTGATAATAATAATAATAATAACAAGAGGGCACATAGAAGCTTGATTTAAAATTAGTGCTCACAGATCTGGTTTCTTACATCCTAATTACACCATTTAATACTCTGGGTTTTTTTTTCCACCCATAAATTCTTTCAGAATTAAAGTGGTTTCAAGCTGGCGCTGTGAGGAATCCCCATTTGGTTGGAGAAGCTCTCTTCTCCAGACAGGACATAAGTAGATGCAGTATACTGTAATGCATAAAACACATGGGTTATCTTTTTTAACACTATCAACTATACTCTTAACTGAGTCTTGTTTTCTGTTATGTTAGAAAAGTAACGTTTTCATGCTGTCATTTTTCAGGAAGCAATGCAGCAGGAGGTCCATGAGTCAGTTCCTCATGCACGAACCCATTTTCGGTGATGAACGAAGGTGCAGAGGGGCCTCCACACTGGGCTATAGGTGCACTGCTTCCACCTGCAGGAACTCTGGAGAACTGTGTGGAGAGCTGCAAAAACCTGCGCGAGATTGGCAGCACTACAAGCATATGTATTTTAACTTCAAAGTCACTATAGTTGGGGGACATTATGTATGTATTTATGGTAAAACTTGGTACGGTCCGAATGGTGTTATTATGTTTAACACCATATCAGGAGAAACGTGGGACTTTATCTTTCTCAATGATGCCAACACTAATCATTGGGCTACAGGGGGAGCACAAGCCTAGTGGTTAGTACTTTTCTGCCTCAGTTGCGAGGATCTGGGTTCCAATTTAAATTTGCTCCCCTCTTTATTGTGTTTTTATACTTCACAAGTTCCTGTTCAACTTTCTTCAGGCTTTCTTTTACATTCGCAATAATGTTTTCCTTCTCATTTTATTTCTCTATAATTTGTTTTTCTTTTAATTTACAACTCATAATTGCATGTGGTATAAATTCCATTTTATTATAGATTTTACCCGTTTTCACGATGTGTATACAGTATATATTTGTATATTTTATTAACTTATTCATAATTAATTATAATACTTAAGGTGTTGACCGTTTGCTGTAATATTCCTAGTTGCTTTGCATTTGCCAAGTTCTTTCTTTAATATCTACATATTTTGTCACTACATATTTCAGTAGTTATACTTTGTGCGACTTGCTTGTTTAGTGGTATACCGTGAGCTTTTTCTAATGTAAAATAGATTGGGCAAACACTGGTTGAAAAAAAAAATGATAATGATAATGGTTAGGTTTTTTTCTCTTTTTTTTTTGTTCTGTTTTGACGTCATTTGTAGGAACAAATTTTCGCCGGAAGGTCGTATCTAGCACACGGAGGAATAATGCAGTTGCTCCAAAATAGGAAGTTGATGTAAAGCCAGCCATTTGCACCTTCGAGAAGGAATCAAATCACTGTACAGGACTTCTAAACATGGACCGAAGTGATCTGACATCAGGAGACGAGTTGGTGATTGATTGGGGTGAAAGCGCCGTTGGAAATGTAAATGTTATGACGAAGGTGACAACTCTTCTGAGCAACGTCCACATTGGTCTGCCGTCCCCTGTTGCAGAGCCTCTGAAAATCAGCCTCGCCACAGGGGGCTACCAGTACTACCATTACGGTTGCGATGGACAAGATGACAGAGGATGGGGGTGTGGATACCGCACCATCCAGACTATGGCATCCTGGCTGGGATATAATGTGAAACCTCGGGTCCAAAACAGATCCCCACCAAGCATCCCAGAGATCCAACAAGCCTTGGTGTCCATGATGGACAAGCCGAGCTCATTTCTAGGTTCCAAGGAGTGGATCGGGACATTTGAAGCCTCTCTGGTGCTGTCTCATTTTTATGACGTTCCCTGTAGGTTGGTGCACGTCAGAAAGGGAGGAGCAGAGCTGGAGCAGGTCGCCGTGGAAGAGCTCCATCAGCACTTTGGCCAACACGGATGTCCTGTCATGATGGGCGGGGACAGGGATAACTCGTCTAAGGGGGTCTTAGGGGTGTGCTCTGGGGCCGCTGGGAGCTATGTGCTGATCGTGGACCCCCACTACTATGGAGGTCAGCTGCAGAGGGCAGAGGTGCAAAGGCGAGGTTGGGCAGCGTGGAAAAGACTGGCGTCTTTCGATCACTCTTCTTTTTATAATCTGTGTTTGCCTCAGACTGGCAAAAAAATCACTTGAACTAGTAAATGAACATTGTGTATGGGGCCTAGTCATCGAAATAAACGATGTAAAGTTTTGTTCAGTTCAATTGTTTCAAATTGGATCAAAAAATGCGCATGACATTGAGAAAAGTATCAATCTACGCTGAAGATGATTTTCCAAAACAACTGTTGTTTAGATTTGGTTCAGAACGGTTATACAGTGCAAAATAGCTTTGTTAACTACAGCATAACGTTAAATTAGTTGTTACGTGCTTTTTTGAAGTGAAGGTTGCTAAATCTAGCAGCAAAAGTGCTAAATTGGCATGATCTTGGATTTTGTCCACGACAGCTTTCGCAATGCATCGTGGAAGTTGTAGCCAAGCTGTGCGTTCTTTGAAGCCGAAGTCATTGTACTGTACTGTAGTTCTGAACTTCGTTCTATGGTTGTTCAACAATGCCCTCTATTGACCAAAAACCCTACTACAGATTTAGGGTTAACAAATTTCATGTGATAATGTTTCACGTTTTAACATTAAAAAAGAAAGAAAGAAAAGGGTTGATTTCGACATATTTTGTGTATGAAATCAAAGTAATCAGCAATGGATCTTCGCTTATGTCAATTTTATATAGTATAAATATATGAAAAAAGACTTCTGCATCTTAAGGCAAGTTAAATTCAAGACTTTTTAAAACCATTTGAAAATATAGTGAAGACCAACTTCTCAATGTTTACAATGTCCCATGTTGTCCAAAGTAGCTACATTTCATGAATAAAATAACATGTACTTGCTCTTAGTTTCCTTAGTAAAACCACATCACTGCTCTGTTGGTTCCACTATCATGATTGCAGGACATTATGAATCATTCTGTAAATTATCTTATGGTGTTTTTGATGTTATATAAGTTTGAGTTGAGACTATTCATCAAATCATCATGTGTTAACACTTTTGAAGACTTTTTAAATATTATTTTTTCACGTCAACTAAAATCTTAACTTAAATTTATGGAATCAATTCCTTTTAAGGATCCTCAGGAAGCCTGAAAATACCTTTGATGGGAACGTCGCCCCGTCCAACATGGCCGCCACAGAGGCACGTCGCTATGCCGTACCAGCGTAGCTAGTCTGCATATCAGTGATTTACGATCTTAAAACGTGAAATTAATCACTTTATAACATGACATTGAACTTTTTTTTTCTGGTGTAGCAGCGATACGCTTCCATTTCTACTTTTAATAGTCTTTCTTCGCACAAGCAGTACAGACTCCAGTGTGAGTGCTTTGGCCACCTCTGGTTGGCCCGCCGCTTACCAGTGTGCAGTCACGTGGTATTACACGGACGGCCATGTTTCCGAAACACAAACAACAAGACGAGTAGGCAACACACACACACACACATACACACACACACGCTGATGCGACCGTTGGAGGAAGGCGAGGAAGAACAAAAATACGACATTGGCCACGGTGCTCGGCTTCCCGGGAGTACCGTCGTGTCGAACGAACGCGTTGACGAGTGTTCGGAGAGCGATGCGTGCAGTAAATCGGCTGTAGGCGACGCAGCCTGGCTGGTGCTTGCGATTGGAAACAAGTGAAGGTAAGCTAAGCCGCGCTTACAGAGCTGCTGCTTCCTCATCGCCAGATAGCTGCCCCGCGTTAGCCAACGTGCTAACATGGCGTTGCCGCGGCAGACTTTTGGGACTCCACGCGCTTGCTCTTTTATTTGGTTTTTTTTTTATTTGTATGTGTGATCGTTTCTCGCCCTCGCCGTGGACTTTGCAAGCTAGCGCTGGCCGTTGGCGAGTTGGCGTACGAGCAGGCCCAAAGGAGCCCGACACTCCGCCCCCCTTCCGCCATCATAGCTGCTGGTGTCATTTGAACCTCCGAGGCCTCGGCCATCGACGCCGAGCTTCGATACTGCTAGCTGCCTACGCCGCACAAATTGAATCTTGTGCGACAACACCCCCACTTGACTCGTGCCATCGACTCTTTCAAGCACCCCCACAACAAATGCTAGTTTCACAACACCAAACAATGTGGATTGCGTGAGTCAGCGCGAGGTCTTTGCTGTGTATTTTGCCACTAGTCCTCAATGAAGGTGCACCAGGGATCGAAATCGGCTTTCAACGCCGTGTTTTGAAGTCCTAAAGTGATTTGCAGAACAAACACGACCAAATAACGAATGCAATCGAAAAAACAAGCACGGAGAGATAAGCAAAATATTTGAAACAGCATGCAGCTGTTTAGCAGTGGTTAACTGAGCGCTCGCAAAGTCAAGGCAACAAGTAATGTAATTATCATCATCCACACCACTTATCCTGTACAGGGTCGCGGGGAGGTGCTGGAACCTATCCCAGCTGACAATGGGCGAAAGGCGGACTACACCCTGAACTGGTCGCCAGCCAGTCGCAGGGCACACACACAGACGCCGTCACTGCGACCCCACGCTGCCGGCACACAACTCAGGCGTGTGTACCACTACAGCATCAGTGACCTAGTAATGTAATTAGTCAACATCAATTTTGATCATCGTTTAGAGAAGATAAAATTGGTCCAAATCAGAAAGCACACAATTTGCAAACATCTGTTTTTACTTGGAAACAAAAGGCAAACATTTTTGCCAAATCCAAACCAGTAACTGAATCGTAATAAATTTATGTTGGTGCATTCCTGTACAAATACTGTAATTAGCTGTTTTTGAATAAAGAGGCGATTGATTTATCCCCCAAAAATTGATAGTTGGACTTACATTGTTATTAACAGACATGTTTGAAAATAGAATACAGTCTTAAATGCACATTTTTCCTGTACTTGTGTATAATACGGTCCCCTGCTTTACTGGTATCCTTTATTCAAAGTGTTTAAAATGTAATGATAAAGATCCAAAACATACCAATAAAGTGTAAATGCTTTTAAATCCGTGTTCAAAAAGCCCTTTTCCCATACATATGATTAAGGTTGCTCAAAGTACTTTTAAAAACATGTTTTCTCGAATTTTGTTCTTGCGCTGTACTCTTTCAGTAATTTTAGTAAGCTATTTTTTCTTTACTTTGCTTATAAATCGCTAACTGTGTTTGCAACAGCTTTTAAATTAACTTTTAATTGCATTATGTGCAGGTATTGAGTTATGTTTTATATGAAATGTACTCTAAGTAAGTGATTCTATTTTTTGAAACAACCTCTCTTCAACATCTAACCAATGTGAATGTTTCTTAAGCCCCCTGTGTAATACCCCCCTCGATATGGAATCTTTTCTTATTAATATTATTTGCAAAAAAAAAGTATTATTCACTAGGGGTGGGCGATATGGACAAAAAAAAAATCTCAATATTTTTTTTAAAAACTCGATAATGATAATTTGACCATATTCTACAAAAGATATTTTAAATCTGCACTTGCTTCACAGACCAATTGTGGATAGACAGCGTTTGTGAACAACATCTCTTTTAAATTACTAAATATAGCTTCTGCAAAACATAATGATATTCTACGACAATATTTAACAAAAAAGAACAAAAATTATGTATGGACTTACATCGATTTTGGGGAATATTTATGTCATTTAACTGTCTCTGCTGTTATTCAATAATGATGTGACATTTTGAGCTGCAATAAGCACTGCTGTACCACTGCCAAATACGAGAGCAATCAGAATGAGAAAAAAATTATTTGATATGTGACGTGTGACAAAGTGTCACCCAGCAAGGGAAAAAAAAGACGCCATGACAACACCCATTCTCATACATTGTCCAACGTATTCAGAATAAAGTTGAATAACAAAACTGCAATTTCCCAAAAAGTGCATTTTCCCACTCATTCGTCGCTGTCATTTAGACTTATGACTTTATTCATGTTTGGGTGTATGCTGGCGTCGCACTAATAAACCGTCGTAGTTTGTGCAACTTGCCTCGGGAATACAGGCTAGTTATAAATGATGCGGCCTAAAAGCATGTCAACTGAATGTTAACCGATCATCCAGGATGTCACGTTTGACTTGCTGGCTAAAGTACTGAGTGTGTGCGTGCGTGCGTTTATATTTGTTGGTTCAACTCGGCGACTGTTTTCTGAGTGTGTGAGTGTTTAAGCTTTTGTTTAGCGTGCTTGCGCGGTCACCAAGTTTTCCTCGTAATCCATATGGCTCGTGGTGCAACAGAATTGCTCGTCACGGTGACCGTTTTGGCGCATCTAAAAATGTTATTCCCACCGATGTCAGTCTTGTCAACCCCAAACCACTTACAGACTGTACGGACGGCGTGGACTCGCGCCTTGCTATTATTCCCCGCTGGACACTCCTACATACTTGAAGCTGGGCTGCAGTGCGGACAGAGTCACGTGACCGGGTCCTGCCCGCTGATTCGGCGAATGATCATCACTTCCTCCTCCTCTGCCGTCAATGCGCACTGATTTTTCCCCATACTGTGCGGCCGTCGACTGACTCGAGTCAGAGGCAGTATTAATACTCGATAATGTAAAATTACACATCGTGAACGCAAGATTGCCGATGATATCGATAACGATATGTATCGCCCACCTCTATTATTCACTTGATTTTACAATATGTCAAGAATTCACTACTGTTGTTCCCTCCCCACATGGGTCTTTTACTTTTTCAAATTATTATCCAATCTAAAGTGTTGCAAGTAGCTTGGTAACTTTAACAGTACAATGTTAATTAAATCAAAAATGATTTTGGACATACGCCAAACACATTACACAACCACAATAATAAATAACTTCAAGGGGGCATAGTCCTGCAATGTGCGTTCTCGCCGTCAACAAAGCTAATAAAACAGCACTACTTCGTCATTACGAATAAGTTATCACAAGAAAGGTTTTGTTGGCTAGAAGCTGTACAATTTGTGTCACCAAGCCACATGAGGACTGATTGAAAGCAGTAATGTGCAAAATGTGTCAAGGATTGGAGAAAATGGAGCCGACTGGCTATTTGTTTTGTTGCCATGACGTTGTTCTCCAGGATACTAGCTGCACTCCAGCGGCTTTCTCTCCGCATTTAAATAGAATTCTTAGGTTTCTGATTTTGGCGCTTGCCTGGAAATAGTTTGATGCTGTCTCATTTATTCAGTTATTCAGGACATTTGTGTATTGTCCCAGTTCAGTGTGATGTGATCGATTTAAACTGTTTAAACAGTTTAAAAAATTGTACTTCGCTGCTATATATAAGAACCCCCCACCCCCCACCCCCCAAACATGAACTGGCTGTGATGCATCAGGGCATGTTCATCAGTTATTTGTTTCCTTTTCTGTCTTTTCCAGTGGCGCAGAGGAAAGGAGGACAGGAAGTCAAGGCGTTACCTGGACGGTCGTCTCCGCCAGTCCACATTTTAGTCGGAGCGAGCGAGAAACGCGCCAAGCAAAGGGAACGGAAAGGAGGGCGAGCACGGAGAAGAGGAGTGTGGGTCGTGTCTGCTCTCGGCAGCTGTTCCAGCAGCCTTCTTTTTTTTTTTTTTTTTTTTTTCCCTTCCCCGGCTGTGACTTTTTAAATGTTTCCTTTTTTGATGAAGTGGTTCAGGTTCTGAGTTTAAATGTGAGATCTAACTGCTGTAAAGACGAAACAAAGAGAGAGAGCGAAAGAGAGAGAGAGAGAGAGAGAGCGCAAGGGAGAGAGTGAGAAATACTAGCAATTACTCTATTTTTGTTCCATTGATAATTTCCAAAGTTCCTTTTTTCTTTCAATGTTTTACAACCTTAATGGTCTTTGAGTAGCAGGAGCTTCCATTACTCCAATCTGTCGTCAAGGCCCTCCATTAGCAAGCACGGACTGATAACCTGGTACCCCTCAACACCTACAACTGGCAGCTATTCTTGTGGATGTGTATTTTTGAGGTGGGGGGGTGCCCTGTGACCACAGCTTAAGCACCACTCAGCCTTCTAGTCACCTAAGCCTAACTCAACCTAGCCAGCTCCAGCCTGGTCCTGCCCAGTCCAGCCTGCTCCCATATCTCTGGACGGGGTACGCTTCTACTTAACTATGTCAACGATAACAATGTTTGACGCTGACAAATGCATTTGCTTCCCAGATACTCACTTCTGTGTGGACGTGAGGAATATGACTGCTGAGACTCTCAACTTCGGCCCAGAATGGTGAGAAGACTGCACAGCGTGACTCCGTAACACATCAAAATCATGTTTCTTAATACAAAAGGAGTCTTAACATCCGACATGACAAGACAAATATGCTTCAGAGTAGGGCTGCACGATATTGGGGAAAAGTTGCAATATTGAAAAAAATTGAATGAGTGTTGAATATTGCAATGTCAATATTATTGCGATATTTATAGGGGAAGTCAACCCCCCCAAAATTCTTTGCAATAATATGTTGTAATCTAAACACGGTATTCTGATGAATATTGCATTTGTGAAATATGAGTTAAGCAGCAAAATCCACCTGTTTTTAGCCATCTGAGGAGGCGGCCATTTTGTCACTTTCTCTCGACTGAAAATGACATCACAGTTGCTTAAGGCTCAGGTCACATCCGATCACGGCTCACCTGTTTTCGGAACCTGAGCCATGATTGGACGTTAGCTGAGCCCTCAGCAACTGTGATATCATTTTCAGTCGACAGCACGTGTCAAAATGGCCGCACCCTGAAATGGACAGAATCGAGTGGATTTTACGGATAAATTCATATTCCACAAATGCAGTATTCATTAGAATGCCGTGTTTTAACTAGTGGGGCCGCATAGAACATATTCTTGTAAAGACATTTTTTTTCGGTTGATTTCCGCTTTAAAACGTACATCTAAAAGGATGATTTTATCATTTTTATTATCTAATGAAAGAAATAGATTTTTTTCATTCAGCAAAATAAGCAGGTTCAATGTATTATCTAATTTATAATAGCAATTATTTTTCTATCGATCCATCCATATATCTTTGCGATACGTATATTGCACGTTCCATTATCGAAATGACAAGTTTTTTCTTTTCAATGTATTGTGCGTCCCTGTTTAAGAATATTATTTGTGTAAAGAGCCAACGACGAATACTTGTATTAATCCCGAAGGCGATTAAAATTGAATTCCTGATTGATTTCAAGTCGCCACCAAGGCATAGTCACTTCCGTCCTCCTTGCCAGTGGACGTTTGTGCAGCGATTAATGGGAGTGAGGTGTAGCCTGCCGTTGGGTCACACTCCATTTCTAACTGCTGCGAACGTTCCTGGTTCGCGGCCAGACGGGGAGCATATTTCTCTCTCTCGCCTCGGCACATCTGCAGCCGCTTGCTTGCCTCTCTCTGGTCCCCGTTCTCCTACTCTCGCAAAAAAAAAATGGCATGAGTTGAATACGTCGGTAATGTGTAAGAAAAATCGCAGTTACCTCCGCGTGCCTCATGCGCACAGATGGATGCTTTATTAATCCAGTGAAGAGATGAATTTGATCAGACTAAGATGATGTTTTTACCCAGTTGGCTTTTCTCTCTGTCTCAGTCCGTAGCGCTCGCGCTAATACGCTACACCCACCTCCTCTTAGAGGTCCATATGGTTTAGATGTGGGCCTGTGAGTCAATAATGCTCCTCTGAGAGGCAAGTGAATGGCGCCATTGTTCAGCTCTGGGCCTTGGAAGCTCGTCCTTCTTGTAACAGCTTTTTACCCCCCCCCCCCCTCAAATTGGAAAGCTAATACATTACGAAGCAGAGTGCATTCATTCAGTGTGGGGGCGACAGTTGTTTTGTTTCAGAATGTGAAGTCACTGATATTTCTTGGTAGGTGCCTGCTGTTGGATGTGTGTGTGTTTTGATCATTTGGATGAAAATGTTACAGTTGCATAATAGCACCTTTCCTGCCTGCTGTATTATAAACCTGATATTGTTTATTGTAGTGCAGATGGATTTATTGCTTTTGTTGGTTAAAAAAAATACATGGGAAGAGGACCTTGAAAAAAGTCCTTTAAATCGCAATTGCAATATTGAGGAAAAAACAATGAACCCTTGTCTGTGGTTGTACTTGCTGACTCTCTTTCTCTCCTCTCATTCAAATGCCAAATTGATGCTAACGTTTTGCCGTGGCCGTCCCGACCCAGGCTCCGTGCACTGTCCAGTGGAGGGAGTGTGACGTCCCCCCCTCCATCCCCAGCCATGCCAAAGTACAAGCTGGCCGACTACCGCTACGGCCGAGAGGAGATGTTAGCACTTTATATCAAAGACAACAAGGTAGGTTGCACCATCCTCACTCCCGCGCGGCGTCGTAATGCGCTTCCCATGTTACGAGTTGTCTCTTTTCCACTACTTCCATGACTGTACGCTCCCGCCGTTGTTTATCTCAGGTCCCGGAGGACATGCAGGATAAGGAATTTGCTGCTATTCTGCAAGATGAGCCCATGCAGCCACTGGCACTGGTGCCTCTCACTGAGGAGGAGCAGGTCAGCCTCGTCACACACAAAACCGCAGTGACAGCGCCAAGGTGAGCCTGTCCGTTGGCCGACATTCCTCACATTCCTCCCCCTGCGCTCTTTCCCCGCTCTCTCCCCCTGGCAGAGGAACTTCTCCATGTCTGTGAATAGTGTGGCTGTTCTGCGGCTCATGGGAAAGGGGGCAGGTGGAGCTGCCCCGGCCGGAGCGGTCCGAGGACGGGGCGCCACAAGAGGCAGCAGAGGTACGATTGCTCCTTTGGAAAAGATGAGAATGACTTCACATGAAACAAAACACTCTGTATGAAGAGACAACAATCACAAAATGTGTTTGGCTGGAAGTGCTGTGGGAGCTGTTTAGGGAAATTGTAAAGTGTTCATTTCCTCTTTTTTTTCCCTCCACCATGTTGGTGGAGCTGACTTCCTATTGAGCTCGCTTTGTCCAGCCGCACATGCTCCAGTCTGTGCCTGTGTTTGTGTGTGAACAGGCCGGGGCCGCGGGGAAGGTGGATTCTACCAAAGAAGTATTGAAGATGCCGAAGTCGGTTTTGGTCGAAGCTCCAGAGAGATACACCGTAGCCAGAGCTGGGACGACCGGTAAGGAAGTCAGCATGTACCGGAATTTCCTGTGAATAAAATGCACCCCAGGACCAATCACCCTTCAAAAGCAGATTTTTTTTTCCTCTCGAATTGTCTATACACAGCCCTCCAATTTGCTGGCATACTTTATTACACTGGCCAACAAATGTATTTTATTTTTTTCCGAGTGCCAAAGATATGTTCATAGTTTTGGGCTACTGAGTCCGAAAATGATACTCGTTTTTTTGAATGTGCTGTAGTTATAGAAAGAGAGGAATTTTTGACAATTCATTGATTGTGAATTCATTTGGAGATTGTGAATTCATTTGGCGATATAAAAATAAAAAAAAATAATGGTATGTGCAAGTGATTAAGTGCGTCAGATGTCTGTGCTAGGCTAAGCTGATATGTGATAAGATGGTGGAACAAGCCAAACCTCTTACGATCGCAGCGAAGTCAAAGTGTGAAATATAAATCCTTGCTCTTCCTTGAGTTTTCATGTTTTAAAAAAGGTACCAGTGTTTTGCATGGACTATAAAATGCAAGCCACTCTAGTGATGCATCGGATTTGAATCGAATCGTGGTCCTCTGAATCGTTATCGGATCGAATTGTGAGGTACCCATAGATTCCCACCACTAGTATTGTTGTTGTTGGCGGCAACCGCTTGTGACGGCAAACTTAACTTCAACTATACGAGTCTATAAAATGTGATTTAAAAAAAAAAAAAGCTGAAAAAAAATCTTTTTTTTTTGCAAAATAGTTGCGTGTCATTCACAGGAATTACAGCACTATTTTTTTTCCTGCAATGTTTGTTGTTTCACGCCTTTACAAGCCTGTTATTTCATTGACCCCCCCAACACGTCCCTCCTATATTTGATTGCAATTTCAGAGGTGAGCGTCGATTTGAGAAGCCACTCCGACGGGAGGTGGGCCGCCCTGGCTTTGAGGAGTCTGCAGGTCCCGGGGGCTCCGGGAGGAAGGAGTACACAAGGGCTGACAGCGATAACTGGCGCACCCTCCGGGAGGAGCAGGAGGGGGAGGAGGGCGAGCCAGGAAGCAATTGGAGAGTTGCTGGACCCCGCAGGGACGGTATGATGAGCACAAACACTTTCTATTTCCAGCTGTACTCCCTCTGTTCGTTTTTTTTTTTTCCTCTTGTGTTCAAAGAAGTTGTGATGTAAAGCTTATTGAGGCTCGAGTTACGGCTCACCAGTCGTTTCTTTTGCCAGATGGCGGTGGTCCCCGCTCAGCAGGCTGGCGGGATCACGGCTGTCCAGGTGACAGTCGCCGTCGCAAGTTCGATTTTGACTTCGGGGGTCCCGAGAACCTGGGCGCTAGTCGCCGCCGCGCCGGCAGCGAGGGGCCGGAGGACGACAGGGACGGCCTGCCTGAGTGGTGCATGGATGAGGAGGATGGTGGAATGGGAACGTTTGACTCCTCTGGCGCCTTCATGCCTATGAAGGCAAGTGTTGGCTACGACTGTCTGTTTCTGTCTTGATGCCTGTGAGCGCACCTTTTTTAAAGTTCCTATTTCCTCTTTTGGTCATTTGTCAGAAGGGTGGCAAGGAGACAATTCTGGAAGAGGACTTGGAGTTCAAAGGCATTGAGGAGGAGGAAGAAGAGGAGAATCTTCCTGACATGGAGAGAAACAGCAGTGATGGAGACAAAGACAAAGGTCAGTAGATTCCTTCCTGCACTTTTTTTGGTTGCAGTTTATTCAGAGCAGCTGCAGCCGGGATCTGGTAGCGCTTTTTATTGTTTTGTCATTATTATTTTTTTTTTCCTCCCGTTCCCTCTTTCTTATTTTCTTTCTTTTCATTCGCAAAAAACGGGTCACTATAAAAGGTGACCCGGCAGAATCCCGTTTTGTATTTCCCAGTTGGTCATTGTTTTTTTTTCTGTTTCGTGTACAGATTGTGTCTGTTCCGTTTCCTTGCACTTTGCGGTACAATGACAATGAAGCGATTCTGATTCCCCGTTGCTCACGTTTCTTTCCTTCCTTCAGAGAGTAAGGAAGCCCCATCAGCTGCAGTTGATGGGGAGGCCAAGCCGGCGGCGCCTTCCTCCTCCCCCCCTGCCCATTGTGCCCCTCCATCCCTGGAGCCCCAGCCCAGTAACAGTGGCCCAACAGTGGACGCCGCTCAGCTGAGCAACAGCCACCCTTTAAAGGACAGTAGCCCACCAAGTGAAGGTACGAAGCTGTTTGGTCAAGAACATGACGGCTTATGTGAGCACTGGTCTCACCTCATCAAACCTGAGAGTCGGGAGTGTCTCATGTCGAAGATTTGCTTTGATGTCAAATATGTTTGTCCATAGCTATTGAATATCTTGTTTACGGAAACGGCTGCTCTCACTTGGTCACGTGGCTGCACTGCCCTTCGTGGCTAACATGTTCAGCTTGACCTAAAATTAGAAAAAAAAAGAGGCCCATTGCTTTTATTTGTGTGTCAGATGTGGCTCTGGTTGTAGGATCCAAGAGCCAGGTGAGCCAAAACACTGCCTCCTCGTCAGTGCTGCCTCCGCCGCCGCCGTCTTCTGCTGCTCCCCTCCTCCCTACGTCCGGGGTAGGAGACACTGAGGATGACGAGGGCATGAAACACCTGCAACAGGTATGCGCCTTTTCTCATTCTCAACACTCAAACCGAGAGCTTTATTTGCACACCTCATTTGTTTGGAACAACAAATGATGTTAGCTTGTTTTTATGGATTTGGTTAAAATGAATCACTAAAGATGCATTGTATGATGAAAAGAAAACACATGACAGGGTTCATGCAGTCCTGAATGTGACCAAACCCAGCAAACGAGTGAGTTGCGACGCAAGCACGAGGCAGCTGTGACATCACTTTCAGTCCACAGCAGAGGGTGGTTTAGGACAAAATGGCCGCGCCCTCAAATTGAGAAGTAGATAAATCAATCTGTGAAATTCTCATTCCATGAGTGCAATATCAATCAGAATCCCGTGCCTTCACTACTGGGCTCAGAGAATATATTGTTGCGAAGAAAATCTCTACCTTGAAGTCCTCTTTAGGAAGAGAAAAAGTCAGTCAGTGGCCCTGTATCCGCTAGAATCAGCAGAATAATCTCCACATGTAGAACCAAAACAGAAGCATTCTGTGCTAAGATGACCTTGGCGTCACATCTTACAGAATGATTTGTGGTAGGCGGAAAACAACAAACTCATTCTCTTGCCTTGCCGCCCAAGTGTAGAAACTTAGTACTTGATTTGGCAACTTGGGAAATAGTTTTCCAAGGCACTGTTTTACTCTCTATATGTCTTGTTTGTGATGCAACAAGAGAGAGGATCCGATTGGTCATCATGTTGATGTTATTGAGAACGGTGTTAGTGTTTCTGCCGTTGTTACAGTATATCTGCGTTTAATTTCATTTAAAGGTAGACGTACGAACGATGCCATGTTCATCTTCTTTTTGGTAGATTAGACCCTCACTAGCACTCTCACGATTTTATTTATCCACATTAACAATTTTTGTCTTCTATTGTGATTGTTCGAAAATGGTTAATTTGGAAAGAAAATATTAGAAAAAAAAGTTGCTCGTAAAGCAATCAGTTTGTGAGTAGGATCACTCAAGAACAGTGATGTAACTGTACGTGACTATGATGAATTGAAATGCATTCAAATGGACTGCGTGCTGGGTTTTCAAGCATACGCAAACGTCACAGCAGCAGACACGGTTCTTGAATTTCTATATTGTGGCACAGCTCCATGCGGCGCTAAATTAGAGTTTTGCGTGTACGTGTTTAGGAGGCGGAGAAGATGGTGGCATCGCTGCAGGATACGTCTTTAGAAGAGGAATGTTTCACGCAAGCGCTACGGCAGCAGCAGCAGCAGGAGAGCCGCAACACCGCGGCCGCTCTGCCTCTGTCTCACGAGGCCGCCATGAAGTGGTTCTACAAGGACCCACAGGGAGAGATCCAGGGTATCGCTCGGAACGCGCTTTTTAATTGGTGGTGAACTGTGGAGATCCTAATGGAAGGAATGTGGCGCTCCGCTCAGGTCCCTTCACCACGGTGGAGATGTGCGAGTGGTTCCAAGCTGGCTACTTCACCATGACCCTCTTGGTCAAGCGGGGCTGCGACGAGGGCTTCCAACCCCTGGGCGACGTCATCAAGATGTGGGGCCGCGTGCCCTTCGCCCCGGGGCCCTCCCCGCCGCCCCTGCTGGTGAGACAGCCACCACCGACGCAGCGCCCGCAGCCCGCCCGGGGGCCCGCCGGGACTGTGAGTCAGAGCTCAGCCAACATAGACGATGGGAAGGGGTGGATGCAGAAGGGAGGGAAGATGGATAGACAGGCCACGGTAATAGATTTTCCTCTTCTAAAGGATTAACAGACGTCTGTGCATGCCAAAAAGACGCTTTGATCCGTGTTTGTAGTTAGACATGCTCCATTTGTTGGTTGCCAAGGCGTGCCGCTAACTCACAGTACTCTGTCCTCCCCCTCAGGGAAACCTGGACCAGGAGCGTTTGAAAAAACAGCAGGAGCTGGCAGCGGCAGCTCTTTATCAGCAGCTCCAACAGCAGCAGTTATTCCAGCTCATTAACAGGCGAGTGGCGACAGGCGGCACGCGCTTGCGGCGCCAAACGGCGGAGGGCCCTTTTCACTGGCGCTTTGGCCATTGTCACCCGCAGGTGCAGTGAGCAGGGTATGATGCCTTCGATGAACAGGTCGATGTCAGTGCCAGATACAGGGTCCATGTGGGACATGCATACCTCAGCTTCACAGCCGTCAGGTGCGCAAGCGGGAGACGAAAGCGAGGCAAATCCAAAAACGTGCCAGTGGTGCTGTGCTTCAAATGCCCTTTTTACATTTCCGCAGGTGGTGAAGCCAGTCTTTGGGACATAACAATGAATCGTTCTACTCAGGGTCCAACTCTGGAACAGCTTCAAAAGGTTTGACGTTTGCTGTCAAAATGATTTGCTCACTGCTAAATTGATTTGGTTTTGGCTTTTTTTTTTTTTTCTTTCTCTCTCTTGAATTTATGTTGTGGTTGTTCCATTCAGCTCCAGCAGGAGAGGCGAGACGCTGAACTCAGGGCGAAGCGGGAGGAGGAGGAGCAGCAGCGTAAGAGGAGGGAGGAGAAGAGGAGGCAACAGGAGGAGCAAAAGCGAAGGGAGGATGAGGAGCTCTTCAGACGCAAGCAGGTGAAGCGTTGTTTGATTGCGCCCTCATCGGTTGTGCATGGTTGAGCGCCGTAACAAGTTTGCCGCATCTCCTTGGTTGTTGCCGGCAGCAAGAGCTGATTTTGAAGTTACTGCAGCAGGCCCCCCAGCAGCAGGGGCCGGTGGCGGGCAGCGCCAGCTGGAGCGGGGCTTCTTCCTCGGGGCTCTCGAAAACGGGGAAGCCCCTCTCGCTGCTGGAGATGCAGCAGGAGACGGAAAGACTTCTCAAGCAGCAGCAGCATCAACAGCAGCGAGCCCAGCAGCAGAGGGAGCGGGTAGGCTGCGGAAACGATGATTCGATCGACATTTCTTTGCTTTTGTTCACATCAGGGATATCATTGTTTGGCTTTTTTTCTTTTATTTCGGCTTGACTTTTATTTGCATAAATTCAGTTAGTTTTGCTGTGTTTTGGTTAGTTTTAATATTTTCGACAATGCTTCCTTTTAGTTAAAAAAAAAATTATGGCCTTATTTGTGGAGTTTAAGATTATTTAGGTCCCTTGGCAGTGTGCAATAAAGTTAAGTAAACTGCAATACCCAAAAGACAAAGCCAAACAGTCATACTGAAATACATTTAAAATAAGTCTGGAAGCTTGTGTATGAAATTCATTGACAGACGAAAATGAAGGACATTTTTGATATAATTGTACTCTTCATTAGTTTTCTAAAGGTAAAATGCAGTTTGTTACATATTTTTTTCAATTTCAAACTTTTGAACCCCAATTTTTTTTTTTCATTTTTAGTGAGCTTTTTTCGTTATTTTTTGTTAACTATGATAACCTTGGCCTGCGTGTGTGTACATATGGTTGATATGATTCAAAACTGGTAAAAATGAAAAACAAAAATACAAAGAAATCAAACATGCAGTGAGTGGAGGTGTGCGATATCGACACAATTGTATATCCAGATAACGATATATATCTTGATACAGCGTTGTCTCTTCATTTGTTCATAAAATATATATTTTGTCTGGAACATGCAATAACATGAATAATAAAGCTAGAACAAAATGAAAAATATCCAGTAGCCAAAAATGGACGTGAAGCTTTCATGTTCTTTTTGTTTGTGACTTTCAGCACTCGGGCATGTCGATGGGGAGTTCCTCCATGGGAGGCCAGTGGGGGGACAGTGTTGGCATCTGGGGTGGGCCTGGAGGCATGGAGGGCAAAAGTGGCAGCATGGGCATGTGGGAAGAGGCTGTGAAGAACCAGGCCAGCCTGCGCGGTAACGGCAACAATAACTTGGGCTTAAAGAACAGTCGCAGCAGCCCTTCACTCAGGTCCGCACGTTGCCCCTTGTGGTGCTTTCATTTTCGTAGCGTTCCACTCGTATCGCGTTGGCTCGAACCCCTGTTTGTGTGTGTGTGTGTGGACCCCTCCAGTGAGCAGTACATGATGCGCCGAAAGCGCACAGATGAGGACGAGAATCTGCTGAAGCTGTTGCAGGGCATGAAGCCACAGGATGGCTTCACCACCTGGTGTGAGCAGATGCTGCATGCCCTCAACACCTCTGCCAGCAACTCCTCCTCTCTGGATGGTAAGATTGCTGCCGTCTCTTTTTTTTTTTTCGTTTTTGGACAGAAGAAGAAAGCAATTGGATTGCAACGCTTTGGTCCTGTTGTCACAGTTGCTACGATTGTGGCCTACCTGAAGGAGGTGGAGTCTCCCTATGCAGTGTTGGACTTCATCCGGTCCTACCTGGGGGACACAGTGGAAGCCAAAGAGTTCGCCAAACAGTTTCTGGAGCGACGTTCCAAACAGAAAGCCAACCAACAGCGACAGCAGCAGCAGGTAGACTGTAACCAAGACTAACGACAAATTTGACTTTGCTCTCTTTGTCACACACGTTGTGAAATGCGCTATACAAATAAAGTTGTATTTTATTGTATTGTTCTTCATGCTCTCAGCTGTCAAAGGAAGTGGCTGGCCTGAACATGAACTTCCCTCTGCAGGTAAACACGAATGCTGAAAACTTGTTGCGAGCCGTCGCGTGATAACATTTTTTAATTTATTTTTTGCTCACGTTGCATTAGTTTAACAGGACACGTACTGTTTTTAACAGGACACGATGCGAGGTATGAACGCTAGTGCCCTGCAGTCTATGTTCCAGGCCAATCACATGGGCAAGTCTGGTCTCTATGACAACCAAGGAGGGAAGATGAAAAAAAAACAGCCCATGATGCTGCACTCTGATCCCAGCATCTTAGGTATGTCATCTCACAAACTCCCCTGCCTATTTATAGCACGCCTTCTCAACTTTATTTTTTGAGCAATTTAAAAATAACCACAGCTGCATACAAAGTGCTGTAAGTATAATCTGACATACCGAAACAAAGACAGTGAACAAAATAAATGCATAACATAAACAGAGTAAACACAATAAAACACTAAAGCAATGCTGAGTCAAAAGCCAAAGAATTCAAATGTGTTTTAAGACGAGTTTTGAAGATGAACAGAGAAGAGGGTTTACCAAATGTTTAACCGAAAGTTATTCCAAAGGGAGGGACTGGCAACAGAAGAAGCTCAATCCCCTCTGAGGCTACACTGCTACGCTGACCCGTATGGTGGGGCGAAATCATTTCAAGTTTTAAAGATAAATAAAACTATCTTAAAATGAATTGTAAAATGTAAAATTGAGCCAGTGGAGGGAGAGTAGAATCTGACTTATTTGCTCCCTCCTACGAGCACCAGTTAAGAAGCGAGCAGCAGCATTTTGCCCCAACTGGAGATGCTTTAGGCTGGCTGACTCCAAAATAAAGTGCATTACAGTAACTCAGCCGATATAACAACAGCTTGGATTACGGTTTATCCCATTTAAGGCCTAAAGCGTCTGGCTCAACAGCGCCCCAAAACCTAAGGTCGTGTTTGGAATTACCCTTGAAAACCTGAAGTTTTCCTAGAAATTCAACACCTACAAAATAATTAAAATCTCAGCCCCCGTAGCAGACAGAAACATAATTCCAAAAGAATTTGAGAGCTTAGACATGTGGCTTTGACAGACTCGGGTTTATTCATCTTTACTGATTCAATCGAAGAGGTAAAAATAAAGTGTCAGTAGTAGAAGCACTACGTTTAATTTTTTAAAAATCAAGTGGTAATTACCATCCTCTATTCTGTTACAAAGATGTCGAAATTGTCATTATCTACAAACATATATCTTAACCATATATCACATTCGACTGGTTCAGAGTCCACAATCGCGTTGTCTATATCACTGCCGTTATTCATTTCAGAGCTCCCGCGATCGACGGCGCCCGCCATTACTACTCGAAAAAAATTGTGGATATCCTCCGACAACTCACGACACCGTCACATGTCTATTCTGATGCATTTCATTGGTTAAGAGACCGAAAATTAAATAATAAATAGAAAATGACGTATATGCTCTCCCGGCTTTAAGGGTAGAAAGATGCAACAGCGCTCTCGGCTCTAGTGGTAGAAACGCGGTTATGTGCTCCCATCTTTAATGGGTTAATGCTGTTGTGAAAGGAGAGCTTTTACTTTGGCCGGCTGCCTGAGATGGAAAAAAAAAAAAATCAAACAAACTGGATTTAACAATAGCAATGATTTGCTGGACTAATTTAGAATCACTGTGCAATTTCAAATCCAAATTTGAGACTGTTGGCGTGATATAAGATGCCAGGGAGTGAACACCGTACCTTCTTTGAAGTTCAACAGGTTTAGTGCCATCCAGACTTTGATTTCCTCCAGACAGGTTAAACGTGGCCGTAAGGAGAAAGCGTTCGTTTTGCTCAGCGGAACGTAGATCTGACGGTCATTGCATACGAGTTAAAGGAAATACCATGCTTTCTTAAGATGGAACCCAGGGGCAGCAAATACAATGAAAAACAGCAGAGGCCCCAAAATTGATCCATGTTGAGCTTATCCCTGATTGGTCGTTTGTCCTTGGGCACAGTGATTTCTTTAAAAAATGACCTACTCTATGACCAAAAATACTGCACAATAGTGATGTAGAATTTGGACAAAACACCTATACCTTGGTTACATCAGGTTTAATTGCGTGTTTAAAAAAAAACAAAACGGTAGTGCTAAATGGAATTCGCGTTTTGAACGTGTCCTCCTACTCCTTTGACGCAACTCCTGCTTCCCTGTGCCTTCTCCCGCCTGCAGGCTACTCATTCCACAGTACGGCCGAGTGTCTGAGCCTGAATGAGATGGAGATGGTGGAGGATTACTGATGTGACGCAGCGCAGCAGCAATAGCTACCTGAGGCCTTCTTGTCTTTTAATCAGACAAACCTGATGACGAATGTGCACTGCTAGGGGAACCCGGGGGGCTGGGGGAAGGGAGCAGGCCTAAGAGGAGGTACGAGGCGGTTGGGGGGGGGGGGGGGTGTGGGCGCCGCTCCTCTTGTGGTTGTGACAAAAAGTGGCTCCCTGCTGCACCAGTTGAGCAGGGGCAACGGGGGGCGGGGGGGGTTATGCGTTTCAAAGAAACATGGGTATCCTCTGGCACTCAACATTTTAAGCACCTTATACTGAACTAATGCACTTTATCGAGATGGGATTTGAATATTTCTTTTTCGTCTGTGTGTGTTTGTGTGTGTGTGCGCGTGCGTGCTCGGAATCAGTGTGCATGCGGTATGTGTGCATCACAACTGGAAGTGTTAACACGGGCGGGGGGTGGGTGGGTTGGGCGTGGGTGTTGAGCGTTTCAAAGTCGGGGACCTTTAAGTTGAGAGCAAATCCTTTTTCTCGAAAGACAAACACTGTTGATATTTCTGTTTTGCATTTTTTTACGTTTATATAAAAAAAGTAAAGCTATTGAAAAGTGGATTATAAAAACTTGAAGATTTGCACTTGCCTAAAAAAAACAAAGAAAAGCCTAAAAAAATGGGGGTTAGTGGTAGAAGTGGATATTTTTTTGTGAATGTGTGTGAATGACTGATGTGTGATTGGTTCTTGTCAGTAATATACCAGTGTGCACAATGTCTAATATTTTTTTTTTTTTTTTTTTTTTTTTTAAGTTGCTTACCAATATGTGTGAGACGAAAGTGGCCATTCTTGAGTTTTGTTCTTATGTTTATTTTGTACTTTGATGTTTTTGTATGTGTTGAGTAAGAGAGAGGGCAATTGCACAACACATCCTTTCTCTTAGCAGCTTTTTGTCTCCTCACTTGGGTGATGAACTCTGTTGTGTTTGAAAGACTTGGGAATCACAGGAGATGAAGATCGCGGGCGAGTGTGTGCGTGCGTGCGAGCGAGATTGTTCATTTACTGTTGAAAGAAATGAGTCGAGACTACAGGTACTCATTTTCAATAATGTGCTTTTTTTTTGTGTATGAATGCACATTTGTGCCTAAGAACTTGGATCGGGTGCGTGGCCATTGAGACATTAGCTCTTTTTCAGAGTGAGTGTGACGTGTGTCAGTGCTCAGCACAGTGTATGTCAAGTGTGTGTTTTTATATATATATATGAATATATATAAATATATCGTTGGTGTTTCTAGTTCGGTCTGGGGGTGATCCATCGTAAGGTTCGTGGGGTGCGATCACGTTGCCTTTTGTTAGCTCGAACTTGTGAATGAAAGGTTGAGAGAAAAAAATGGCAGCATCTTAACGGTGCATGTAAGGTTAGCATTGTTACTTGTTCGTTGTTGCAATTTGATAATGACGAGTTTTCCTTTTTTATGAGAAATATATACAAATATATACATTATATACAAAGTTTAACAAGTATTTGGACTAAGATAATGAGCACTTGGGGCTGCTATTTTTGTTGTATGTGTTTTGTTTTTTTTCTTAAGTTGTGATACTTTTTTTGTTTCATTCTCGCCATGTGAAGTGTATTTCTTTCTTAAGAAAATATTGAATGTATTCCAAAAAATGACAAGAAACCCGTGCTGATATTTTTTTTTCCTCAGAAGATTTCAAAAATGGAAACAAAATACAAGAAAGCTTCAAAGAGGAGTTTTTTTTTTGTTTTTTTTTTTCAAGTACACAGTGGAGGAGACAAAAAAAGAACTGTGGATCGATACAGTTGAACACACTGCCTCTACAATCCTGATCGTACAAATGGTGACTAAGAATTAAAAGAAAGGACTATTTCTCTTCCATACTGGAGCTTTGGTTGTTTACAAACCACATGGATATCAGTGGGTGCATTTTTTCCCCCCCTCCCTCTCTTGTCTTTTTGTTTTTGTTTCCCATGTCAAATGGGCAGGGTTTTGCAAGTGTGCTTCTGCCATTGTGGACATTGAGTGGTGTCCTCGAGGAAAGATGGACAATAGCTCTGCCTAACTGGAGCTTTTGGGGACTGTGATGCAGCGTGGGGATATCCAAGGATTGGCCTCCATTGTTTTTGTTTTGTTTTTTGTGCGTGGAATGGAGTGCAGGACGACGCCTGTCGGAGAAGGAACTGAGAGGCAATACGAGTCCCGGGCTCAGTCCTCGTCAGCACTCAACCCTGCCCGAACCAACTCACCTATGCACTTTTGTTCAATTCAAGCTGTGAGGTACCATTTTTGGGGACGGGAGCACAACGGGAGGATGGTGGCGTCACTGAAAAGACATTTCCGAAAATGAACTGAGACTGGAGCCTCCTGTACATAACCATATTTTTGTATCACCTTTCAGAGTAGACTACACGACGGCTTGCGAACAGATGAAGGAAAACTCATGACGCGCCATTAATGTCAGAGTGAATTTTTTTTTTTTTTTTTTTCTATTTTGGAGAAAAACAAAGTTTGTTTTTTTCCCCCCTTTCCCCCTGGAGTTATCTCCAGCAGGACTCTTAGCAAATGGATGTTGCCGTGGCTATGGGATTTCTATGAAATAACCACACGAGGTCTGAACCTTTTGGCACTGGTAAGACATGAACCTGGATAATCTTGTTGACATGCTGCTTTTCGCTCAATGTCCTCATGTTCTTGTCTTCTCGCAGGAGTTTGGCTTTGTGCCGCTTTGCCGCAATCGTCTGCCATCCCGATTTAAACCCGACCCAGCGAACTCAAACCTTTAGCAGCTTCCTGGACAAACCGGGTCGACGTGAGGACAGCGGATTGCGTCTGTGAGCCATGACAACCACCCACCTTGGAGTGGGGCCTAACCTTACCAGCAGGACCTGTTTGGATGGCAAGGACAAAAAAGCCGCTTTGGCTTTGAGTGGATAACGAGCCACCACGAAGCCCTGCAGCCGTGGATTCGGCTGGACTAAAGACTTGTACAAAAAAGAAAAAACAAGACGTTTGACACAAGTTAACACTTTGCTCCATGTCACATAGATTCTCCAGTCACACACATGCACACACCAGTTAAATTGGGGCTTTGTAAATACTGTACATTTATATGTTGGTGTTTTTGCGTTTGCCCTCACAAATTTTGCTTTAATTCTCCACTTCAACATGCCTTAAAACTGTACAGTCGAGTCCTGAATGGCTCCACTGACTAAAGAATTTGAGTCGGACACAACTGCACAACAACCTGCGCTTTTGTACCGACCTTTCTGGTTATCTCAAGAACAGATGCTTTTCTTGACCATGTCTGTATATATTTTTGGGGGATGGTGGTTGGCTTTTTCTTTTTTTTTTCTTTTGTTTTTTCCATTGAAGAATAGTGTTGTTTAGATGTGTGGCTGACGCGGACTGAATAAAAGTGCTGAAGTCTGTAGTGTTTGGAGCTGAGCTGAAAGGACTGAAGGTAAATCTGATTTGTGGCTGTCTGACCAAATATCAAAAAGCAACATGTAAACCTAGAAGCCAAATTAAACCAGATCAGCGTTCAATTTAGATGTAGGGTTTGGAGGTTTATCATTCTGCTGACTTTGTACATTTATCACACTTGGATGCTTACTGTTTGTATCCTGTATTTGATGCATGACTATCATCAGATTTCATCGATTGATGCTGCCATTTACAGTGGTGACAGATTGACTTCGAATTAACAGCAATGCATGTTAGATTTGACTTGTACTGGAACAGTTTTGTGTCGGTTTGGACTGAACTAAAAGGTGGTATGAATTGTAGACTTTAACCATGTCAGTCTATCAGGTAAAAGTTTATTTTTAAAGGTAAAACAGCACAGCGTTTCTTGTTAGTCTTTAGTAAATTGTTGCAGCTAGATTTGCTGCACTGCCGATTTTACGACAAGAGAAACAGTAACATTGTATTGTAAGAAGCGAATGCATATCTGATCATCTGGTTATGTTTGGCAGTTCTCAAACAAAACTCGGGACACTAACATTACGTTACAACCCGCTCAGCTCAGCTCCTTTTGTAATATTCTTGGGAAGTTGAAGCGGAAGTTTAAAAAAAATATATCTATACATACACGCACGCAATATGTTCTATGTGCTCCCTCAGTCTAAACAATTGTTCATTTGTGAAGACACCCACATTCACAATACTGTGCTTAGCCTTGTGGGGGGGCACATAAAACATTTTCGACTTGACTTCCGCTTTAAAGACCGTGTATACTTTTGGTGGAAAAGGAGCACTTGAAAGATGTGTAAATAATTTGGATTGTTTTGTTTGAAGTACAAAATAAATACTAGCAGTTAGCAACTGACTCTTGTGCAATTCACTTGCTTGAGAAATCACGCGCACAAACGAGGTCTCGCGAGACTTGCTGAACACATGGCTACACTCCACAAATGGCCCTTCTGGTTAAGGAGAAAAATCAAAACTCCCGTCATAGGATATATGCATCGTTCAAATGAGCAAGTGGACGCCACACACGTTTCGCAAAACTCCGGTGG
This sequence comes from Filicampus tigris, assembly GCF_054856515.1. Classification (NCBI taxonomy): domain Eukaryota; kingdom Metazoa; phylum Chordata; class Actinopteri; order Syngnathiformes; family Syngnathidae; genus Filicampus; species Filicampus tigris. Next base: position 4,018,647 of record NC_141218.1, on the reverse strand, counting down.
AACTTTCGCCTCAACCAGGAAGTAAAATCTGAACTGCATTTTACGAGACTAAAGGCAGGAAAGAGCCACACGTCGGGTGAGTATAAGTGTTAGCATTCCAATGCTAATGTGACGTTCGCAGATATTTGCGCCAACGTTTGAAACAAATGGAAGCGAGCGAGCCTTTTTACCCCATACTTGTGCACAGAATGCTAAAGACTAAACTTGCTAGATTTTGAGGAAAACTATGTATGTGTATTCAGTCGAATTGAAAATCGCTTTGGAAAACTACTCGGGCGCGCCGTTATTTACGTCATTGCTGTCGCATAATTTCAACGTACAACCGGTTGTTTTGTCTTCCGTAATAAATATTGAATAAATAAATTAGAGTCTTAGTAATTAGCAATCCAACGTCTGAAATGTTTGGCTCTTTTCCGATGTCTATTGTATATAGTGTTTATGTTAATTTATTGATTCCATTTTGTTGTATTATGGCTATTTTGTTGTTTGTATCTAAAGTGCTTTGTTACAGCTCTAGCTGTTATGAAATGCGCCATATAAATAAAACTGTATTGTATTGTGTGTGTATGTATATGTATATATGTATGTATATATATGTGTATATATATATATATGTATTAATGTGTATGTGTACATGTATATATGTATGTATATATGTGTATATGTATATATATAAATGTATGTGTGTGTGTGTATATATATATATGTATGTATGTATGTATGTATGTATGTATGTATGTATATATATATATGTATGTATGTATGTATATATGTATGTATGTATGTATATATATGTATGTATGTATGTATGTATATATATGTATGTATATATATATATATATATATATATATATATATATATGTATATGTATATGTGTGTATATGTGTATATATATATGTATATGTGTGTATATGTGTATATGTAGTCCTCCAAATAACTTGCATTACAATAATAACTACTGAATAACTGACACATATTTTTTTTTAAATCATGGACAACATATATAAAATACAAATGTGCAACTTCTCTTTCGCAACTGATATCAGTTTACCAAAACGCAACAGAGAGTAGCGAGTGCAATGTATGCTCAAAGTAATTGTAAGTAAAACTAGCATGCCTTCCTAATAAAAGTATGTGTGCATGACTAAAAAGTAAACTACCACGAGTAATTTTTTTTTTCTAAAACGTTACTCAGATAAGTGTTGGACGTTACTACCCACCTCTAATTTTACAAAAATGGCTTCAAACAAAACACTTTATGTCCATCCATGTTATGATGAGTGTGTGCTCTCTTTGTTTTCAGGCCTGTGGGTGCTGTAATGTCCTCGCCCGCCAGCATATTTCGAAAGCCACACTGCAGGAAGAAGGCAGACCACAGTTGTGTGTTTTTAACAGCCCACCGCCAGGGAGGACCAAAGCCATGTCTGACGTGGGTGCGGGCACTGAAAGTGCAGCGATAGATGGGCAGGCCACAGAGTCGGACCGTGGGCCATCTCAAGAGGGGGCAGCCGTCCAGGAGAATCAGGATGAAGGAAGCCTCACCCCGGCCAAACGTCCCCGGCTGGATGAGGAGTGGCAGGGGCTGCGTGGGGACCTCCAGCCAGCACAAGCAGCCATGGAGCAGGAAGACCAAAGTAGAGAACTGTTGTAATTTTTTGGCATCATGGCAATTGGGCCACTTTGTACCTTGAAATTTGTTTTTACTGGTCTTAGCAACAGGAGCCCCCCTGCTTGCCAAAGATGGTGGAGACGAAGATGAAGAGGGAACGACTGCGGCTGGAGGCACAGAGGAGGAAGAGGAGGAGCATTGCCAGCAGAATGCCGATGATGGAGAGATGCAATCAGTGGAGGAGAAGCCTGATGAGGCTGCTGAAGGTCCCAATGAAGGACAACAGTAAGTCGAATCTACTTTTTTAACGGATTCTATTAATATGATCCACTTTTACTCTTTTATTTATTTATTTTTTATTTGTATTTTTATATATATATATTTTTTTTCCCCCCGCAGCCTTGCCTTAGACTTTTCCCAGACGCCTCAGGTACTGACGAGTTCCTGGAGCGAATACTCCAATTTCCCAGAGAATTACCTCAAAGGGTGCAAATGGTAATTAAAAAATACATCCAAGAGCAAATCAACATACTGATGAAATCATAGTGACTCTTCCGCCCCTCGTCAGGGCTCCGGACGGTTCCTGTATCCTGAGCAACAGTGCAGACAATGTGCTCCGCGTCTACAACCTTCCTCCTGAGGTTTACACCTACAACTGGGATGGCATGCCGGAGATGGTGAGCATTACATAGGTTAGTTAGAGCAGTGATTCTCAGAGTTTGGTCAAGTGTTATGTGGGCTCCCTCTCGTGGTTTGCCCCCCAAAAATAAAAATATCACTGCCTAAGTACAGTTACATTATATATTTACTTGTAAATTCAATACATTTGCCAGTAATCTGTAAGAGTTTGTTTGTATACATTTGTTTAGGTATCTTATTTTTCCTTATTTTTCAGAATGTTACAGTGGCTTCCAAAAATATTAAATATACTTTTAAGGAATAAAACATCTGCCTCGTTTTTGATGATTACTTAGGCCTCATCATAATGTTGGTCACAACGGTGGTACTTGGAGTGAAGTATTTATAGGTGGTACAAGTTACTTCATGTAAAAAAAACCGCAGAACCTAATGGTTCAAATCATGCATTCTGTACCAAGCTTTTTCGAATTCCTCTGGTGCCCCCATCAGGCCAGTGTTGATATTGCAAATATCAACCTTCTTTTCTGTAGAATGGGTGAACATAACCTTTTGTCTTTTGAAACGCAAATTTGATAATACAGTTTGTTTTTTGACATTTAAGTGTACACTGACTTGCTTCTTTTTTGTCAGAGTCCAGTACTGAAAATGGCTGAGGGAGACACTGTGTATGACTACTGCTGGTACCCCAAAATGAACTCTCTGGAGCCTCACACGTGCTTGTGAGTACTCGTTTGGTTTCATCTCCAATATATTTATGTTTGTATTGCTATAAGTCTACAGAAGAAAGAAGGTCAGACAGTCATTGGAGAATTGTAGGTTGTTTTTTTTAAGTACTTTATTACACACGACTTAGTGACCTTTTTTTTCATGCACTCAACAAATTCTCCATATACAGTATTGACAAAAAAATTAAAACCAGGGGTGGGCAATTAATATTGCAAAGGGTCAAATGAGAAACTGAAATACTTGAAAAAACAGTTGTTTCAGTAGATTGTTACGTGTGTAGATATAGTAAATATTGTATTAGGAAATAAAAAATGTCAACAAATTCAAAGCGGTCACTATAATTACATCTTTGCACTTCCAAAATTTATAACATGAATTTTAGGCACCAACTCAGGGTTTTTCCTGGCTCAGATTGAGGCTGAGGTGGTACCATCCCGACCATTTTTTTAAGTGCAAGTATTCTGTAAATTCAATTTACTCACTTTCTTTTGCAGGGAAGATACTTTAAGTTAAAAGTTCCAATAAGAATGACTATTATCATGTTAAAGCATTCATTTATCAACACTAGAACCACATTTTTAAAGTGTTACTGCAAAGAGCCACATTATACATATGGGCACACATAAAATAGACCATCTAAGCTCACAAGACATGCTAGCTTTGCTGTATATTTGTGCTTGCGTAGCTGTTTTTGTTTGTGGGTTTGCCATTACATTTAACAAAAAACTGTTAAAACATCCTCTGTTTTCCTCTTTTTATTATGCTCTGAATTTTTTTTCTTTTTTTTTTCACCCTCACATTTTGAAAGTGAACAATCTGTTCAATCGCGGTGTTCGGACAAGCCTTTTAACGGACGCGCAACATCGTGCCCGTATTTGGAAGTGCTGACGTAGCTGCCGGCCAGGAAGTAAAAAGTGAGGATTTTCTTACTGGTTTAAAAAATGTATCTTTCAAAGCCCAGTCTTTGCTCATTTTGAAAAAGGAAAATCAAAAGGAGACAAGATGTATCTTTCAGTGTTAATACAGTAAATACACTTTATTAATCAAGGTGTCCTCCATTGTCCTCATGCCGTGGATTATAAATAAGTCCGCCAAAATAGCAGTCAATCACTTACCAGCCCCTCTCCTATTAGATACGCTTTCTGACGCCACGACGGCGCCGCCGTAAAGTAGAATGTATTTCGATCCTAGGGAATTTGCCGTCGTCAGACGCCCGAGTACGCGCAGCAACGCTCCATTCTGTGATGCTGCCCCTCACCATATACGGTGCAACTGTACTTAAAATACCTTGTTGACGCAGAGGGTCATCAATCGCGTGTTGAGCAATAATAATCTGGCTCTGGCTGGAGGCGAACACACAATTAGCTGGAAGCGTCCGCCTCTCAATTTTGAATGCAGGATAAACCCTGCAACTGTTTAATCATGACTCCCAATATATATTATTGACAGTGATTTGTCGTGATACGGTGATGACTTATAATATGCCCAGTATCTGAAATTGCAAAATGAAAATCTCCTTGGCCCTCTTCCCTCCACCGTGCAGGAAATTAAAAAAAATTGTTGCTAACATCAGGACCATTGTTGTCATTTTTGCTGGTCTCTTTTTTTGGAAGGGTCTGAAAATGTTGCTAAGTTGGCAACACTGCAGAAAAAAATAAAAGACTAATGAAAATCAACAAACCTGCTATAAAAACGAATTAAAACTGAGTTTAAATAAAGTATAATGAAAAATCCAAATTGATCAGAACCCTGGATCCTAATAAGCGGGGCTCGGGGCTCCCGTTCTGGCTGAACATTTCGGCCATCTCACCAGACGTGCAGCAGTGGCGCGATTTAAAATTGGCCACTTGCCGGCGCTGAAATAAAGCGGCAATGTCGTCGCGGCTAATTTGCTTTGCGCTAATTAAGCGGCAGTGATGTTCTTTTGGGCTTTGCATGATTACACTCAGGCTGCAGTCCGACCTTCTGGAATAGGATTTTAATTTAAGGCTGTCCACGTGTTTTTATTTTTTATTTGACTGATTGTAGTTTAAAAAAAAAAAAATCCCTACGCAAGTAGGGAATGAGTGAACGCGGCCCGAGTGTTTTCACGATGTGTTGTGCTCAGTTTTGCTAGCAGTAGCCGCGACAACCCGGTCCACATCTGGGACGCCTTCTACGGAGAGGTGCGGGCCAGCTTCCGTCCCTACAACCACCTGGACGAGCTGACGGCGGCCCACTCGCTCTGCTTCTCCCCCGACGGCTCGCAACTCTACTGCGGCTTCGACAAAACCGTCAGGGTCTTCTACACCGAGCGCCCCGGCAGAGACTGCGAGGAGCGGCCCACCACAGGTCAGCCATAAACCAAAATTAGAGCTTGGCTATTATACTTTAAAGCGAGTCGGGGAAAGTCGATCGCATCGTCCTGTAGCTGTGAAAACGACGTGGCCGTAGCATATTGCCTTCAGTCAAACGACATCGCATAAACAAAGTCACCTTAGTGTACTTCAGTAAGAGAATTGTTTGAGGAAAAACAACCATTTCAAAAGCGGCGTGGAGTGAACAGACGGGCCGTCAAGGCCGACAAGGATCGTTTCGACCGCCGCTCATCGCATCTCGCATCTCGTCTCCTTGAGCGAGCCAAGACGAACAGCACAGCAAAATGGAGCGGCTGCGTTCAAATTGCCTCTTATGCACTTCAAACAACTTTTGAGTTATTCTAACCTCGAATGACGGGCATCTCGTGGTTTACAGCCTGTTTGTTTTTGATCATGACGGCACTCTTCTTGGCTAACGACTGCACGTTTTGGCCAAAACACTCTTAAAGCGGAAGTCAACGCAAACGTATATTTTTTCGAGAATATGTTCCCAGCAGGCCCATTAGTTGAAACATGGCATTCTGATTAATTTTGCGTTTGTGGAATATGAGTTAAGCAGCAAAATGCACTCGTTTTTAGCCATCTCTGGAGGCGGCCATTTTGTCTTCTGTCGACTGAAAATGACATCACAACTGCTCACGACGACCAATCACGGCTGACCTGTTCTCTGAATCTGAGCTGTGATTGGTCGTTGTGAGCAGTTGTGATGTTATTTTTAGTCGCCACAAGACAAAATGGCCGTCCCCTGAGATGGCTAAAAGGAGTGGATTAACACTTATTCCACAAACGCAATATTTATCAGAATTCCCAGTTTCAACTAGTGGGCTTGCATGGGACATATTCTTGAAAAAAAATATGTTTGGTTTGACTTCCGCTTAAAGGCCACTTTATGCAACGCTGAAACGGTAGTTCGCATAAATTGCACTGCAATAGAAAGTCTGCAACTGTGCTCAGACGTTTACCGGTCTGTAAACTTCTGAGTTTACATGCGTGCATGTGTATGTGACAGAAAATGTGTGAGTGTGTGTGACAGTAACGGAGCGTGAGAGAGAGAGAATGTGAAGAGAAAAAAAATGTGAGCTTGTGAGGAAAAACTTGAGTTGATGTGCATGTGAGAGAAAATGTGAGTTATGTGTGCGTGTGGAGAAAATAGGTGGGAGTGAGAAAGTGTGCATTGTGTGTGAGAGTGCATGTGAGAAAAACTGAGGTTGTGTGCATGGAGAGAAAATGGGAGGCGTTTGTGTGACAGAACATGTGTGAGAGAGGGAATGTGAGATAAATGTATGAGAATGCTCACGAGAGTGAGAAAATGTGTGAGGAAAAACTACTTTGTCTGCCTTGGAGAGAAAATGTGAGGTGTGTGTGACAGAAAATTGCGAGAGAGAGAGAGAAAATGTGGGAGAGTAAGAGTGAGTGCGTGCGTGAACGTGAGACGTTGTGGTCGGGAGAGAAAACACGAGTGTGTGAGAGGGAATGTATGTTCGATCGAGACGGAAATTAGTGTGTGAAAGAGAGAAAATGCGGGAGAAAAGGTGGCATCATTTTTCCTTTTTGGTGCTCCAACGGCAGCAAAGAAGCAAAGCGGCCAGGGCGGCATCATCTCCTGTTTGGGCTTCAGCCCGTGCCAGTCGCTCTATGCCTGCGGCTCGTACTCGCGCTGCGCCGGCCTCTACTCGTGCCAGGACGGCAGCCTGCTGGCGCTGCTGCCCACCCGCCACCACGGCGGCCTCACCCATCTGCTCTTCTCACCCGACGGCTACTACCTGTACACGGGCGGACGCAAGGTACAAATATCACTTCATATCACCCACATCTAGTGCTTTGACAGAATATTGTATCAACGAGAGCAGGGGTCACCAGTGCGATGGGACATTGTGATTTTCTAGGAATGTTATGGAAACGGGCAAGCTTGTCTCCGGGAATATGTGTTGATTTTCCCGAACGGCCGGTCGTTTTCTGGGCCGATCGAGCCATGTGACGGCCGCCCCCGCGACCCCGTCGCCGATTCCTTCATTTTCACTTTCATAGTTTGACGGCCGCCGTACGAACCTCTCACCACTTCAACTATTGCGTTTAGGCGCGGACGGCCGGCGTCCCACTTACCCCACCACCTGTGTAGTGGTGTGTGTATCAAACTGGTAGCTCTTGGTGTTAATCAGTATTCAAGGAGAAGCAGTCAGTTTCCAAAAAGGTTGGTGACATCTGAATCGGAAAATGCAATATCTGGAGAAATTGCATGTGAATGCCGATTGGAAAAAAATATATATAATCATGTGGTATGGTATGCAATGACATGAAAATAAAGTCGAATGATATTGAGAGATATGGAATTTTGTGGAATTATATAGATTGATAAGGAATGATTGCATATTTTCTGCATTCTACGTTGGTGGAAAATGTGGAATTTTTGGTAATTGGCGATGATGTGGTGAAATTGTGAAAATCATTCACAAGGTGAATTGTACCAACTGAACATTTGGAATGGGAATGACATGGAATGATTTTGAAGATACAGGTGCTGAAGTGGAATGATAAGAAATTGTATTGAAAAATATGGAATGATACCAACGAGTCTGGTGAAAAATGTCAAACGATATTGAAAGACCTGATGTGGAATGATAATTAGAATGATGCGGGATTATAATGCTGAAAAATATGCAATATGTTTGTAAAATATGTGGAATTTTTATGTGGAAATGTTGAAAATCATTCTTAAAATGAATCTAACGATCTGAACGCTCTGTGCAGGATCCCGAGATCCTGTGCTGGGACCTCCGAGAGCCCGGACAGGTCGTGTTCTCCCTCAAAAGAAACGTGGCGACCAATCAGCGCATTTACTTCGACCTGGACCCGTAAGTGCTCCTCTGTCCGCCGTCGCCGACCACGTGCAAGAGGTCCCTCCTATGTGTGTTTGTGCAGGTCGGGCAGGTACCTGCTGAGTGGGGACACGGAGGGAGTGGTATCGGTGTGGGACACTCTGACCCCTGCAGGTGGTGAGGAGCTACTGCAGCCTCAGCTCAGGTTCCAGGCCCACTGGGACTGCACCAATGGGATCAGGTACTGGATCACTGACACTGGGTGGGCAAAAACTTGTGCGCATTTTCAAGCAGACAGAAGGGCGACGTCGTTCCTAGCAACAACAACAACAAAAATCCACCCTGAATAAAAAAGGCTTTTTCTCCAAAATATGCCACTGTATTTTTGAAGAATTATGCAGAGCTGGGCATTTTGCCAAAAATTTGCAGTCCGTTTATTGCCTTCCGCCTACAGCCGGAGTACCCTTCCGCTGTCCATTTATCCGCCATTTTGTCCGGCCGACCAAATAGTAATTGCATATAGGCCAGTCCAACTATCATTTTAAACGGGCTTCTTTTAGCCTTTTTGACTAGCAACATCGACTAACCTGTCCGTGACATCGGCGGTATGCCCAGCTCCTGAATTATGACGTGATCTTAAATGCCTTTTTCTCAAAAAATATGCAACCCTATTCTCCTAAAATTATTAAATGAATCACAAATGACTTTTTCTTGAAAATATGCAACTTTTCTTCTTGTAAAATTATAAGTCTGTCACTTCATTTTTGTGGTATTACGACAGTGATCTTAATCTTGAAAATATGCAATTTCCTTCTTGTAAAAATCGTACGTTATAGTATCAAATGACTTTTTTCTCAAAAATATGCAACTTTATTTTTATAAATGTTAATCACGAATGACTTTTTCTTCTCAATATGCAGCTTTATTCTCGTCATTGTAATAAACAATTTATTCTCATTTATTTATAGCTAACCGATTATTTCATAAAATAAAAAAAAACCTACAGTCGCAAGTCAACTTGTTAACTTTTACGACGTTCATTTTTTTTTGATTGTTCAAGAAATCAAGTAAGCAATTATTGAGTTCATTTTGAATAAACAAATCAATAAAGTCATTGATATTGTGCGTGCAGTGTCCATCCGTTCATGCCGCTGGTGGCTACATCCAGCGGCCAGCGGCAGTTCCTGTGGCCCGGTGAAGGCGACTCGTCTTCCTCGTCCCCCTCGTGCTCGGACGCCGAGGGCGGCGACCAAGCCGCCGCCCGCGCCGACAACGGGCTGAGCTTGTGGTGGGCTGGACCGTGTGGACCCCCCGCCGAGGAGCAGAGTGGGGAGGTTTCAAACATGCAGAGTTGAACTTGACGTTTCAACAGGCGAGACCGTGCCAATCGCAAAACATTTTCTTCGACAAGGACGCAAATGAGGACAATCGTGCGAGAAGCTTTCTATTTTCCTTTTTTTTGGGGGGGGGGGGGTATTTTTTTATTTTTTTGTATGTAGTGCCACAAGTACGCATCTGACCATGTGAGCTTTATTTTTTTAAACTGGTGATTGTGTCTATATTATTACACTTTTGAAACACATACAATTAGAATCCTCTGAGAAATTGTCGTCCACAGGCTGTCAAGAGCACACCAGAGCAACAGGGGGCGCTCTAACCTCTTCAGATTCAGTGTCAAGGACATTTGCAGCGATTTGTGAGGCAGGGCGCTTAACCACTATTTTTTAGGTACTGCCTACTGATTTCCAATACTTTTCTGTGTGGACCAGTGCACAAAAAAAGACATAAATTGGTTCACATTCACAAAGTAGTGTTTAGGCTACCCTGGAGAAAAAGGACTTTCAGATTAAAGTCATAAGAGGAATGGTCGCATATTTCAGAGTTTGTTTTTTTTTAAATAAAAAATGACTGTTTTTCTTGCACTACAACAAGCATCAAGAATCTCAAACACACATTTTGTTCTTACTGTGATATTAAAAATGTAAACTCAAATATACTTTTTCGTTAAAATGTGAGACTAGTTGTAAAATGACTTGTCAATACATCTTGGGGGAAAAAAATCCCTTTACGTACATCTTGACAATATGCAACCTTTTTCTCAAATATTTGTCCGCAATTTTTACGGTTTTTCCTCAGAAGTATGCAGGAAATTTGTTCATGTTGTATGACTAATCAAAACTCAGACGCTCTCAAGCACGAAATTTTCAACTTGTCTCAAGTATGCAACTATACTCAAAATTATGTCAAATTGTGAAAATGTACAATTATTTCTCAAAAGTCTGACTATTCTCATAACATTACGTTAATTTCGAAAATATACAACTTTTTTTGTCAAAAGCATGCGACTTCATTCTTGTAAAATGACAACTATTTTCCCCTAAAAAATGTGCCTTTATCTGATATTACAACTTATATCTCCAAAGTATAAGACTTTATTGTAAACTTACTTTTACTTTTTCAACTGGTCACACCCTTTGACTGACTACATTTTTATTTGAAAATTGTGACAAATATTGAAGACATACAACTTTTCTTGGAAATATGCAATTTCATTATCATTTTACGTTAATCTTGAAAAATAAGAGTCCCCAAAACACGCAACTTTGTTTCAATAAAACTGAAATCTGAAATATAATTTTACAAGCCTTGAAAAGATGCAACTTTATTCACGCAAAATTACGACTTTAAATCTTGAACATTTCATTCTTTTAATACCACAACTTCAAAATACAACCCTTTTTCCTCAAAAGTATGCAACTTCATACTTGTAGAATGACGACTATTTTTTCATCAAAAATATGCGACGATTCTCGTAAATTTAAAAACATGTTTAAATTTAGAAAGTCTTTGACCTCATTCTTGTAATATTACAAATTCAATCTCGACAATACACAACCTTTTCCTTAAAAGTGTGCGACTGTTTATATATTTATTTATTTATCTATTTATTCGTGCGCGAGAAAATCTGCCGTTTGGTCTCTCCTGACCTGTAAAGCAGTTAAAAGAGCATCGCATCAATGCAGTCGGTGCCGTCTGTCGACCTTTGCTTTGGAAATGTTAACCCGCCACTCGATGCCTTCACCTTTTGCCCGCCACGTGATTAGTCGAGCTCCTCCGGAGCCACAGGCTCGGATGGGGAGTGAGATTTGGAGTTGTGCGTGTCTGGGGAGTGGATGGGCAGGGGAGGGGGGGGGGGGGGGGGAGTTATGGGGGCAACTGAGCTGCGCTGCTCTGCGGCGGCTGTTGCTTAGCAACCGTCGCCACCTCAGGGGAGGATAGTTGTTACAAAGACAACGAGGGAGGTGTCATCAAGGATGAAGCCACAGTTGGCGAGGTCACGCACTCGCTGACCACAAAATTAGGTACACCTGCCCGACCATTTGGTCGAGACTCACGTTATAAAAACTATTTCGTAAGAACTGCCCCCAGGAAATATAAAACGCAAACTTTGGTCGCCCAGCTTTTGTGTTGATTCTGTGCCGCTTGTGTGCGTGTACGAGCGAGATGAAGCTCACAACACAGACTGATGCTTAAGGATAAAGACGTGCAGCTGAGATCTATCAGCTGCGAGGCGGGCGAGGATGCTGTGCGCTGACACTGACTCACACGCACACGCACGCACACACACGCGCGCACACGTTCGTGCAGCGATCTCGGTGTGAGTTTCATTGCCATCGTGGTGTGTGTTTTCCCGTTCGAGCTCTTTGTGTTGCTGCGCTCATCTCGCCGTGGATGAAAGTCAGCATGAGACATTCCTGATTGTGCGCGCGCGCGTGTGTGTGTGGGTGTGTGGGTGTGTGTGTGGGGGGGGGGTGTACAGGGTACAAGGCCCTGCAGCCACATGCAGTCGCCAGGGAGGCGATGAAGTCATGGAGGAGAGTTGAAGGTCAGCCCACCAAAGGAGGCCAACAGACAGAAATACCGTGAACGAACAACTGAACATGTGTTTAAAAAAAGAGTCTTTTCTTACTGTCGTGATTCAATTAAAATGTACGACACCAAAGGTCGAATTAAAAATGTAACTACAAAAATCTTTGCGTCTTTCTATCGGCGTACCTGCTTTCTGTCTCGTGTGGGGCTAAAGGTGCGGCAGTACTCAGTTTGTCCACATGATGGCAGTAGAATCCCTCATTTCAGACACTGTGACTAACCCCGAGCGGGTTCATTCTAGTGAATTGGCGACCTTGCAGGCCCCCAAAATCAACAAGCTTCTTTTGTTGTGCGTGTGTGTGTTTCTCGAGAGTGTACATCACCGTTCTCGTCTTGCTTGTAGCCTGTTTTGCATAGTTCACTTATTTAACAACATGAACGGATTATTTAACCACACGTTTTGGATTAAAAAAATAATTCACTTATTCTAGCGAGAGCGGGAAAAAAAATCGTTGCGGTGTCTTTTTCGGATGTGTGGTTGAGGGGCGCTCTTGCTCTTCCATCGAGGATGAATTCTTCTTTGGTGTTATTTATTTATTTTTAAAGAAAATAAAGCGCACCGGAGCCCAGAGGTCCGAATCAGGAGGTGTGCGAGCAAGCCATCAAGGTACTTGACGACACCCGCCCCGCTTTCTTTTCTTTTTCTTTTTTTTTTTCCAAGATGTATTGTGCTGCGTCGGTGCGTCCCGCCTAGCAGTCTTCGAACGGGGATTTTGCTCCCTGATGTTGCGTCTCCACTCCCCCCTCCCTGCTGCCTGCTGGGTTCTGGTGTTCCGGCCCCGGTCTGGCGGTTCTGTCAGTACGCGGCGAGCAATCGTGCAGGTCGGACCGGTGTCGGGATTGTGATGTCGTCGTGTTGTCGGTCGGACCGAATCTGACACACACGCACACACACACCTTTATTGGATCCAGGCTCGCTTCTTTATCCCCCCCCCCCCCCCTAATTAAAGCACTCAGCAAGTTTTCTTTCAAGCAAAGTGTGGATGTTTTTCCTTTTTTTAACTCTTGAAATAGACGCTTCGATCCGCCCCCCTTCATATTTCGTTGTATTCTCAAATTGAGAATCGAGCATTCGTGGATTTACAAGCTGTCTGCAAGGATTGTGATGTGCACCGACTGGACTTGACCAACCTTTATGAGCGTGGAGATGTGGAGTCCGGTGGCACATTTTGGCTTGCATTTTTGTTTTTGAAAAAACAAGAAGAAAAGAAACCTAGTGTGTGTGTATTTTAGTTGTGTTGCACGAGGCGTCGGGGCAAGGTAATGGGAGAGGGTGCACACTACACAACAAGGGAGCGTTGTTCGAAACTGAGACAATCGAGGCACAAGAAGAGAATCGCTACTGGCTTGTGATTCATTTGACAACATTGGATTCGCTGGAGCTTTATTTGCGTCCTGGACCAACGCCATTTTTTTCTGTGTGTGCACTAATGGTACATTAGTGTGGAAGTCATGGGAATGCTGCAGAAATAGCCCAGAAAGTTGTTTCTTTTTTTTTTTTTTCCATTCCACGTATCTCAAGGCATCCTGGGCCCATGAGATTCTGACTCACCTCCACTTTTGGAAGTCTTCTTTTTCATTTTTTTTTTTTTCTTCATTTTGGCTGCGAGCGAATTTGGCGATGGCGCGTCAATGGAGTGTGAATGGATTGTGGGTCCTGCTGGCGTTTGTACTGGATTTACTGGGAACCACGGCCAGCAGCATGGAGCCCATCTACTGGAATTCTCTCAACGAGAGGTAAGGATGCAGACTGGGACGTGTTTTGCCTCCTTCAATGATCCTTACGAAGGACTTCACTTTGCATTTTATTGTCCAATTGTTTCTCTTTAGCTTTGAGTTTGCTACCCGTGGCGACAGACGTGGAATCAAAAGTCCCTTTCTGTCATGTCAGCGAGTGCAAATGTCATGTTTATGATCCTTTCGAAGCCAGACTCAGACGGAAGCTTTGAATGTCAGAAATAGACTGCCGCTGTATTTCCGAGACCATTCTTGGCCGCATTGAAGGAGAGAAAAAGTCTCCCCGCTGGCAGTTGAAATTCCTTTTGAATGCAACAAGTCAGCAGCAGAAGTAAAAAAAAAAAAAAACAACAAAAAATTGTCACACACCTCTTGCTCAACAAAGCTTCTAGCTTTTTGTTTGCCGTCGAGACAGTCCAATGCACAGCAGCTGCTCACAACACCTGCACAGTCTAATGACTTGCAGTACAATAGCTTTTGTTGGAGGTATTTTTGAATAATTTGACCCTAGTATGAGCTCTCACCAAGGTCTCCTCCACAGCTACAGTTGTTTAACCGATTTGGCAAGACAACTAGTGAAAGGATTCTTAAAAAATGAAAGAATGTATTCAAACTGTTTATTGTTTCTCAATCGAAACACGGAGCATATTACATGTGTTGAAAACGACCACATATCTTAGCATTCCAGTCAGCTAGCTTGGTGCTAAAGCTAAATATTGTCTATGTTGTGGTGCTGTGGCTTGAACCGCCACTCGTAGAGACTATATAACAGTACTCACAATCATATTCTTTATCTTCTGCCAAGAGAGCCTAATATTAGTGCCGTACTGATGAGGTGAGAGGAGTTCAATGAACAGGATATCCATCTTTCTGTCTCGTACTGCCCGCAGGTGGCTAAGGCCGAATGGCATTTTAATTTGTTTCAATGGCAAAAGATGATTTAAGGTACTGATTCAACTCAAGGCTCCACTGAACTTCTAAAAATAGAGCCGCATTGCCTCCTATAGGGCGTTTTGTGGTCATGGGCCAAAGAAGAACCAAGATGTGGGAATTTGTTCGCAACACAAGTGCACTTCTAGTCAACAAATCGTAATGGATGATAATAATCTTTGAACATTGCTGGTGGGGTAGGGTTGGCTACAGACCGTATCTCAAATTCACACTTAGGCACTCTCTCTCTGTTTTTTTTTATTTATTTTATTTTTTTTAAAGCATTGCGTCCGTGCTGGAGGCTACAGCCAGTCTGGCTTCTCCTCTTCCCATGCGGGATGCAGCAGTGCACGGGAGCCCCCCTCCCACTGTGGAGCCAGGCGTGAAGCCTCTAATGAGGGTTTTTGTTATCAGCAGTGGGTGGATTCAGCCCACAGGGTTGGATGAGGAGCCGCGGGGGGGGGGGGTCATTTCTGCATTTCTGCCGAAGCTAACTGCTAGTGGGCTTTTAGGGCCTTTACAGGTGTCTCTGCATTGTTCCCTAATGGAGTTTAGGTGGCCTGGATGGCAATTAATGGGGGTGCGGGGCTTTGACGCCACACTCTGAGTCATCTGCAATGGGGTTGCTCATATATGCAAAGTACAAAGCCTGTTGTATGCCTTTGTGTGCCTTCACAAAGCTTAGCATTCATACTTAATCAGCTTAGTCCGTCCTTCACTTTATTTCTTTTTTACACACATCCATGCACTTTCTGCCTTTCCCTTTCCATGCTGCTGTGTGTTAGAGCTGCAGTATTGAGGCACACAATCTTGCAGTGCTTACAACCTGTGGTGGCAAGCGCAATTATTTCTTAAGCAGTTTTTCAGTCCACACACATTGATTTTCTCATGACTTTTAAATGCAGAGATCTGTACTTTTTACCCCTTACTTTGTCAAAATTGACTTGTTAGTTTTTAAAAAAGAATTGTAATCTCCTCGGTTGAGGACACGACATAGAAACGTCTTAAATAGAGAGAGGGAAAGTCAACCGAGCGACGATACCGACAGCTGCCGTTCAGAAATCGTCGGTTTTCTGTTCACCATGTTAGCAAAGCTGTCGTTTAGCTAACAAAGCTAGCGTTTTGATTGCATGAAAGTTGAGCCAACACCCCCTACCTCTAAAATCCACCAGCTTCTAACATTCAAAATTTGTTTGGGCAATATGAAAAATCACAAATCACTGGATTTTTATTTCTGTTATTTTTATTCATTTATCATTTTTTTTTGTAGCTAGCCTTTTAATCGCTCTAGAATTCAAAAGATTCTGGCATTCAAAAATTGGCTGTCTAATCTGAAAATTCACATACAACTCAGAGTAATATTTATTTGTGTTAGTATTCATTTAGCCTTTTCTGTTAGACTGTTCAAATTAGCAATGTCAGCATTTAGCTAATGAAGCTAGCGTTTTAATCACAAAAATGTTGCCCTAAAATGTCCGCCTAATCTGAAAAATCACACAATAGGCAGGTGAATGTTTTTTGAGTTATCAAAAGCTAGTTTAGCATTTTTTGTTCGTCATTTCACACTGTCAGCAAAGCCATTGTTTTGCTAATGAAGCTTTTGATAGCATCAAAGTTGAGCCCACGCTAGCTAGCTCTTGGTTAAAAAAAAATAAAAATGTTTTTTTTTGCGTGTAACTGTGCAGAGTCACAAATTTATTGTATATAATAAAAATTCAGTTTTACTTCTAGTTGTGTAAAGGAGTCAAATTTTCTATGCTTGTACTAACGTACAGCATGTGAGTACTTTTGCTTCCTCTGTTTTGTTTTTGTGCTTCGGACTTCTGACCTGGAGGCGAGCTGACACGCTGGTCCGAGTCCATCACGTGCGCCTCACGTCAGGTCTGTGTAGCAAATGGAGTGTCACGTTGTTAACCTTCAGACCTCCTTATGCGCTGCTTTGAAGTTCGCTCACTGTCCCGCACCAGCCCCCCCGGCCACCTTTCTTCCAGTCTTCTTTTGCTCATACAGTATACAATAAAAGTCAAGGAATATCGAAAAAGGAAGAAAACAGTTCACGGGAAAGTGTATGGGAACCAAATTTTGTCTGGGGTGGGATCATACCAGGTAGCCTTTCATCACTCAATCAGATGAATCCCCAGAATGTGCGGAAAGATAATGTTGAGATGACGTAAAGCTGCTGCCCCCTGACTTGTGATGCGCATTGAGGGTCCTAACAGAGGAAGCAGGTTGCTCCTTTTTTTGAAAGGATTCTAGGGGGTCTGTTTTTGAAGGGGTGGTCTACTCACGCATGTTGTAATACAACGATCCCCCTCCTCGAGACGTTACGTTTAATCCCCCTCCCTCCTGCTTCCACTCCCTCAATAATTCATTAATCGCCTGCTAATTGGCACCGGATAAAAGACAAGCTAACTAGGCTAAGTGTTTCTACTACAAACAGCAACAGCTGAAAAAAAGGAGTGAGGAGAGTTGCTAGAAATCTTCTTGCCGGAGTGGAAAAAGTGTCATTAAAGGTTGCAAAAAATAAACTGTAAACATACGTGAAAGAAGTCATTAGGTCCATTTAAAAAGAGAAAAAAAAATCTGTTTTAAGAGTTTTTTGGGGGATATTCATAACAATGTGTTTATATTTGTGGTTTCAGCATCGCTTCGTATCAAGAGGTGTTGCTAATATTTTGAGCTGACTTCTATCAAAACCGACCGTTACCTTTGTCTCGTTGCTTGCAATAGAATAGGTGGACCTTATGTACGTAGTCCGTCTGTGTGCAAGTGGTGGCTGAAGTGGGACCAGGCAAGCTTTACTGGCTCCTGGTTTTGCAAGTGTGTCTCTGTGACACCCAGACGCACACGCAGATGCAAGATTCACTGCTCATACCTTCTAAGCAGGGTCATCCAATCCTCCTGGCAGCCTTTTTTTGTGACTGTGTTTACAAACATGGCAAAATAGCATTCTAAAATGATGTACTTTCCAAAAAATGTCGAGTCATAACATAGAATGTCAAGAATGAAATAGTTTGTACATCGTGACTTCATGCTGCGACCCAATTCATTGTGCCGCTCCTTTTGGTGTGTCCGCATCGGCCATCGGGGGGCACTATAATACGGTCATGCAGACACAAATGAAGAAGAATAGCACTTCCATTACTGCTGTAAGTGACTCAGTAAGATGATGTGATAAGTGATGGCAGGGCTTGACTTTAATTCTTGTAAAGCACTTTGAGATGCATTTTATGGATGCAAAGTTGTGAAAAAACGTTTGAGTATAAGGCATTTTTAGTATCATATGTGTCACTCCACTGTTGGTGTTCTAATATCCATTGCTTCTAAAACTTAGACTAGCGATGCTAACCCTTAGCATGCGAATGGCGTTTTGCATTGTTTGTTATCGTTCAGCTACACAGGCTAAGGCAAAAAGATTTATTGTTTTAAATGCACAAGTTGACAGTAAGCTTTTACTGGAAGTGGAAATAAACAGCTTGAAGCCACTTTCTTCCCCCCCCCCCCGGAGGAATTGAATTCCACCGCAACCCCGAATGGCTCTGTCATATTTGGAGGTGTACGTGAGACACAGAAGAAGAGCGGCGAGCTGGAGGAAGTGCGGTCGGGTCGTCGCGCTGGGCTCAGATGAAGCAGACAAACAGAGTGACTGATTGTCTTGGGGTCAGAACCGCAGCGAGCCGCTTCCTGGCCGCATGCGACCGGGTAAAACCTCCCATTCCTCATGGCTGACACCTCCCGCCACGTTCAGCCGCAGGAGGTCCAACCCGGCGAAATCGGCTAAGCTTTACGCGGAACTTTTTGGGGCGAGCCGGCACTTTGATCAGCTCGGCGTGAAGCCCTCGGAGAACTGGCAGCTCTGTGGTTCCTAGAAGAAGTTGAGCCAACCGGAGTTTAAAAGCTTCAACTCGCGTGTCTTGTACTTTGACTTGTAATAGGGAGAGAAGTTGTTGCCATGGCGACCCATCATTTATGTTAGTGGTCTGCAATGGACCCTTTCAGCATTACGTCACGCGTACACCAACTTGGATGTGCTCTATGTGACCAGAGAAAATTTAAAATGTCACTGAGAAAACAGACTAAATAGCCTCGGACAGAGAATCACACTGGTCAACAACAAATTTGGCTTTATGTGTCCCTAGACGAGTTGGAATGATGCCATTGGTGGTTCGGGGCGTATCTCCACTACTTCGGCTTATACAGTCCCGGCCCAGCCTCGTCGCCTGAACTTATGACGCCTACTCCGATGAGAGGCGCAACACCTTATCAGACAAACAAAGCAGTCCAGTTGTGATCACTTCAGTGCCTTGAGAATAGTTTGAATGTATGAATTGATGTTGGCTAATTGTAGAGTCGCTCGCGCGGAGCAAACGTCTCCACGGCGACGTGTTTCACGAGCCGGTTTACCTCGCAGCCCTTCCCCACCTTCAGGAGTTTCTGCAGGCTTTTTTTTTTTTTTTTCCTGCTCTCCTTAAACTTTTGTGTGTGCGTGCGCGCACAGTTGTAATTAGCGCTTAAAAGAGCGCGGCCCATCTGGCTTTGGCGTTAACCCACCGTTGTTGCACCGCGACCTCGGAAAGCTCACGCTCCATTTCCTGTACTAAATATAACTTGAATGGGACCCGTGTCATAAATACAATATTACGTTTTGGAGGTTTTCATGCGGCGCTGCTGAGAAAAGCGACGACTTTTTAAGCAAAATCACATGGCGGTTACAGACGATCCAATGTTGTTGTTTTTTTCTGCCCCTGTTTTTTTTTTTTTTTTTTTTTTTTGTGTAACTTGACGGCCTCACAATAACTTCCTGTTATTCCTCGAGCGCCGCTATCATGCATGTTTTAGATGTTTCCCACCTCCAAGACATCTGCTCGAAATGATCAGAAGCCCGATAATGATCCTGCTCATTTGAATCAGATGTTATCGGAGGAGGGAAACATCTAAAACATGCAGGCTAGCATCCCTCGAGGAACCAAGTTTTAACACCTGTGCTGGCGTCTTGGTCGGTCAGAGCAAAAATGTTCACACATTTCTTCCTCTGCTGCTATTTTAACTTAAAAGTCTTGCCACAGTTAACTTGAAAAAGTAACCTAGTTACCTAACTGATTACATGGTTTTAAAAGTTAGATTAGATGTTACTTTATGAGTTACTTTCAGAAGTAACAACCTCACATTTAACAAAAAAAAAAAAAAAAAATGACCGGTCTGGTTGGCCACAGTTTGGTGACCAGCATTCTTCCTTTTTTCCTGGCCCCTTCTTTTATCCTCCCCGCAGAAGAATGCACTTACAAAGGGTCAGAGTGGGCGGGGTTATCAGAGGTCTCCTTCTTTGGTGTGGACTTGATGAATGTGCAGTGCTGTGCTCCAAGCATGGCCGATTCTTATTTGGTTCTGCCGCACTCAAATCTTGACCTTGTTTGTGTGACCTGGGATCAGAAAAGTGAACTTTCCTGAACTTTTCCCCGCGTCGTTATGTGAAGCCACGATTGCAGCTGCAGCGGCCCGCTAATCAAACAACGGCGGCCTTTTTTCGGAGTGGCACTTTGAGAGCTCGTCGGGCGTGGGTGTGAGGACTTGTGTACGAGCCCGCGTGGGCTGCTTGTGTACACTGGATACCCAGCAGCCCCCGGCGCCCCCACCTGAAGCCTTACCCACACACATGCCTGTTCGCTCTCCCCCTCCGCTGTCATTACTGCTGCCATTATTTGCAAAACAAGGCAGACAAAGGCAGTGTTGGGCGTGAAAACAACAGAAAGCGGCCAGGACCACTTGACCCTATCAAGCAGTGATGAGGTGTTGTGGAGTGGGGGGGGGTGAGGGGGGTGGGGTGCAGAAGAGAGAGGGGGGGGTTGTAAAACCAGGCGAGAGAGATAATCCCTCTACTAATGGTCACCACCGCCCCGCCATGTCCTGTGCTCTAACGTGGCGCGCTAGGCTGTCAATCACTCAACAAAGCTGTCTGTAAGGGGATTAGGAATCATTGGACTGTCCCTACTACGCCCCCCCCCCGCCCCCCGTCCCCCTATTGCCTTTTCACCCCGTCATTCCACCTCTGCTTCATTTGACCCCAAAACACACTTTTTTTTTTTTTTTTTGCATTTCCTACTTGGAAAACTGATGCTTTGGTTGCCATGGGAACAATATCACATGCATCTTTTGCTGTTGGAAGATCGTTATTCCTTCCCTGGCTATCTCGCCATCTTTGTTGTGCTTAGTGCTTGTTTAACCTGAACCTGTTGGCCCGCCTGCATGCTGATTGTTTATTTTTTGGGTGTTTTTTTTTTTTTTTTTTTGCATCTCATTTGCCTCAATCCGACCAGTTTGACCGGTCTTCATCGTATAGCAACGGGTTAATCTGCACCAATCCTGCCCCTTTAATCCCCGCTCAAAGTTGTCATCGAGGTTTGATGATGACTTTTTGTCAAAGCTGCTGTTGAGAGGCCATTTTGTGGTGAAGGCAGAGGGTGAAACACACACACTCTATTATAACAGGTTTTCCCAAACATTTATTGAGCTAATACGCACACAGCGGCACCTCGATTTACGAGTGACCCGATTTACGAGTTTTTCAAGATACGAACTGTTGCGCTAAATGGCGGCAGGGAACAGCTTCGAGCTGTTAGTTGCCATTCCCACTTGAATTTTAAATATAAATCAAAGAGAATTACGGATTGTCTATTCAATCAAACATAATATACATATATAATATAACAATATAATATACATAATTTGCACATCTTAATGCTAACACACAAAGCAAAATGCTATAGACGGGCTAAGGAAGCTAGCATTGCTGTTGCGATAAGTATAACCCTTTAAACAATGGATATTTGCACACAAACTTTGCAGCAACACATGTAGACAGACAATATAACAATTAACACAGTCATATAGTTATTTATCCTCTGTGACAAAATAACATTATTAATGCATCTTATTGATTGATTAATCTCCATTGATTTCAATGGGGAAAGATGAATTCCCACGGTTGAGAATTGCTCGGTAACATGCAAACATCATCGAAATAAAAGGGATATAATGCAAGTAATGATGTCATGTTTCAGTCCAGGCACCTTTTGAATGCAAGCAAAGGTTGCTGGGTACGGCGTTTGGCTTTGAAAGAGTCCAAAAGATGGACCCACGGGGGCTCCTGCGACAAACCCCCCCCACCCCCCACCCCCAATCCATCCCTCTCACCGGTCTCTTTGTCACACTTGTGTCCATCTCTCATCTGCCCTCCCTCCTTCTCCTCCCTTTCAAAGCCTGTCGTGCTTTCTTTGAATGCACACAAGCAGGCAGGCATCCACTCCCATAACTCGGGCATATAGCCGAGAGAATAATAGAAGCCGGCAATACTCAGATAAAGCGTCAAAGTGGGGAATAAAAGGATAAGGCAAGCTGAGAGGGATCCACAGACTTCATATTATTAATTTACTTGGAGGAAGAAGAGGGTGGGGGGTGGGGGGGGAATTTCTCTCACCCTCCTTCTTCACATCCATAGTGGGACACAATGGCGTGATTGGAGAAGGGGCGCAGAGAGGTAGCTAATCCATCCCGTGCTATAAACTGCGGGCGGGGTTAACCGTTTCGTAGCCGTCTTTCCCAGTTCCGTTCGGGCCTCGCCGTCTTTGCCTAATCTTTGTCCATCGCCTCTCTTTCCCGCCTCCCCCGTCGTCCAGCTCTCTGCGGGCCTCGCCGCTAATCCGCCAGCATTGCTTCCAGACCCGTAGGCTGGAATAAACCTGCGCTTAGCCTCTGTGTGTGTTTGTTGCTCTTCTGTGAATTTCGCAGGAAACTGTACACAATGACGCTCTCGTTTTCATGCGAGCTCTGTTGAGCGGTGATGTGAAGTGGACCCCCACATATTGACGTTTTGGCCTTAATATTTATTGTTTTAGCATTTATTTTATTGACAATGAACCATTACCGTACCCAAAATATGTAACTAGTGGTCCGCTAAACCAAACGGCATGCTGGAAGGCTAACGTTGTTTGTGGAAGTTCCGCATTCGATTTGTGATTGAAGTGGCAAAAAAGCACTTATATTATGTATACTTATATTTTTCATTTTTGTAAGTACGTCTTATAATTATTGTATTTTACGTAAGGCGTCAGACAGCTGTGGTATCATAACCGTGAACAAAAACATCGGCAAAAGTCCATTGAACATGTGCCGTAGGTACATTTGTAAACGTAACAAGAAAATAAACCATTTAATTTTTCTTTATAAAATAAGAATGTAGTCCAACAGTAAAAGTATTTCTCGTCATAAAACGAGTAGCTACTTCTTCGCTCTTCTCTGCTTTGTGAAATAGCGTCAGAGCAGAAACGCACCGATTTTAGCCATGCTAGTTAGCTTGTTAGCTAGCCCATGTAGTATTCATTGGAGCATTTGTCGACACGCTAACTCTCATAGCTGCTTGCTAGCAGTCATTTCAAGACAACGTTATTGTAACGCTAACGTTCTTTATTTTTTTTCCGCGTGACGGGTGGCGCACGCTGTGTCCCACGGGCGTGACATCACATGGCAGCCCATGACGCCGCGTTTGCGCTTGGCAGCGCGCTCCCCTGTTGAAATTGGCCGCATATCCACCCCTCATCTGGCACGGGAAGAAGGGAGGGCGTCCCGCGGCGAGGGATTACTCTGATTTACACCGGCACACGCACACACACACACACACACACACACACACACACACACACATACACATACACATTCATACACACGCTCATCTTGTTGGCGCGTCTCGAAGAAATGCTAAGCGCTTTTTCGCCTGTGCGCACAGGCTCCTGGCAGTGGTGGAGAAGATATGGCTTTGTGTGTGAGCTTTGGGCTTCTCAGTTTTTGGGGGTCCAGGGATCCATTGAGCTCACTGCCATGGACGTTCCTTTTCCTCAACAGGAATCCATACTGCAATTTATATTTGTCAAGTACGTTTTTCAACGGGTAGGGTTGTAGGCGAATAGGGTCCCGCTCAGGTGCATTTGTTTGTTTGTGTCATCGCCCATATGTAGGTCTGCGCTTTGTTCAGTGATACCACATAATTATTTATTGCAAATTATTTTGCGGACCCCCCCCACGGGAGCCCAGTTTGAGAAGAAACCATTGGCGTAAAGCGAGTTGGTGAGTGTGTGTGCTGGTCGTGTGAAATTGGTTTGTGTTGCGGCCCCGCTGACACTGCAAGAGCTTCTGCGTCTCTGCAAATGTGTGTTGCACACTGTGTCTTTGTCCTGGAAGGTGGAGGGCGAGGAGGGAGGAGGGGGCGCCCCGGCCCGGCCCATTGTACCAACCTGATTGAAAGGTGTGTCTGGCCTTTAGCCCTTCATCTGGTCGCTCTGCACACGCACACACTTTCACACACCGGGCGGGCGTGGAAACCCAATTCTGTCTTTTCTGTTCTCGCCTTTTCAAAAAAAAAAAAAAAAAAAAAAAAACCTGCAGCCAATTATGGCTCCCGTCATTCTCCCCTTACTCGCCACCTTCCTTAACAAGCAATCTTGTTAATGTCACTGCGCCTATTTCTCCTCCCATCTTCTCCTCCTCCTGTTCTATCACATTCAGGAAAATGAGAACAAATGTTGAGAAAAGCCTGCACGTCCATCACAAAGATGGAATAGCTCGCAAATAGACAAAATTCGCATATACCGTAAATGACGCACATTATAAATGCATTGTGGCGAGTGTGTGTGTGTGTGTGTGTGTGTGTGTATGTAAAGTGGTGTGTGTGTGTGTATATATAAATATATATATATATATATATATATATATATATATATATATATATATATATATATATGTATATATGTTCCAAAATTCGTAAAAAAAAGAAGTTGAAAAATATGATTAAACGTGATGAATTATGGAAAATTTTGCGATTAATTAGTTAAATTTTAATCTCTTGACAGCACTAATATAATTGCTAAACTAACCTAAGATTGACATGTAATCAGAATTAAGTGCTTAGGTGATCGAGTACACTTTTCTTTTATATCCATCGTTGAACCGCAAAATGGCAGGTAAATAAAAAAAGTGTCTGAAATCTAGAGAGAAAATTAGACTGAACGTAACCAGAAACCAGTTTGGAGGAGTGGCCTATAAGCTTGAAAGTATATTAATAGAGTATGAAATATTCATATTATCAGTAATATTATTTGCTTGTTTCTACGATAGAGTCCTGAGTTTTGACTTTGTAGCGCATTTCACTTCATCCCAACGGGTAAAATGAATTGACCTGGTTGCTTGTCTAGTGACGCACCGCTGAGGGACTGGCGAGGCCGCAGCCGAATTTGCGAATTTGCACCGCAGCCCAGACGCTCCCCGTCATATGTGTGCGCGCCGAATGAATAATGTCCAGTCATTGAGTGCCGTAAATTATTCAGAGGCTTCATGCGTGGAAACAGTCTAATTCCACGTTGAGTGTGAATTAGCCTCCGTTTTGCCCTCAGGCACATTTCTCACTCAACCTCAAGGCCTCACGGGAGATTAAAAACGCCAAATGCCATTGAAGATGGACCTGTGCTTTTCATCCAAGCCCTGTTGAGTGGCCAGCAGCAACTGTGAACTGTGTGACTGTGCGTTGATTAACACTGCGGGTCCAAGTGCCCAGTTTCCATCGAATACCTGTATTCCATTTCAAGTGGCCCATAGTCATGTGATTGTGTTTACACTCATTCATTCATATAAAACAACCTGCATGCAGATGCTCAGATGGCATAGAAATAACAAGAGGTGGGAGTAAGTCACATATGCGCAAGTCAAGTCGAGTCGCCACCAAATTTCGAGCAAGTCAGGTCAAGTTATTACTTGGTTCAAGCAAGTCGTAAGTCAAGTCATAAAATCTTGCTCAGCAAAACATATGTTGGAGTGATTAAAAAAAAAAAAAAAAAAAAAATCACTGATCCTACTACAAAAAGTACATTATCTCTAAAAATGCAATGAACATTTACATCTCTGAGAATGAAATGAAAAAGAATTCACTTATAAAATGAATATCTACACTTAAATTATTTAGAAGAATCTATGTTTTTTTTTTCATACTAACGTTTATATGAGTGGCACACTGTCATATGACTCGAGTCCCTCATCTCTGGAAATAACTCTACTTACAGTATTTAGTGAGAGACGCACTTAATACGGCATATTTGCATTACATGTAATGTATGTCTTGGGCATGGTATTTTCAGCATAGCTAATACAAAGTAAATTTACACATGTGAAATGAAATGCTTTGGACATTTTACACACCTCAAAGATTTTATTTTAACAACCTTGCGAAATGTGAATGATTGAAAAAATTCGCCAAGTATATCAAATGAACCATTCACAAATGAGCCATTTTC
Source organism: Filicampus tigris (assembly GCF_054856515.1). Lineage (NCBI taxonomy): Eukaryota > Metazoa > Chordata > Actinopteri > Syngnathiformes > Syngnathidae > Filicampus > Filicampus tigris. The sequence goes on along the minus strand of NC_141218.1, from coordinate 3,992,569 downwards.
TCCTCTCTTGAACACCGTGGGCGTGTCTGCTGAACGTGTGAAGCCCCGCCCATCTCAAATGTCAGCTGTCAAACAAATACCAACCTGGAAACCTGGATGCTGCGTCATCTACCATCTTGCTTATGCCCTACATAACTACGTGTTTGATCTGTGAAAATATTTCCGCTGAAAACCTCTGGCGGCTTTTCTGTGGTACAACAACAAGGCGCTCTAAAGCGGCCATGCTAGCACAAAGCCCCAATCCGCACACACACAATTGTCACAATTGACTTCAAAAAGAAATGAAAAAATATCCCCCTCCTCACTCTTGCGCCTCTCTCGGCGTGACAGGCGCACACTCACTGCTGACAACGAGGCGCTCTAAAGCAGCCGTGCTAGCGGACTTTCCGCAACACTGGTTCGCTAATTGAATGTCGCTAACATAAATATCTCCTTCATATGATGCTCCTCTGCTTCTTCGCGAGTTTTGGTCTTCAATTGAGTCGACAAAGGGCATTAAGGAGTGCGTCACGTCTCGGGGAACTTTGAGCCCTATGATGAAAGTGCAGTGGGAGGACAGACGCGTCAACTTAAAAACAAATCAAAAGTTGGAGGAATGCGCCCCGGGCTTAACCTGCAATTAGCGGGCTATGAATACTAACTGGTCTGCGACGTCGCCGAGTGCCGCGCGATGCCGTTTGACCGCTGACTGCACGCACGCTCGGGGGGGCCTCCGCCTCTCATTGGCGCCGCCAGCAACAGATGACGCCATCTCGGCCAATCGGCGGCAGATGAGGGTGCGGGGTGACAAAGCGCCGGTCCGGGCCCCCCCTCCCCACTTGCCCCCCGCCTGCATTTGTGAGTGTTAATCTGCTTTGTGTGCCTGCACGCAGCATCAGCGCTCAAGCGAGAGCCGCGACCTTTCACACCCAATGGTGGGGATGGGCCGCCTTCAATGCCAACCGGGGTTCGAGCTTTCACGCTGTATATATATATATATATGTATATGTATATATGTATATATGTATGTATTTATGTATACATATATATGTATGTATATATGTATATATGTATGTATTTATGTATACATATATATGTATATATATATATATATATATATATATGTATATATGTATGTATGTATACGTATACATACATATATATACGTATACATATACGTATATATATGTATACATGTGTGTATGTGTATATGTGTATACATATATATACGTATACATATATATATATATATATATACATATATACGTATACATATATATGTATACGTATATATACATACATATACATATATATATATATATATATATATATATATATATATATACACGTATACGTATATATATAAATATACGTATACGTATATGTATATTGCATATATACATATATATATATATATATATATATATATATATATATATGTTTATATATATATATTGTATATGTTTATGTGTGCACACAAATACTGCAGCTTACATAGTTACACAGTTGTGTGCGCCTTCCTCTGTCAATCCACATATGTATACGTTATACCTGTTGGCCGTCCTCACCATCCTTTTCCCCTCCTCGGCAATGTTGCATCAGTGGCACCCGTCGTTCTCGGCTGCCAATGGCTAATTTCACAACGGATCGGCTCGTTGTCCTGCCACGCCACAAAAATAAATAAATAAATAAAAGACCGCTGCTGTGGCGATGTTAACGGGACGGCAGCACAACCTCCTGGGAGAGCCCGTCAGACAACGGGAGGACTCAAAGTGTATTTCAACACCCTTTTCATATTTCATCTCCGTCACGATTTGGGCTTTTACAATCTTTTCATGTATATTTGACTGTGTGTTTGTGTGCGAGCTCAACTGAGGGTTTCTTTTGGCAACACTCCCCACTCGGGAGCCCAGAGGTTGAGAACGAACACACACGCATCTGCGTACGCCTCCCCAGCCGAGCCGCCTGTCTATTTATTCCTCGATTCATCCGATTCTTTATTTATTTTACACGGCCCTTCCTAATGCAAATAGGGTTTGTATGCTCCCTGTCGAACTGGGGCGCAGCACGGGACCCGCGGTGTGTGCGCGTACGCGCCTCTGTGTGTCAATGTGTGTGTGTGTGTGTGTGAGTGGGGGGGGGCAGTGAGTAATAGAGCCAAAGTCCTTATCTGTCACCAGAGAGCTGCCTGGCTCTCTCTCAGCTGTCAATCATCCAACCCTGGAGACAAACAGTCAGCTTCAAACAGAGGCAGAGAGGTTTGTGGGGGAGGCGTTGAGGATGACGGGATGAAGGCGCATAGGAGGGGAGGTGTGGATGAAGGCAGGAGAGGTGGAGGCAGGTGTGTGTGTATGTGTGTTGGGGGATAAGAGAAGTTTAGGATTGGCCAAAAGATGCCTCCATGGGCGCCCTGGACCTGTGGAGCGCTCCGGGAATTAGACAGCCCCCATCACTCACAAGCACGGGTGACTTTTTCACAGCGCTCTTTAGGAGCTAAAGTGGGTGAGAAGTGGCTGAAGCGCACTCCCACGCAATGCACTACACACACGCGCACACACGTGCGCGCTCCGCCACCGATAGCACGCCGCAATATCTCGACAGGAGTGGATGGTATTTTTCAAGACTTGAAGCCGCTCACTTTTCGACTTTCTCTCTGGTGATGGCACACTCAATAAACGCCACACTGCACTACCGAATCAAGTCCGCACATCAGAAGATGGACTAGTCCATTGCGTGAGAAGGAAGTGAACACGACTCCGATTTTGTATACAGCTACACTACGGGTGTGCGTCATGCGTCGAGCAGCTACTGCCACTGCACCGCTGCCATCCTAAGCGCCTAAAACTTCCTTCAGCCCAGGACGGGAGGAGGCGGTTGGGGGTTGGTGGGTGGTTGAAGTTGGGGGGCGGGGGGGGGGGGGGGGGGGGGGGGTAGTCAGCCGAGGCTTTGAGGCCCAAATGGCTTCAAGATGCCGACTAGCATGAGAAAGCGGGATGGCGGATTTAGCGCCGTGCCCCCCTGATAGGATGCAAACGCCCCAACGGGTTGGCTCTCATTTGGTGTACCTAATTAATTGGCCTTGAGTGCTGCAAAGGCAACTCAACCTTTTTTTTTTTTTTTTTTACAAGAATAAATTGTGATTAATATTGCGTTCATGGAATACAAATTAAAATGAGAAAAATCGGAGTTGGAGCTGTCAGCCGCCGATGTCACCCACTTTGGCTCCGCCCCTTTTAAAACCTGTGTGTGACCTGTGGCGTCATTCCATAAGTGTCATCAAGGAGCCACTTTTATTTCTTTTTCTACCTTTCAAGTCCAAAGTGCTCTTTTGTGAGTTTACTTGGGTCCCAAGTCGGCGTCCCACCCACGAGTCTCCTGGCGCATATTTGGTGGTCCCGTGGGACCGCCGATGGATTACAGCACTCCCCCGACACTCTGGCCCCCGACACTGCTTGAGCCGAGGCGTCCTTAGCTAAAGTTTCAAACTCTTTGCACCCTTTGGCCTCTGAGGGGCACACACACACACACGCGCACACACCCCGGCAGGATCAACATCACCTCACAGACTATTGGACGGTTCCTGTGTGTGTGTGTTTGTCCATGTGTCCACATAAGCGTGTGCGCGCCCCAACACTGGCGAGCACAGGGTGACCTAATTAAATTAGCGAGGTGGTCGGCCTGAATGAGCTGAAGCTCAAAGACTCTTCACACGCCAGCTGCCGCCATCCATTTAAGTGTGCGCGTGGGTGTGTGCGCGCGTGTCGTCCTCAGCTACACACTTCAACTTGGGAAACCTCAGTGGGGCATTTGAGTATGTGAATATATACACACACACACACGCACGTCAGGACCTGCAGTGCTCCATCAACACACACCTCTACTAGAGCGCCTTAATGGGACCAATCCAGACTTGTATAAATCATCCACAGGAAGGGGGCGGGGGGATAAAAGCAGCAAGCGCAAGAGCGCCCCCCAAAAAAAGCAGATGTGAGTTGTGCGACCACCAGGGAGACGCGCACTCGTGGCCAACGCGAGCGTTTGGAAATGTTTTCCGATGTTCAGTGTCTTTTGGTCTTTCAATTTTGTGACAAACTCAAAACACACGACTCCAAAAACGAATTTTTATGCTTCAAAAACTATTCAGTTTTAGGCTCAGCTCGAAAATAGAAACGTGAAAAAAATATGTTCGGTTCACGTTAAGTTCAAAAAGTTTAAATGTAAATGCGTCGTACTGAAAAGTTAAATACGACGCACGAATGTACTCTCCTGAATTCAATAAAACAGTAAGCCGCTCTAACATTATGTACATTAACACTGTACTTTAATGTAGGAAAATAAAAATAAAAAAAAGATTCGATTACAATATGTTGCACATAAAAGTTGTACCTAAATAGATATTTGAGAGCAGTTCACGTGTACTTAAGTGAAAGACAACCAAACTGTACTTAACCATTTTACTGTACTGTACTTAAATATGCTGTAGGAAAAAAAGTACAGTGGTACCTCTACTTACGAACGTTTCTTCATACGAAATTTTCGAGTTACAAAACGCCTCAACAGGAAAATATTGCCTCTTGTTACGAAAGAAATTTCAGGATACGAAAGGTAAAAATACAGTATGGGCAGCTACTGGCAGCTCCAGAGTTTTCCTGAGCGCAACATACTCATAGCTGCTCTGCCATTGGTTATTACCTAGCATCTTCCTGGCATCCCATTGGCTAAGAGGGACCTCTTCCCGTATGTCTATATGTGTGTGGATGGATAGATGCAGCGTCCTCGTCATCCGCCCCTCGGGCCATGAGGTCTTACGATAGTTTTACGTGAATTAGAAGCGAGGAAAAGAAAAAAAGGAGAAAATCGGTTTTTTTTTTTTTTTTTTTGTCCATACAAACAAAGCAAGAGATAATATAAGATTATGAAAAAGGGATGCGTTTGGTTGATCTCGCCAAAGAATATGACCGTAATGTATCGACAGTCGCCACGTTATTAAATGAGTTGTTTACAGAACGCCAAGCAAAAACCACCTCTGAGAGAGAACATGGACTCATTTATTGCGCAATAATCTAATTGTAATATGTATTTGTTACATGTTTTGATGTATTTTTATGCTTTATAAAACATTTATGTCTGAATATTGGGGGGCTTGGAACGGATTAGGGCATTTACATGAAAAACACATCGCTACTTATAAAATGTTCTTCTTAAGAAATTTCTTCCAGAACCAATTAATTTCGTAAGTCGAGGTACCACTGTACTTAAATATTGATTTCATTAAAATGTAATGTACAAAAAAAGCAACAAAAAAAAGTGCCTAAATAAAAATTGACAACAAACAGTCCTTAAAATTGAACACATACAGTTTGTGTCTTACTAAAAAGTTAAATCCAACTGAACTGTGAACTTGGGCTAGAATCGAACCCCAAACTTCAGAACTAAGATCATTTACAAGCTCACACAAACGATAGTTTACTTAACTTAACTTAAGATAAAAACTAATGAAAAAGAACAAAGCCACTCTAAAAACGAATTAAATAACATTTAAAAAACAACAAAATATAAAGTAACTCTAGTACTATAATAACCCAGTTTAACACTTCTCCGTCAATTCCAATTTCAAGACGACTTCCACCATCATGTTCGCAATCTTCTCGTCACCGATGTTGACTTTTTTTTTTCTCTTTTTTTCCTCCCCATGCTTGAATTTTAAGAGTTGAAGTCAGGTGTCGGCGGCGGTTGATGAGATGCCGAGCACGGAGCGTCTGCCGCTAAGAAGCTGTGAATAAAAAAGTTCTGAGCTGCAGATGCGGCAGCGGGAACATGAAAACACACACGCGAAAATTAAGTCAGCAAGGGGAAGAATGCAAATCAGGATGATGATGACGATGAGGATGATGATGATGGCAACGACAAAGGCAGACAGGAGGAAAAAAAAAAGTTTCTCCTGACCTGAATATGGCTGCCTCCAAAAAAAAAAACAAAAAAACAGAAGGCGTCGTCCTCCATACTTTGCTTAGTTATCTTGACGCTGCTTCATCTTAATGCGATGCGCTCATCTGCCGCATTGTGTCCGAGGCCGTGCGCCCCCCCTCAGCGGGGGCACCGCGACATGGGATCTGAAAGGCGGGAGTGTGCGTTTTTGTGGGTGTGTGCGGAGCCGTGCTCTTTGCAAATGCCAAGGCGGCATCCTGCATGGCTCCAACCTGCAAGTGTGCTGTGATTGTTACAGGATGTGACACAGACGCTGCAGCCTTCCCAAGCGCCTCCAGTCACACAAATGTGTGTGTGTGTGATGACAAGGGCACTGTTACCTTCAAAGTCCCTGGGTGCCATCTCACTTTTTGTGTGTGTGTGTGTTTTTTTTTTTAACCTGTCCTTTTGGGCCGCTTGCTCCCTTGACGAGAATTAGGGCTGAGCAATTTATCCGATTGAAATGGACGTTGCAATGCAGCAGAAGGCTGCAATTTGCAGTTTTTATTTGAGTGAAAGCCCAAAACATGTATTTATAATCAATCAATCTGATATTGTATAATGTATTACAGATTCATTTATTCATTTTATTATTTTTTTTAATTATTTATTTATTATTTTATTATTTAAAAAAAAAAAAAAAAGGGAAGAGGACCTTGCAAAAATAATCGCATATTAAATCCAAGTTGTGATATTGAGGGAGAAAAAAAAAATTGCAATTGGATTACACTGGCGACACATTTTGGCGCCAAGAAATTTTCAACAAATTGAGCGTATTTAATGTCGCTGAATCTGAAACTGACAATTTTTTTTTTTCAAATTGGCTGTAGTTTTTTGCAGAGAGTTTGCACATTTTTGTTTCAAAAAAGTGCAAGTCATACGCAAGCCATGACAATCACGTTCTCTAATTGCTTTGAGGCTGCATGTGATGTTACAAGCATGTCTATCGAGTACTTTTTAAATATGCGATATCCTGAAAGACAACAATCGTTATTGCAGAGAGCCTTCGATATGCAAATCGTGTTGGATGTGAAAACCAGGCTAACATTCAGCGAAATCGGGCAATTTTAGAAGTCACCAAATGCAAAAAAAAAAAAACGGGTGAGGTCAAAGCACAAACAAAACTTTTAGTCACGATTGTCGTACATTTCGTCAGACTATCGATATCTCAAAAACTAGAGCCATTTCAAAGAAAGCCATTTTCGGGGACTCGACAAGTCTAAATGACCCGGAAACATATTCTTTCATTTTTTTGTGCCTCACTTTTTCTGTTCTTTTACAACCTTGCGTAGAACACGATTTGGTTTCACCAGAAACACCTGTTCCTGAGAAAACAAGGTTTTTCTCTAAACATGTCAAGCCGAACAGTCTTCATATTTTTTTGCATTTGTGACACCTCGAACTATGAAACAACAAAAACAGGAATGAGAAAATGATTTTAAAGTCAAATGAATAATTTATTTCCAGATACATAGCCAAGAAACATCCTTTTGTGCGACACAAGCTCAGGTGCAACGTCAGTGACTTTTTTTTTTACATGGCCTTCACCATTCACTCCATGAACAGCGTCATCTTTTCCTCCTCAATTGCAACGCACATGTTGGACTAACAAACTCATCTGCCTGGCCGCGTGATTCTCGCCACCTCTCTCTCTCTCTCTCTCTCTTTCTGTCTGGCTCGCCATCCCGCCCGACCGCCCGCCCGCCCGCCCGCCACATGGAAGCTGTTAACGGGCTCGCGCTCACCACCAACATTCCTGCGGGCTCCGCGGCGCTGGCTGACTTTGCGTCAACCTCTCGCGCCTCTCCGCTTGTCCGCGCCGCTGGCCTGGCCTTGCTCGTGATCCTCTTGACGTGACTTTTCGCACTTGATACTGGAGAGAGATTTTTTTTTTTTTTTTTTTTTTGTCCCCCCCCCCCCGCAAGAAAACGCAAATGTGCATTTTGTCCACTGCAAAACGGAACTGCCTTTCACACGTCCACGTCGGCAATTGCCAACACAAAATATTGTAGCAGCCAACTCTGTGCTGTTATTCGCGGACACCCACGTCACTCACCAGGCAAGCCTCACCTTTTAGAGCCACACGCATTCAAATCGACCGATACGTCTACTCAAGATATGGAAAAGAAAACTAATCAGCGTCATTACTGTCACAACACAAAATGCTTGACTTTGAAAAAGTACATATATATATATACACCAAATTATTATTCTTTTTTTGTGTAGCCTCTGATATTTTCATCTCTTGTGTGAATGTAATAATGTTCACGGACGCGCTCGTCTTCCCATAGAAACGTTGGGAGGGATCGTTCTCTCATCGATTTCCACGACAAGTCTCTCTCGTTGCTGCTGCTCCAAACGTTGGCCCATCACACTCAAAGAGCACTTGTGCGCTTCTTCTCCAGGGTAGATGCTCCTTTAATCAAGACACTCACAACCATTATGGATATTTAAAGACGCCTGTCCGACCCGCGCACTAATGGACGGCGGGCGGTCCATTCGGAATAAAAGGACATTAACGTCATGGATTATTTAAACCGAGAAAATTTTAGATGTTATAAATGTTTGTATGTATATATATATATATATATGTGTGTGTGTGTATATATATATATGAATATATGAAGTTGGCTGCACCAGTTTAATGGAATGCTACTTGCTCCATATCATGCAGTCAGGTAAAAACCACATTTGAGGAGGAATCGCGACTGTTGGGAGGATTTGAATGCGTGTTCCTATGTATTACATATTCCTGAGCATCTGTTCCCTATTACACTTCTCTGATTGCTGCAGCAAAACATTGGAAAATGCTCGCAGCTGCTTCTTGCTCCTTTCTCCGCTCCAGCCAGTGAGTCAAGCCAGCGCTTAGGCCTGGAATAATATTTCTCCTCAAAGTCGCCTTTTTTTTTTTTGTTTCTTTTTTTTTTTTTTTACATTTCCCCTCTTCATCCTTAAAGCCGACTTTTTATTATTATTATTATTATTGCAGGAGATGGAGAAACATGTCAGAAAGTTAATTTAAGGATGTTTGCTTGTGTCAGCGTTTAAAAATGACGCTTGAGCGGGCTCTCCCGCAAATGAGGCTCACGGCTACACGCTCGGCCCGAAAAACAAAAAAACGCACGAGTGAGTGATTATTTTGTTGTTTGTTTTGCAATCCAACGCACAAAAAAAGCCAGATTTTCCGTATTTTCCCTCATTTAAGTTGTAATTTACGAATGGACATGCTATACATCATTACTCATTTCTCCTCAAGTCGACGTCTTTCCTGCCCCCTTTTGCTCCCCTGCTGTGCGTTTGACATTGTGTGTACATTAAAAGCGGGTGTGTATATGTGTGTCTGAAATTACACCATGAGATTTGAGTGGACAGCTTTATGTGGACGGGAGGCTATAAATCTAACCCGCCACAAGAATAGAGCGCCCTGGTCATTTATTGTTCCCGAGTAGAACCCTACTTTGTTGGCTCCGCCTCCCGCCAGGCTGTGATGCGTTCAAGGATGAGGAAACTTGACGTGGCATTTGGTATGGTTCCTACGCAAGTGAGGAAAGTATGGAATTTGATTTGGGATATTTTTAGGTGCCATATTCTTCTTCTGTCTGGTAATTAGGGTCTGGAAAAAGTATGGAATTTTTACATTTCAAATGTGTAGGGGCCCCGTCATTGTGCCTTGTGGATTTTCTTCTCTTCGGGCCTACGTGGCAGACACACACACACACACACACACACAGCTGTTGGCACCTGTGTGCCCAGCTCGGGATCCACAATGGGCTCATATTGCCGCTGTGGAATTTTGGAAATGTTCGCACTGTCCGTCACGATGATATGCGGAGAAGAGGGCGCACAAGTCCACCTTGCTTCTCAAATGTGTCAAGAGGATGGGGAGGGGCAGCTGGAAAGCAGGAGGCATGGGGGTGGGGGGGTGTGGTTGGGGCAAGGAGACACTCAAGCAGTCGGGGTCCTAGAGGTCAATGCTCGGGTGAAAAAAAAGACCTTTCTGCCCAGAGAAGAAAACCCAGCCCCTCCTCCCTTCTAGCACCCCCTCCAAAAAAACTCCATCAGTGTCACCTCTGCCCCCCCCCCCCAACCCTTCCCACCACACCACGTTTCAAAGTGTGGCCACATGAATGGCTCCATTGTTGATAGCTGAGGGTAAAAAAAAAAAAAAAAAAGCCGAGATGCAGAGTGAGAGGAAGGCCAAATGTTGCTCAGGATTTTATTCTCTGCAAAGTTGATCCGGAAACACAGAACATTTATGTCCTATCGATCTATCGACTGATGCTCAATAAATATTCATTGTGTCAGCTCCCAATTTACGAAACTAGGTCTTGTGCCAAAACAGGCAAAATGCGGTGATTCACGTACACACTGCACATATGAAACGCGACTCATTTTCACTCTCTTAAAGCTGAATAAGTGTTAATCCACTCATTTTTAGCCATCCCTGGGGGCGGCCATTTTGTCTTCTGTCAATTGAAAATGACATCACAACTGCTCACAACGACCAATCGCGGCTGACCTGTTTTCTGAATCTGAGCCGAGATTGGTCGTTGTGAGCAGTTGCGATGTCATTTTCAGTCGACAGAAGACAAAATGGCCGCCCCCAGAGATGGCTAAATACGAGTGCATTAACACTTATTCCACAAACGCAATATTCATCAGAATGCCGTGTTTCAACTAGTGGGCCTGCTGGGGACATCCATCCATCCATCCATTATCTGTACCGCTTCTCCTCACAAGGGTCGCGGGGCGTGCTGGAGCCTATCCCAGCTGTCTGCTGGGGACATATTCTTGAAAAAAATCTGTTTGGGTTGACTTCCGCTTTCAGCAGGAAATCACCTCTTTTTCAAGGGAGTCCAAAAAACACAAAATACAGTTACATATTAAACACAGAATTTTACAAACACGTTATGAAAAGCAAGTGCACATTATGGAAATTGTCTCAAAAACTCCCAGTTTGCTTTTCAAAGTGTTTCAAGAAATTCAATCGGTTATCTTGTAGCCTTTTTGGAGCACACATTCAGTCTTCATCATTGTCAAAGTGGGCATTTAGGTCAATTAAACACACGGCTTGCTTTCAGAAGAGTTGTAGGAGATGCGAGGGACCAAATGTGCTTACTTTCCCACTGTGGACCGCTTCCAAGTTGTGTTTTGTCCATGGTGAGCTGAAAGGTGGCCGCCGTGGTCGCCGGGAAGATCAAATGTCAAGTGTAGCGCAACGCAATCCATTCCGGGATGATTCATATTCTTCCTCTTCTGGATCTCATGACGAAATTGTGCCACTTAGAATCTTTCCTCGAAAAGCCGAAGTTGCGAGAGTCCCGCGGCTCCACTGTGTTGTCATTAAAATCTTTGGTGACAGATGCGAAGTGCGCGCTTTGTGATGCTGTATATTTCATGCACGAGGCGCCACAACAGAAGGAACGGTCGAGCAGTTTGGGCTCCCGTCGGCATTGCCGTCACGCGGTCTGTCAGACTCGGCGTAGCGTGCGCGTGCCTACGCCTTCTGACGTTTCGGTTCCGTCGCGAAACGCTGCGTTCAAGGCGCGCTAATCTGACTCCACTTACTTCCCGTCCCCCCCTCTCCGCAGGTTCCGAGACGATAAGGGCTACGTCCTTTACCCTCAGATCGGGGACCGGCTGGACCTGATCTGCCCTCCGCTGGACACGGCCCGCTCCACGCCGGAGTACGAGTTCTACAAGCTGTACCTGGTGTCGTCGCGGGAGCAGGCGGACCGCTGCGAGGTGACGGGGCCGCCCAACATCGTGCTGACGTGCGACGAACCCGTGCGGGAGCGCCGCTTCACCATCAAGTTCCAGGAGTTCTCGCCCAACCTGTGGGGCCACGAGTTCAAGAGCATGCACGACTACTACATCATCGGTAAGCGGCTGTGCCCGGCGGTTGTTTTGCTTTCACGTTTGAGTTCGGATTGAGCCCGAAAAGACTCTGTTTGTTTATCGTTTGAGATGGCGAAGGCTTGTTCGGTTTCCAGAGGTGGAACCTCTGTCACGTTTGGTCGGCTCTTATTTTTTTCATCTATGTTTATTTGATTTATTTTTTCAATTGAGTGCTTAAGAAGTGCAGTCCACAAAAGCCGCAGATTTAACAACAAATATAAAAACAAACTGTAACGAAAAATGTATCACCCTGGTGGCTAATACAACATCAACGTTTGGTTGAGACTTTCGCCAAGCAATTCCCCAAAGTGGCGACGTGTGACTGACTCATGTCAAGTCGGTTGTTGTGCGTCGTATCGGCGCCGTTTATTGTTATCGTCTGACTCGGCGGTCACCGCGAAAGACGAAAACTCGCTTTGCTTCGGTCGATTGGGAGCAGATTGTTTGCGGCCCTCGGGGAGCCGACGATGAGGTCATCAAGTCAAGTCGGGCCCGATGCGGTCGTACGCGATGGAACGTTGCGGAAGCCGAAGGGGGCTTTGTTTGACTCGCTTTCATTTTCACACACACAATGCAAAAACACCTCAGGAGTGAGAGTGAGTGTTTTGGTTGTCTCCTCCCACGCAGCTCGCAGCCGGGATGCGCTCAGGTGCGCGCACGCTTTGTCTGTTCACTTCCTCTCATCTGCGGTGAGAACAAAAAAAATACGAGGAGGAAAGGAATTTTACTTGAGTGGTCGTATGTAAACATTAGGGCCTGACCGTTACAATTTTTTTTTTTTGAGGTGGATGCCAATTGCAATAAAAAATACATATGATGATATATCATGACTAAAATAACGTCTCTTTGGATGCCTTAATGCCTACAAAAAGTCAGACGATGATTTTTTTAAACATTTTTCGAAATAATATTATTTTTTTGGCTTACACTAACAACATGGCTGCAATCCGAGACAGACTCGTTTACAAAATAAGAGTCATTGTTGCTAACTCGGCAATTTGGTTGCTATATTTAGCGGCTATTTTTCAAACTTTTGAGTTTAATTCAGTTGATTTTTTTTTTTTTTTTCCGTGGAAGTTGATGCAACTTAATGCTGACGGAAAAAAAAAACTTGCAGGGAAAAAATAGTTTCAAAGCTTGTTTGGTATCAGGAGAAATAAAACAAATCCCACAAGGGGGAAGAACAACAAAAGCAGGACTTGTTTTGAATAATGTCATTCAGATTTGTTTTTTTTCTATAAGCCGAGGGGAGCAGTGGCTTGGAATCAGAAATCGGATTTGGTGAAAAAGATCGGCGATTTCATTTAAAGGCCATATGGCCCAGCCCTGGTGTGTGATTTGAAAATCAATTTTTCCTTACTGGAGCTCTATTTGGTCTTTCCCCGAGCAGGTCATTCGACATCTGACACCTTTATCACCGACACACGCGCGCACACGGTGCTCAGACGCATCGATTGACAGCTCCGGCCGAATCGATGGAGGCTTGAGGTCACGCGCCCACACACGCACACACCGAGACCATACGTGTGGACAGGTGTGAAGTGAAAGCACAGAGCATCTGCTGCTGATAACTTATTGATAACGATACGCGAGCTTTAATTGGGATGATTCTTAACGAAGAACGGCGCTTATGCTGCCTGCTTTAATGAAGCTGCCACATCGTTAATAACCGGCTCATCTAATGGCACGTTAAGCTACTTCCTTAGAGACGGCCATCAGAGAAGGAGACGCGCCTGACAGCTAGCATGCCTTCAATTACGGACTGCATATCATACAGCCCAATCCCCGCGTTTCACGAAATCATCTTCCCAAATTATTTTTCAAAGGTCTTAGAGCCATTAGTGATGCATGGCTGTCACTTGTATATTGCTTTTCTAGCTACGCTACTCAAAGCGCTTTACACTGTGTCTCATCATTGATGACGCGGCACCAGGAGCAACTGGGGGTTCGGGATCTATGATGCAAACAGTAAAACCATGATACCGAGTAAGAAGTCCAGCAATCGTTTAACAGGCTTACCCCAGAGAGGTGACATGCCATGTCCCCAGAGCTCATTTCTTTAGCTGGGGATCGGACGGCCAATTTTCCCTGCTTTTCGGCCGCCGCCCAGCTCACAAGGCACCCGACCCCGATGGCCCCTCCCACCAGGCGGTGAGCCACGTTGCCTTTTCGGACTGCGCCCGGCCCGGCCACCAGGCGCTCGCCAACACCCTTCAGGTGTGCTGCGTGCGGGCAAGGGAAAACGTAGTCCAATTATGTTTGCGGACTGTGTATCGGTCTCTCGCGGTGAAGAAGGTGCTTAGCCGAAAGGCCAAGCTGTCGATTTATCGGTCCATCTACGTTCCTACCCCCGCCTATGGTCGGTCACGAGCTGTGGGTCGCGACTGATACAAGATACACAGGGAGTCCGGTCTCTCACTTAGAGATGAGAGGGTGAGAAGCTCGGTCATCCGTGAGGAACCGAGAGGAGCCAGGTGAGGTGGCTCGGGCATATGGTTAGGATGCCACCTGGACTTCGCCCCGGTGAGGTGTTCCGGGCATGTACAGGCAGGACGCCTCGGGGACGACTGGAGAGACGTTTGTCTCCCGGCTGGCCTGGTAATGCCTTGGGATCCCTCGGGAAGAGATAGAAGAAGTGGCTGGGGAGAGGGAAGTCTCATGCATAAGAACGATCGTGCACACTAAACATAAGCAACAGAAAGCCAAGCAAAGGTCAAAGGTAGCCTCGAATCAGGCGTGAGATTTGATGTCTAATTAAGAACATGCTATGTAGCAAATAGAAACACGTTCTCTTTTCTCTGAAAAACCCATTAAGGATTAATTACATTTTGGAAGAAGATGTATCGTCTGCAATTTGATATAGACAATTAATATCAGGATATTTCAAAATTGGCGCATGAAAAATGAACAGTATGTACGGGTTAACTACGTGAAACTCACAAGTTTGCTATTGCGTGTTCATCGCTGACAAGTACTAATGGCTTCATTTACAAATCTAGTGCTGGTTGTGGCTTTCATCTAATGACTTTGTTTTGGAAGGTTACTAATGTATTACAGATGCCACTGCTTTGTAATCAGATTACTCGAATCCCATTAAAAGTGATTCTTTTCTTCCTGCACCCCGGGGAGGGGAGAGAAAGAGCGGCAAAATTGATTAGTCATACTCACTGATGGATGTTTTCATTCATAACATGAGGTCAGAGTTTATGTCAGCCTGTGTCCTCATCACACGCACGTGCGTGCGCACGCACGCGCGCAGTTGAGTAAATACTCGATGTCGCACACTCAAAAGCGTCTTTTACTGCCTGGCTGTGCGGAACACTTGCAGATAGCACACATATTCTAACGCCCACGTCACTTGCTGCTTTTTAAAGCCACCCACACTCAAAAATCACAGATACTACAGTAGAATATGAGGATTGAAGCCATCCACACTCAAAAGTCACAGATACTACAGTAGAATATGAGGATTGAAGCCATCCGCACTCAAAAGTCACAGATACTACAGTAGAATATGAGGACTGAAGCCATCCGCACTCAAAAGTCACAGATACTACAGTAGAATATGAGGATTGAAGCCATCCACACTCAAACGTCACAGATACTACAGTAGAAAATGAGGATTGAAGCCATCCACACTCAAAGGTCACAGATACTACAGTAGAATATGAGGATTGAAGCCATCCACACTCAAAAGTCACAGATACTACAGTAGAATATGAGGATTGAAGCCATCCACACTCAAGAGTCACAGATACTACAGTAGAATATGAGGATTGAAGCCATCCACACTCAAAGGTCACAGATACTACAGTAGAATATGAGGATTGAAGCCATCCACACTCAAACGTCACAGATACTACAGTAGAATATGAGGATTGAAGCCATCCACATTCAAACGTCACAGATACTACAGTAGAATATGAGGATTGAAGCCATCCACACTCAAAAGTCACAGATACTACAGTAGAATATGAGGATTGAAGCCATCCACACTCAAACGTCACAGATACTACAGTAGAATATGAGGATTGAAGCCATCCAGACTCAAACGTCACAGATACTACAGTAGAATATGAGGATTGAAGCCATCCACACTCAAAGGTCACAGATACTACAGTGGAATATGAGGATGGCGACAAAAACGATACCTTCACCTCACGTGCGTTGTGTTTCATAGAGCAAAATCCATTTTTTATCAAAGCACTCAAACAATCCATGGAATAAAGAAACATTGGATAGCTGCAGCTCGAGTTATTGTGCAGTCCCACGTACCCTGAAAAAGCAGTCCATAAAAATGTTTCACTTCTTCAAATGGATTCACAGGTGACACACTCATGCGTATGCAAACACACACCTCGTCGTGAATGATGGCCGCCTCACAGTCAACATACGTTTGACCTTGTGTGCATTTGCGTGTGTGTGTGCGTACGATTTCCTTCACTCCCTCAACCTGGCTGTCACTCTCCCACACACACACTTACCCTCGCCACCGCTAACGAATGCACACTCACATCGGCGCACGCGGGGACCTTCTCTGATTATACGTACACACACGTGCACCCACGCACACACGCACGGGTCGCTGTAAACATCCTCAGAATCGCTCTAAAAGTTTGGTGACTTGTTGTAGTGAGCAGGTCACCCACTGCGGGACTGCAGTGTTGTCGCTGCATGCTGAGACAGATGGTGTGTGTGAGATCGTGCGCGTGTGAGAGAGAGAGAGCGTGCGCGCACAGGTTTTTGTTGACGCGTTTCCTGAGCGCGCATGAATGCGGACACCGCCGTCTACCCCGCGTGGGCGCGAATGAACCGGCAAGCGAAAGGACTCCCAGCCGGGCTGCGTTTTATGCAGCAGGACCCCCGGGGCTTTGCGGAGAGCCCGGTTCTCACCGTCACACATCGATCCACGTAAACAACAACCGTAAAATGAATAATAGAGGAGCGAGTGGACTCTAAAAGCTGCGCGTTTGCATCGGTGTGTTTTGGAGTGATTAATTGTCAGCTCGCAGGCGCACATGTGTGGTCTAATTGTCTGAGATTGCGCTGCGTGCAGACAGCGTCGTCAGAGTGTTCAATAATGCAGCGGCGCGCGCTGGTTTATTTATCAGGGTTAAGCTGAAATAAATGACACAAGCGGCGGATCCGGTTGGGAGGGATGAGGAGGGTGAAGGTGAGCGGCAGAATGAAGAGGTGCACGGGCGGCTCCGGTAGACAAAAGACGAGATGATGTGGTGGGAGGAAATCTGCACTGCGCACTAAATGAGCTGCGCCCACCACCGCCACGCCGCGCTCACCGTTTGCCGCGAAGCACGCTCAGGTGTGCTTGTGGAGCCCCGACAAATCTATAGCTGCTGAATATTTGATCGTGCCGAAAGCCTTTTGATTTGTAGACGCCCAAGTGCGAGGCGAAGGGAAAGGACAAACTGACCTCAGTGTGGAAGTGAAATCTTGACAAAGTGTGTGTTTTTTCTTAGTTTGTTTGTGCCTCCAAAGGACTTTTGGGTTAGACTCCACACATTTGAACATGACAGGACCTGACTCGTTACCCCTGTCCTCTCCATCACCGGCAAACAAAATCATCCCAGGCAGTAGTGGCGCCTTGAGACCGGCTAACGAATAGCATCGCTGTCTCCGTGCTGAAAATGGTGACTCAACACATTTTGAGAGATACAAAACCAATACTCACAGTCACATATTCTTTATCCTCTGCAAAGAATGGCTAATGATGATGCTTTTCACTGAGGAGGTTTGACTGGCCCCATGTTCATCTCTGTTTCGATATTATAGCAGGTGAGCACACTCTGCATAAGGAGCAGCACAGTGTTGATTTGAAGGAAAAAAAAATGTGGCAGAAGTCTTTTTTGACTTTTTATGGGAAAAGCCGTCCACATTTTAATGTTGGCAGTGACGAATCCTATCGTAGCTGTTTTTAAATATGAGAACCTCTTGAGTGACAGCCAATTGTGACTGATCTCTCAAGGCTCACACAAGATTGTTTTTATGTCAACTCAGAAACAACTCTTCTTTTGTCCTCACAAAATGTTTGTTTCTGCCTTATTCCATTTTTTTTTTAGTAATCAGCAGTAGAACATGGGTTGGTTTCACCCAAATCATCCATTTTGGGTCCAAAAAACGCAGTTTTTATGAAAACATCCAGTATATTTATACAGTATATATATATATATATATATATATATATACTATTCACTATATATATGACTGATACTAATAATGTATGCTTCTGTGATGCCTCAAAACTCTGAAGTGTCCTTTTCTTTCATAAAGTACTGACAGCAACAATGAAAATGTTCTTTTGGTGGCAAAATCATGTATTTAGAAATAATCAATGTAACAATTTTACATTTTGCAAACTCTACAAACTATTGCCATTTAGTAGTAGTATTTAGTAGTGTGTGTGCATGTTTGCATACATGTACGTAAATTACATTATTGCTTCTACTTCTAAATGTAAATCATCTCTGTCACCTTGTCTCTCTTTGTAGTAGATTTAACGTGACAGTTACTTTGATCAATCACAAGCTGCGTCAATTGCCATAACTTTGCAATTACCGCATTCCTTTGATACACGGTCATCCAAAAGCGAGCTAGTGCTACCATCTGCTTGCCATAGTTAATGTTTACATTATTAACCTTACGTTCCCAACTTAAAGATCAAACCAGAGCTGGCCGAGACTTTTCTCTGCCCATTCAAAAAAAAATAAAAAGAAAAAGACATTTCACGCCAACAGCGCTCAAAGAGTTAATCAAGATCCGCTGTATATTCCAGATGACTCTTGACCCCCCTTGAAGCTATTAAGATCCAAAATGGAAGCTCATTGATTTCGGTAGCCTTTGCCCAGGTGTCTTTCGAAAAGTGCTTTTCACTTGAAAGCACGTCTGCAGTCTCTCTTGAGCTTTAGAAGTCATTCATCATCATAGTGAATCCCGCTCTCTTCCAATGGCTCCGTTCCATCCTTGACTCACTGGTCTGGAAAAACGTTTATTGAAATTTCAAGGGGTGGTTTCTTCATCGCAAATGACAAATATTGCCCCGGCACAGCATTCCATCCTGGACCTCAGTGAATCTCGCTGTATTTTCTTTCTTTTTTCTTTTTTTTTTTTTTTTTTTTTTTCCATGTAGTGCCTCGCCCCACCTTCCCCCCACAAACTCTGCTATCAGCAGTTCTTCCCAGGCGGTCCCAGCATGCACTGCGTTTCTTCGCGCTCCAGCAAACGCTTCCAGTTCCTGAGGCAACATGTTCAACTCTCACGTGTGAAGGCAGCCTGCAATAAGGGGCCAAAGTGGGAGATGGAATAACACACACACACACAAAAAAATAAAATAAAAATCGCCATTCTATTCATATTGTCGGAATTCCATCTCAGAACCAAGCACTTGACTGATCCTCGCTTGTGAGCTGTGGCCAGTGAGCGTGCGCGCGTCGACAGCCATGCTAATGTCGCGCGACACCAATGAGACGTTTTAGTGGGAGAACGCGGCTGAGTTAAAATAAAAGTGACACGGGGAAAGAGAGGGGGATTATTTGGACAAGAAAAAGAGGAGAGCGAGGAGGTGGAGGAGAGGAAGGGGTGAGAAAAGAAGGAGAAAAAATAACCCCAAAGATGTGTGGCCAGTGTAAGTAAGAGAAAGTGACAGATCGCCGAGCTGATTTAGGTCAGCAATCAGAGCACAGCTACTGTCTGCTGTGAGATTGTGTGTGTGTGTGTGTGTGTGTTTGTGTGTATTAGGTGGGGGGTTTGGGGGGGGGGTTGATTGCATGCGGCAGTGTGAATACGTCTCTCCCGCTAAAGGTCACACTCACGCACACACTAAAGAATCCCGTCTTAATTGGATAGGGCCTGGTTAACATTGTATGATTCATTTAACCTTCGTGCACTATGTTGCTCTCTCTCTCTCTCTCTCATGCACGCAAACATTTCTCAGCGCTAAAACAGACAAAAGCGCTATTGTGCGCAAGCAGCCTTCTGCTAAGCAATCAAATGTGCCAATGCGGCGGGAGGCAGAGCGGCGCTCAAAACAAGCGCACCTCGCCAGCTGACCTCTGCCACTAATGTAGCGCTTGATTTCGTGGCCAGAGTCACACAAACATGCCCGACAATGTGCTGTTGTTGTTCCCAGTCAATGTGATGAACAGTGTGTGTGAACCAGGTGTTCAAAAATGAAGCCCCATACAACAAATTATAACAATGAATGTCTTAAATGAGATTATTCCAAGATGAAATACTGTATACACTTGTGTGAAAAACATCATCATATCATTTAATAGAATACAACAACTTGGCAAGTCTGACATTTTCATAAAACTAATTGTTTTAATTTGTAGGCAACCTTTTCTTCATATTGCTAGCCTAATTGCAACATTTCCCGAGTCCTTTTTTTTCTTTTTTCTAGTTTTCAGAACACCAGAAAAAAAATCCAACAGGCACACGCGTATTTTTTCTCACTATTGTAACTGAGAGTGAAAAATGACTTGGCCAGTTATGCTAGCAGGCCAACAATGTGTAGCCTAGCCCCGTAGCAGCTGTAGCGTCAACTGCGCGGTTTGCTACGTGGGCTGGCGCTTGTCTCGCACGGCACTTAATCGAAAAGCACACTTCTTCTCGTACCGTGGCAGGAAACGGCCATCCAGAAATAGAGTTTGACGAGAAATACACACGAAAATAGACAAAGACACAGACGTAGCGCGAGACATGATGGAGCGGCAAGGTCCGGCGTTCAAAGAAACAAGAGCAAACAATTGGCTGCAAATCCTTTTGAGTCGCCATTTAAGCGTCCTAATTGCTTCCAAAATGCACAAAGAACGTCATTATCGCTGTGTGTGTGTGTGTGTGTGTGTGTGCGTGTGTGTTTTAGTGCGCGAAAGAGCTTCATTAGCTGTTGACTCGTCCTCCACTAATCTTCATTGTTGTTTTGAACGTTGGCTACGTTTCACCCCAAATCGCCGCGCCGCCAAGGTCACGACCCCTTCCAGCCCAGTATTTGGCCACAATATCTCATTAGTGTTATTGTTTGCGATGATTGTTTGTTGTTTTTAGGACATGATTATTCGTGGCTAAATACAGGAGGTGTAACTGCCGTATGATGATCCAAATGAAAGGCCTTTGGGGGGGGAGGAGGCCTGCTCTCTCATGAGCGTTCAAATATTCTCAATAGATGCCAAACAAATCCCCTCGGCTCCTCTTTAGGCGGCTTATCGTCCGTATTAGCGCACATCTGCTCTTGTTCTGTGCACTTATTATATATTGATGAAGTTGAGGCTGGATAATTGAATGGCCCCATCATGGAGGGGTCTCGTTTCTCGACTTGGTACCTCAAGTGGATTGAGGGGAGGCGGAGCTAGCAAGCAGGTCTGCCACCCACAGCGTTTTGTACATGTGTATGTGAGTGTGTTCATAGTTAGAACAATCTGGACCTTAAAATGGAAGCTCACCAGTGGCTTAATATATGCAATTAAGAAGCTAATTAGAGTAATTAATTCAGCCGGGCCGGGGCCCAGTCTGGCCCCTATTCACTGCATTGGAGCTGCCATAATCCTTCACAGACACAGACGCACGCACGCACGCACACACGTACGGAATAACACACGCTCATTATGAGCAGACCCTTTGTGCGCTGCCAGAGAAGTCGGGCCCGAAGAAAGGGGCGTAAATAAAAAGTGAGGCGTTGGGTGCGGCCTAATGAGTGAAAACAGTGCGCTAATTCATCCGCAGCGCCCCCCGCTGCTTTCTGGGAGGCGCTGCGAGGGGGGAGAAACCGGTCTCCTTGTAACCAGTGGCATCTTACTTTTACTTACTTACTTTTTTTTTTTTTTTTTTTTTTTTATACAAAGGAGAATGGCTGCTCTGTTTTATTGCTTTAACCTTTATTTATTCCCTCCAGTGGTGTTCCACCTTGCTCTTCCATGCGGGCAGGTCCATTTGGGGATGATTTGAAGCTTTAATAAAGATTGAAGTCCTGTTTTGGTTCTACTTTGCAATGTAAAAAGCCAAACAGTGCGGTTTGTTATTCCTAAATGATTGATACACGCGTACTAGCGCGTCTCGCTGGTCGGCGAGCCGAGCTTTGTTATTTTTGGATCGCAATTAGGAAGCGTGTGATGAAGTGCAGATCAGCCCGGCGGACAGGCAGCTCCTCCAACCAGTTGGTGGAGGAATTCAAGACGTTTTGATGAAACAAAACCACCTGGAGACCAATTATTATGTTGTTTATTCAGGCATACACAATGCGCACATGCTTTTTTTTTTTTTTTTTCATTTGAAATGACCAAACACATGAAACGAAAATTCCAATATTCATTTTTGAAGTGCACCAGCACTGGTGTGCGTTGCATCCGTTCTTCGCTTTGCAGCAAAGGAGCTGGCATTTGTCAGCCAGTCCGAGGCAGATATCTCCCATCTGTCATGTTTTGGCAGCCTTGCAAAAGAGAGCGGCGAGCAACAACTTTGAAGGCGTTTGATCCTGCGGGAGCGCGTCTGCTGTTTCTCACCTGACCTTGTGTGAGGCCTCACTCAGGTGGTCAAGTGATGCAGTCGCACTTTGGCTGTCAGTAATTGTCAGGCTTGTTCGCAAGGTCCCCGGGTCCGGCTCACGCAAGATGCCTTCAGTTCCTGACATCGATTTGAGATTGTGATGCTTGAAAAGTGCAGTGGTCCCCAAATGGGCTGCATGACATTTTCCCCCCCCCATTTAATTTTTTTTTTTTTTTACCGCCCCCTGTACATTGAGATCTCACAACTCTCCTCATCAGTGCGGCACTAATAGTAGTCAATCCACGCAGAAGATAAAGAATATATGATCGTGGTTAGCTACCGTCACATTCTCTAGCCACGTGTCGCATCAGTGTTCAATCCGTTGCTTCAAGGATCGTAGCGCAGCAGCATGGATGCTATTTAGCGTTAGCATGGCTGAGCTAAGGAGTTTGATGGTAAAATTCAACTTTTTGGGAAGGTTTTTTTTTTCCACTGTTTGCCAACGTATCGTCAAGTGAGTTGACAAACCTGGAGACGTGTAGACACACTCTGAAAACTGAAGACTGACTGATGCATTAGCTGCGCAAACACACTTGTGAAAGTCACACACAAACACACGCGCACATAGAGGGGTTGGAAAACAGACAGATTGCCATATAGCTTGAACACACACTTTGGAGCAGCCTGCCTTAATCGCAGGCAAGCTAAACAAACACAACCGTCATCACTCCCTTTCTTTTACTGTTACACACACTCACACTCACGCACACACCCGCGCCCGCGCGCGCGCGCGCAGACACAGATAGTATATAATTGCGCTATGCCTTCCGCTGTCCATCATCCTGCCCTTCATATTTGGAGCTCCTTCCTTCACTTTCTTTCTCTCCAATCTCTCCCTGCAGCGGTATGCAGGCACACATGTCAAGATGCATTATTTCGGCTGGCTGCCTCTCATGTATGTGTGCGTGTGCGCGTGCGCGCGCCCGAGCTTTCCTCCGTTTGGAAACAATAAAAACGGCAGGCGGGGAGAGCGGGAGGACGGTTGCCGGCAAGAGAAAGCAGACTGGACTGTTGGAGATTAGCAAAACATCTCGCAACTGTACCGCATGGGCAACAGCACGGGCACGCGCGCATGCACGCACACACACAAATAATAGTAATAGGAACAGTCATGGTCATGATGCGTGTGTGTGTGTGTGTGTGTTCCTCCCACATTCCAAAATGACGCCAATTTGAACACTGTAAACTGTCCATCGGTGCGAGTGTGAATGAGGACAAAAAAAAAACAAAAAACGGCCGAAATGCAAAGTATCAGCGGCCTCGTTCATCATACGCAGCAGTGGCGCCTTTTTTTTTTTTTTTTTTTTTTTTTTTTTTTTTTGCTCCAGTGTGAGGAGCGTTTTATGAAAGGAAGGCTAACCTTTCATGTCAGTGCAGGAGCGCTTGAGTAAACAGCAGATGTTGCTTTGGGAGGTCCGGCGTGGCTCATGTCGTCTTCGTTCTTGCAGGCTTTTGCGAGTTTTACAGCCTTGGTGTTGAAAGTTTTCTGGTAGCTCCACCACTGGGGCAACGTCGGAGCTGGTAAGGAAAATGGAAACGCACTTTCAGCTCTTCATCGAACGCTGCGAAAACTCACAAGTGCAAAAGGACAACACGGGCGAGGGGCACGGAAGAGACGCTAGCACCGACGTAACTGTGCGGTAGCTGAATGATCAAGCGGAGCTGGAGTCAGGGCTTTTGACTAAGCCACGCCCCCTCTTACCAATTATGAATATGACAGCGTATCTGTGACTTTTAATTACATAATAGAATGTCTCGCAAAATCTCGGTCTTATTATTCTGATACAGTAAGGTATTGACGTTAGCTAATTTAATATTGGCTACATTGCTAGGCAAGTGGTCGACGGGAGACCCAATCACGCGTGCGCTTTCTATCGCTTTATTGAACAGATGGCCGGATAAAGCAAACAAACAGCCGATTCTTCACTCTCGTTCGCTGACGCCCACATCACTCACCAGACCAGGCCCCGCCCGTTTAAACACTCAAAAGTCACTGATACTACAGTGCAACATGAGGATGGCGACCCCAAGTCACACAAATAATACGTCTGTACATCTTGTTGGGTTTGATCAAGGAAATTACATTTTTAATCAAATCGGCTAATAACACTGGTTGGAAAATTTTCACTGAATTATTAATCACAGATGCAAGAATCCATTTTCTTGGTTAAAATTTTCTCGAGCAAATACGTGCTGGGGTTAGTTTCAGTAATATATTTAGTAATATTTATGAAGGAAGGGTTAACTTCAGCAGCAGGTGGAATTTTTTTCAGAACGGTAACATGGTAAAATCTGTATTGCGCAAGTTTTTCATCGGTCAAAATTGAATAGAAAAAGCAAAAATTTCTCCCAAAACTGAAGTGCCAGTAAAAAAAAGTGAAGACATCTTTTCTTTTCAAAAATCAATGTCAAAAATACTTTTAAGGACACATTAAAATTTGCTGTTGAACAATATAACCAATAGAACACTCAATTCTAAACAAATTCGCTAATGGCAGCAATCGCCTTTTTCGCCAAAGAAATATTTCTTGTATCGCTTGAGATCGTGTCCCTAATGAAGTGGCCAGTGAGAAGCTTGTTCCGTCACATTTCCACCCTCAGTCCCTTCTGCATCCCGTCGTCTTAATTTAGCAGCTCGACCCCCCCCCCCCCGCCACCCACCCACCCCCAGCCCGCCCCCACCTTCCCACTTGCTTTCCCTTTTCCCTCCAGATGCATGTCACAGATCGTTCCTCCCTTCAGACCGCCGACCCACTTCCCAAGAAGCAGACTTTCGTCCTTCACCTGGATACGTTTTCACCCTCCTGCGCCGCCCTGCCCCAAATAGTCGCGTTAGACACTCAGCTTCATCACCCAGCACCTTGACTCTGACAGCTTGGGAATGTTGTTGATTTTTTTTATTTATTTATTTCTTTTTTTGGGGGGGGTTCCAAATAAATGCAAAATAAGATCAGCGGGGATTTTCGCTCAAAGGTCCCTCATCCCGCGTCGGCTTGAGCGTTTCCGTGGGCCCGACGCCAACGCTGTAAGCCAGCAATGACAGACAATGTCACACTGGAGGGGTCGGTGTGTGCGTGAGCGTGCGCGTGTGTGTGCGTGCGGTGATGACAGTCTGACAAGTGACGGGGGGGGGGGGGCTGTGAAGCCTGGAGTTGGGTGTCACTGTCTGCCGTCTTTCCCCCTCGCTGCGCTCAAGTGACATGGCAGTACATCACGAGAGGATGTTTGTGTTTATGAGAGAGGTGGCTGACAATGATGGAAGCAAAATGTCTATTAACGCCGAAAATATTAGCACTTTGCTTGACTTGCATTTATAGACAGGCAAATTGAGTTTGTTCATGCACTCACATCTTTGAAAACAACAGCGTATTTCCCATTCACGGTTGTTTTTGCTTACACCCCTAATATAGATGCATATAGTTTGAATTGACCAAATAAGTTCATTTCAAAAAAACGTTTTATTTTTTGGTCATATTTACACATGAACCACTTTAAATAGCCGAATGCTTGACTGTCTGAGAAGTGTTGTAAAACTCCGCCTCTTCCCTCACTGTGCGGGAGCCGAGCAACATTATGTCGCCTCAAGATGGAACGTTTGTTTGTTTGGTTTGTTTTTTTTTTGGGAGGGGAGGGAGAATAGCAAGTAAAAATGGCTAGATTAGTTGTTGTTGTTTTTTGTTTTTGTTAGTAAAAATGGCTAGATTAGATGCGTTTGAGTAACAAACTGATTTCTGTTTTGCTTCGGCGCAGAAGGAAGGTCAGGTGGAAGGTCTATCCTCAAATTTGGTGCCGTCAGTTTAGTTTTTTCTTTTTTCCTTTTATGCTGACTAACTACATGATAACCCTGCTTCAAACACAAATCTGCATAAGCACACTGAGCGGGACGTGCCAGTGCATCTTGTGTACATTTCCGGGATGTCCTTGTTTGAAGATGTCTGTCCACAAAGACACACTTGTCAGACTTGCTGATTGGTTTCCATGATGGATTGTGATGCTTTAAATCCTGCCGCGTTGGAGCGACGGGATTCTTGGAGCAGCTTGGGAATAAGAGAAAAAAGAAAAAAAAGAAGAAGAAGAAAACACACATAAGCAGGAGACGCTGAGGAAGAAGTGTTTGACCCATTTCTCCCAGGCCTTCAGTCTATTGGCTGAAGTAATGGAGGATGGTTAAGTGCGTGTGTGCGTGTGTACGCTGGAATGCACAACATACAAACGCGCCGATGAACTCGCTGCCCTACCAGCCCACCAAGTTGGGGAATCGTCACTCAGGGTTCGCCTGGTAGGAGGTCACCGAAGTAAACATTTAAAATGCGCGCCGCTTCACTCTCAAGGTAGAGTAGCAGGGCGAGTAGCACACACACACACACACACCCACACAAACACACACGCACACACACACACACACCCACAGACTCCCAAGAATGCCCTCGCTGCCCCGGGATGGGAGCACTGACCCAGTTGTGCGGAACATTGCTTGTGACTGTCCTACATGGCCGCCACTTTGGTCACATTACGTCATGCAGCCAGCCACTCTTCATCTATCTATCTATCTATCTCTATATATATTTATGTATATGTGTGTATATATATATATATATATATATATATATATATATATATATATGTATATACATATATATATATACACATATATATATATGTGTATATGTGTATATATATGTATATGTGTATACATATATATATACATATATATATACACACATATACATATATATACATATATATGTACAAATATGTTATTCAAACTAATTCTTTACATTCTATTTAATTACATTATTACTATATGACTTTATGACGTGCAAAATGATATAGTCCTCATTTCAAAACACAAACCTGTTTGTTCGGACATCCTTAATTTAAAGCTTTCAACAGGGCACGTGCAGTGATTTTGTGTCTTGATTCTCCGACTGGAGATTTTTAACAACGTGGTCTCAGGAACATATTTCCAAACATCCGTGACCTTTTGCGCTCGGACATGACACATCAGCTTCGGCGGAATACGAACGCGCGCACACACGCACGGAGCTCAAGCTGGGCCGTAACACGTATTGTGACACGGATTTAGTTCAAGACAAACAACAGCGTGACTGAATCCAGCAGCGCGTTGGCCTCCAGCGGCGGTCTCGACGCAGCAGCCCTCAACTAAGCGTCGGCATCCAAGCGCGCCTGCCCACGCAGCCCTCACGTCAGCGCTGACTTTTTGCCGCGTTCATGGTGTATGTGTGAAATCGGCGAGGATTGCGTGACTCCTCTCTGCGAGTGTTTAGGGTTGTCATGCGGCACGTCATGTGGCTTTCAACCTGTGACTATGAACTCTCATCACAAGTTCCGCCACTTTGCTTCTATGCATTCATGGGACACGGTTCTCGCCGAATCTTAATGACAGTCATTCGTAGGGCTGCTCGATTACGGAAAAAAACCCCATTAATCACGATTATTTCGGGAATAATTGAGATTGCGATTATTCAAAACGATCATTGATTTTTGGGTGAAAAACAAGAAAATGTTTAAAAATGAATAAAAATGGAAAGACAAATACATTCTTGGAAACATAATTATGTAAGTTTGAAACAACATTTATAAAATGTGTTATTATAGAATAAGAAAAGGTGCAAATGTATAAACTCAAGAATGATTTCCTTGTGTGTAAACAAACAGTGTGTTGGATATAAATGCCTATTAATAATCGTTCTTTTACGATTATGCCAATTTTGTAATCGTGGAGTGTAATAATTAAATAAATAAATGAGACGCTTAACATCCATCAAATGCAACATTTTGGGTCGGTCCTTTGATTATTTCCACAGGTTGAAGTGTACATGAGTAGAGTTGCGCACAAGAATTTGGGTGACAATTAGTCACAGTTTCGAATTTTTTTTTTAAATTTTTTTTTTTAATAACACATTTTAGACTGTCCCACCCATCGCAGGAAAATGTGAGGAAACTTCACCCTGCACTGGAAGAAGTGGTACGCTGTGTATCAGAGGTGGAATGCAAGAGAAAATAATACGTTTTTTTTTGTTTTTTTTTCCCTCCTCCGCCATGTGGAGACCAAATAGTGCCTGGTCTGTTTCAAACTGAATTCCGTTTGCCCGCAAACTAATGGCTTATGATGGCTTCATTAATGCTCACAGTCGGGTTTGAAAGTGTAAGCAGATTTATGAAAAGGTTTTGAGAGGTTTTTTTTTGTAAGGGGGGGGTGAGGGCGGTTAAGGAGTGAGAAAGTAAGAGGGAGGAAAAAAAAAAGGGAGACGCTTAGGTTATACGCTCTTCATCATGGATGTGACACACATGGCACTCTGGAGAGGGAGCAAAACAAATTTAAACAGGAAGGCAACTGTAAATTCTACTCGGCGGAATGCGCGCGCTCCTTCCACTTGAGGAGCTAAGTCGGTTTTTGCAGAAGGCGAAGCTGCACAGACGGGAGCGCTGTGCACAGACGCGCACTCGAGCATGCCGTGAACTCGCAAAAGTTCGCAGCAGACCGGCAGGGCGGCAACACAGGAGGCAAGTGGACCCAGCAGACCCAACCCGGGAGGAAAAAACAAAAGCGGACAGGCAGGCAGGCCAAAAGCGCGATGGGTGACGAGAAGGGCAGACGCAGGTGGGGGCGGGGGCGGGGCGACATGGGTTCGAGCAATTATTGATTGCAGATTTCAGCCCTTGTCATAATAATCGGAATCAGCTTGAATTCTGGACAGGCAAATCTGTTCTTTGAGCACAATTGAGAATGTGTTCTCAATTGCCTTACCTGGATCAATAAAGGGTAAATAAATACAAATAAATGGACTGCACTCATGGATTTTGGCCACAGAGACTCCACACGCTTCGCTTTTTAGCTATAAATTGATATAAAATGGCAGGCTGGATCGCACTTTGTGCCCGGAAACGTCATTTTTTTTTTTTTTTTATCGTGAAGGTTTATGGCATTTTGATTAGCCATCGCATCTGCACGATTGCAACAATATTCACCTGCGATTAAAACTTGGAATCGCAGCAAAACTTGTAACCTAATATATATGTGCACTTTGTGTATACATAGCTCGTGTTAATTTGATCAGCCATTTTTAAATGTAGTCTTAGTTTTTGTTCATTTTCAATCCCACTTGTTAGTATTCAGCATATTAATCAACCTCATCCTGTTTTCATTAAATCAAGTTTTAGTCGACTAGTAGTCGAGCATTTTAGTCTTTATCTTAGTCTTAGGAAACAATTTTATTCGTCTCGTTTTGCTCAACAACAAAAACAGTCAACATTTTAGTCTCGTTTTAGTCAGGACAACCATTTTACCCTTTTACATTTTTTTTTGTCAGCAGATAATATTGAACATTTTCATGTTTGTACACATTTCATGCATGGAAATTATTATTTGTTTTTAAGTATGTGTGGTGTCTTGCTTTCGTTTATCTTGCCAACATAAATTGTCCTAGTTCGTTTTAGATTTTAGTATGCATCAACATCAGATACCCACAATCCAGCAGTGTAGCTGCCCAGGTGATCTAAGTGGCTACTATCACTACATGCTACAAGCTAGTAAGTTAGCCAGCATCGGTTTAACGTTATTATTGGTTTACCACCAAACTTTTTTGTTAGCTTAGCACAACTTGTTTTGTGGTGACCTGCCACGTGCCTCTTCGGGTTTGTTGTTTTGTGCCGATATTCCTTCCCTTTGCTAAATTTACCGTATCTTATTTGCATGCATGAAGTGGCGATCTCGTCACCTTTTTGTCTCCTGTCGTGGCGTCCCGGTGATGAAGCCTGATTCCACTGATTTGGTTTTTGTACTCCGAGAGACATCCTTCCTCTCGTCGGTCCTCTGGCGCGTCACAGCCCACCTCCCATCACTGCTCATCATCGTCTCAATTACTCATCCCTCCCTCGCCTCCCTTCTTCCTTCCCCGCTTTCCCTTTTCATCTCGTACCAAATCACAGCCATGGGCGGCCATATCTTTTCTCTTTGGAGTTTTATTACTCGTCACTGACCACCCAAAACACCCCGGGATGGTGTCGGAAGTGTGGCCACAAACGTTTGGGCCACATTTGAGTTTTAGAATGGAAAATGTGGGCCGGGTAATTAAGCGCGTGGACTAGACATGTAAATGTTTGAAATGTTTCATAATAAGCAGCACTTAAGCAAATGCTCAGCAATTCTTCAACAAAAGAGGCTTTGAGGTGCTTAATGCCGCGACTCGTTGAAGTTACTGTCAAAGTAAACATAAAACTTGGAGAATTTCACATGATGTATTTAAAACAGCTACAAAGTTTAGCCTTTAGTTCCTTGGCTTAATGCTAACACATAAGAGTCCTCAAAGTCATATATTCTCTATCCTCTGCGAGGAGCCGAGATGAACTGAAATGTATTCAGTGTGACAAAAACCCAATGTTATAGGGTACTATAGTTCGCATAAAAAAAAAAAACCATTTTGTTTTTATTAATGGCTCTTCCATTCATTTCAATTACAATAACTCAACTAATTACCAGTTTATTGAATTGGATAAATGTGTACAAAATGAACGGAACCAACGTGCCAAATTGATGAATCAGCTCTGACAGGAATCTTGACAATGCAAATGCAATCGGGACACCCCCACCACACCCTCCGCCAACCCTGACGTGGTGTCTTTCCATCATCAACACATGACCATCTCATCGCCATCGTATCAGCGACACCTTGTCACGGCCAATCGCGTCTCGCGGCGCGGCCTGCCGTCCCCCGCACGGCCTCCTCGGCAACGTCGTCCTCGTCTCCCTCGCGCCCTCCTGCCTTCCCTCCGTGTGTCAGAGGACATTAGTCTCAAAAGTGGCTGAGGCTGAGTGGACGGCTCCATTTTGGCCTCATCGCTCATCAATTCACTTCCAAGGATTTTGACAATATCACCTACGTTTAGTCTTCTCAACTGACACGGGACCGAGGTTTTAATCGTTTGGGGATTTTTTTTCCCTTAGTTTTCCTTTTTTTTTTTTTTCCCCCCTATTCTTTTTATGCTTCATTGTCTGTGTGACAGTTGAAAAATATGTGATGGCACCACTGCGCATTATCCCTCGGAGTCTATTTTGAACTGGAAATGCACTCTTGTCGCCTTATTTGTGAAAGTCTGCTTTTATGCGTTGACCTCGTCTCGCTTCATTCCAAAGCCTCCTCATGCGTTCACACGCTGCATTATGCACAAACAGAGCGAAGGAGGTGTGACAGGAAAAGTTGCATCTCCTTCACACCTCCCGTTCTCTCACTCGCCTTCCCTCCTGCAAATGTGAGGATGGCTCGCGTGATGACATTTTGGAAAATCAGGACGTTTTGGGCAGCGGCTGGGAGGAGGAAAAGCTTCCTGATTGGCTGCTGTGTGGACTTGTGAATGCATGATTGAGGTTGATGTGTGCATGTGGCTTGTGAATGTTTGAAAACAGGCACACTCCGCCCAAGTGTGAAGTCGCTTTGATGGACAGCGGATATATCGTGAATGTTTAGTATAATTGGAATCAATGGCAAGAGGATATGTTAATAGAATTTTCACAGTTTAGATTTGATACCCTGTAGAGTGAATTTGTGTCGCTGTTGTGAAATGCACGATACAAATAAAAGTGTATTGTATTGTATTGTGAATACATTATGTCGGTTTGAAGGTCACTTCTGTAAATGTCCAAAGATCTTTGTTTGTTTCATTGTGGCGTGCGGTAGTCTGCTGGTGCGGCCTTTTAGAGCGCCTCGTTGTCAGCTGTGAGACTGCGCAAAAAGTCTGACTAGATAGCCAGCATATGGGCGGCGGCTTCACATTGGCATGGCCACGTAAGAGTGCGTCATTGTCAGCCATAAGTGCATGGGTGTCATTCGCAGAAAATCGGATGAGCGAGGTGGTGAGATTTTTTTTTTTTTTTTTTGTGACAAAAATGTGGACAGGTGGTCCGCACTGTCGTGGCTATGTTAGAGTGCCACGTTGTCATCCATGAGTACACATGCACCATGCCCAGATTGTTGAATGGGAGCTAAGAAGTGGTATTTTATTATTTTTGGAAGTCCATTGTGACAGCCAGGATTTGGATAGGGGCTTCGCACTTGTGTGGCCGCTCTAGAGTGCCTCGTTGTAGTGTTTGGGAATGGACAGTTTGATTTTTAACGATTGCCTCATTTGATATGCTGGGTGAATTATTATTTTTTTTTAATCCTTCAAATTTGGCGGGGTTGTTAACAACACTCCTCCATGGTGTGTGTCAAATTTACCCAATTCAACTTTATTTATAGAGCACTTAAAAAAACAACGAGAGCTGCATGCAAAGTGCTGTACATAAAGTACAAACTAGAGATAGACTGATGTGCTTTTTTCAGGGCCGATACCGATACCGATTATTAGTAGTCAAGGAGGCCAATAACCGATATTCATTTTCAGTAAAAAGGAAAATATATTGCATCAAAATCTCATAATTTACTCTTAACTTTGTTGCAACGTCTTTAAGCATGTTTATTGAAAAATGTTTCAGGTTTGCATAATGTTGATTTTTTTTTATTTTTTATTATTATTTCAAGACATTTTTGGCGGCACGGTGGTCGACTGGTTAGCACGTCCGCCTCACAGTTCAGAGGTCGTGGGTTCGATCCGGCTCCGGCCTCCCTGTGTGGAGTTTGCATGTTCTCCCCGTGCCTGCGTGGGTTTTCTCCGGGCACTCCGGTTTCCTCCCACATTCCAAAAACATGCATGGTAAGTTGATTGGACTCTCTAAATTGCCCCTAGGTGTGATTGTGAGTGTGGATGTTTGTCTCTGTGTGCCCTGCGATTGGCTGGCAACCAGTTCAGGGTGTCCCCCGCCTACTGCCCAAAGACGGCTGGGATAGGCTCCAGCACGCCCCGCGACCCTTGTGAGGAAAAGCGGTACAGATAATGGATGGATGGATGGATGGACATTTTTGACAATATACATCTCTGTTATAAAATTCTAACAAAAATTTCAGGGAGCACCTGTCAACATGTCTTAAAAAGGATGAAAGAAAACTTAATAGCTCCATGTAGTTTTCCACAGTAAATGAAAATTTCAAAATGACAGAAATGTTAAACTTTCACATATCTTTGCTTTGATTTCCACAGTTTCAAATTGATTTATTATCAGCCAGCAGAGTTTTAAAAAGGCTCACGCCAACATTCGTCATAAAGCCAAACATCGGTGCCGATAATCGGCCCGGCCGATAATCGGTCTATCCCTGGTAAAAAACAAACATATCAAAACAAAGACAGTTAGAACAATATGATTACAATTATATACAAAAGTGACAATTCACTTTACAAGGACTGCAAGTTGTATATATTCAGGTGACCACCCAAAGTTGTTAACCCCTGAGGAGCTCACTCAATTTAGCTCCTATAAAACAGGCAAAAGCACTACTGCGGCTTGCCTTTTCGTTGCTATAAAGACATTTCTGTCCCAGGCTCTTTTAATGATGGGCAATTACACTCTCTAAATCTCACTTTAAGGCAAAATTGCCAGGCACAAAGCCCGTATTAAGCCATCGTGGCTTGTCCAGCCTGAACCGAAGTTGCGTCGCTGTGAACGTGGTCGAGTCCAAGCGACGCCGGCGGCGTTCTTAATGGAAGCAAGCCAGCAGCTCCAAAACGAGGACTTATTAAAGTGCTCGTCGCTTTCCTAGTTTGACATTTCAAAGTTTCCAGTCTGGCTTTTAAATTGCTGCTTCTGCAAATGTCACTTGTCGACTCCCCGCGACGGTTGACAATATGAGCAGAATTTATTGTTTGAAACGGAGAGACATTGTGGCCGTTTGAATGGATGTGGACTTTATGCTGCGCGTGCGTGCGTGCGTGCGTGCGTGCGTGCGTGCGTGCGTGCGTGCGTGCGTGCGTGCGTGCGTGCGTGCGTGCGTGCGTGCCCGCGCGTTGCTAACGATGCCATTTTGTCTTTGTGTCCCTGCAGCTACTTCAGATGGGACGCGCCAAGGTCTGGACAGCATGAGGGGAGGAGTTTGTGCCACGCAGGGCATGAAGGTGGTCCTGAAAGTGGGGCAGAGTGAGTCCTACATGCTATTATCACCCTAAAAACGAAGGCATCTCTCTTTTCTCCGTGTACCTTCCGCACCCCGCACGGCTCGACAGGACGCACGCGCTTGGTTGCGGGTTGCTCCTCTCAGCGAGCATATTAGAGCTTGTTAAGTGGCGAGAACAGCGCAGAAGTGTAGGATCAGTCAGCTCTAATGAGGCCCGCCGACTCCTCTTGCACTTGCTTTTAACTCCTCGCACCCCGCTCGCTCCCTTCGCCGCACGTTACACACGTAAACATGGCCGTCAACCAGCAGATTTTTTTTTTTTTGCCACCGCTATTAGTTTTGGAAGAGAACGAGCTGCACATTCCTGCACATCACAGCCACCTGTCCTTCACGAGACCCCGCCCACTCGGTGCGGCGACACTCGCTTGCATTGTGTCACCGCTATCTGCCGTCGCATCAGCAGAGTCGACAGAAACGCGTTGCCGGCTCAATGGTGATGCTTTCACATGTCAAATAGTTTTTGTTTTTTTAAATTGAGTCAGTTTTAAATCGTTTCCAGAGCAGGTTTGTTAGGGTTTGGGGGTTGTTGTTTGTTTTGAAAATTCTTCATTTTAGTTTTGGTATTAGTTTTAGTGTTCGTTTTCGTTTTTTTTAAAAATGTATAGAGTATTTGTTCAAGATTTTTTAAAAATGTCACAAAGTATTGTGTATTAAACTAAGCTACAAGTCTCAAACAACTGTTGGACCGTCCTTCGTCTGTATTTTAAATTAACCCCAAAAGCAAAAACAGGGGCATTTTCACAATTATCAGTTAGTCTTATAAAGTTTCAGTGCAGTTTGTTCACAAAAATGTTTTTTCAATGTTTGTTTCCGTTGTTTTCGGAGTTGTCATTAATTCCAATAACCTTGACGCCAGCACAAGTCAAATTAATTCAACTTTTCGTTACATTTGTAATGTGTGGATGTGCTAAATAGAAGATGGTAAGATGTAGTAGCCACATCAAACGTATGTGTAAAACATTTGGCTGCACCTTTTGAGTATTTGTGCTGGTTTCACCAGAAACACCGGTTTCTGACCAAAAAGTGGGGAAAATAAGCTTTTTGTGAATAGTATCAATAGCGGTCACCACATATATGTCCTGCTAGCGCAAATAGTTCACCAGTGATGGGACATTGTGATTTCCATGGAATGGTATAGAAATGTAAACACTACCATTTATTGAAAATGATGCAAATAGATATTCATCTCTTTCTTTCCTTGTTAAATCATTATCGATAATCATTGTGAGAAATCATTAGCTGACACTCAGGGTCTTCACATAAATGAATGTGAATCATTCATTAATATCATATTTGAGTAGTGGCTAGCAAACTAGTAACCCTTCACCTTCTCAAATGCCCCCCCCCTTCATTCTCTCCTCTCGTTTGTGTTTAAATTCTTCGTCCAAGCCCTCTGTCCGCTCTCCACTTATTCTGTCTATCTTATCACTTGTGCTGCTAAAAGGTCACGAACGTGATGTTTGTCGTCTCTCGACACACGCGTCCGTGCATTGACTTTTTTCATCGCACATCTATCTGGCCTGCTCCCTGTCGCCCTCGCTCGCAGCTCACTATTGATCCCAGCAGGCGCCTCCACCGTCAGCTTGTGTTTGTCGGGCTGTGCACTTGTCACTCCGTGTCCGGTAAACCTGCGCTATTCGCAGCGGACGGGGGCCGAGCCCAAAACCACAAATAATTAATGGCCCACCCCCGAAAAGCTTTTTAAAGTATTTGTAGTGACCACCACTGACACCAGGACCGTTCATTTACGTGGCCGTAAATATATATATAAATATATATATTAGTGCTGTATATATATATATATATATATATATATATATATATATATATATATATATATATATATATATATACACACGAGTAGATTTAATTTTCATACAATTCATGTTTTCCTACGTATTGAGAAAATACATCTAATCTTTACAGTACATACTTGTATAAGGTTTTTAGGGTAGCTGCGTTTAGCTTAAATGAAGTGCAGTATTCCTGATTTCCTTTTTTTCTTGTCTTTTTAAGTCCTGCTCAGTGCACTTGATGGTGTATGCGTCTAATCACTATGACAGTGACGGCCTGCGAGGCAGATGGGCCGATTTAGCGAGCGCAGATTACGAGCCGTTCTGGCCTTATTGCGAAAACTCATAAAGACGACCTTAATATCCCGTCCCCTGGAATCGTTTCATTGTAGCGTGACATCACAGCGCCGTCCTGTGATGTCATCAAAAAAAGAAACGAGAACAGAAAGACAAACAAATTAAGCGAGTCATTAGCTTAAATCGAGTAGTGCAGTTGTAATACTGATCAACGACCGCCCCCTCCTTCTCACAGGTCCATACGGGCTTCCTCCCAAGAAGGAGCCAGCGGGACGCTCCACCAACCGGAACTCAGGTGAGCAGCAAACCAAAAAAAAAATAGATGATCCACAAGATGGATGCAGGGAATAAGCAAAGGCTTGTAGATGGGTGGGAAAACAACAACTACAATAAGCAGCAGGGAGGGGGGCTTACGGGGGTGGGGGACAGATGGAGGATGTGCAGCGGTGACATCTGCGGATCTCTCTATTTAATTCCATATATTTTCTCTCCATCCTTCCTCCACCCCCCACCGCTCTCGGCCCCTTGGAGCTAAGTGCCGCAGGCGGCCAGTGGATGGCTAATAGCTACATTGGGCAAAGGACAAAAAAAGACAGATAGCCAGAGAGGGAAGAGGCAGGAAGAACGGAGGCGAGGCGAAGAGCCAGGGCGAGACCAGAGGCAACATTTGAGAGAGTTATTACTGTCATTAGATGCTGCAGCCTGGATGGGAGAGAGCCTGGCGGGGCAGGGCGGGGGGCATCGGGGGGGCGGGGGGATGATGGAGCAGACAGAAGTGTGAGGCACAGGAGGTGGAGTGAGACGAGAAGAAGTAAAAAGCAAAGCAGGAGCGGGCGATAGACAATGAAGATGAGGCTCCGGATCGTATTCTATGGTTTGGCGTGTGTATTCAGTGGACACTTGATTAGGGACATCCACATACTGCTCCGTTTGAATGAACTGAAAATTGTTGTCTCGGATTCAAGCGCATAAGCAAGCCGAAGCAAAAATGTCATTTTATCCTGTATGCTGGATGTACGGCCACACCGTTCAATAAATAGTTCCAATAAACAA
Organism: Filicampus tigris; assembly: GCF_054856515.1. Lineage (NCBI taxonomy): Eukaryota > Metazoa > Chordata > Actinopteri > Syngnathiformes > Syngnathidae > Filicampus > Filicampus tigris. The sequence goes on along the minus strand of NC_141218.1, from coordinate 3,954,963 downwards.
TATATACATAAATGCCATTAATTAACTCTCGGAGCGCCGTTGACGTGAAACGCCGTCAACGGGAATACGCACGGGGAGCGCCACCGACGTCATTTGCCATCAACTGTTTTATGGAAATGGGCGGAGAAAAGACTTGACCAACTCTGGTTTGAGCAATGAAATGAAAAAAAACCCAAAACAGATAAACTCTGGCCAGCAGATGGGAGCATTAGAGGAGATCACCTTGTACCAAAAGAATGCAGAAGCTCATGAACATAGTGGAGCTTTGATGTAATGCAGACACACACGCACGCACACTGCTAAATACTACTACTACTACTACTACTAAATAGCATGCAACTAGTTTGTAAAGTTTGTCAAATGTAAAATTTTTACACCGGTGAATATTTGTGAAAACATTATTTTGCCCCCATCAAAAGCACATTTTCATTGTCGTTGTTGATATTCATAGAAGATGTATGAGGCGTCATGAATGCAAAAATGATTAGCATGAAAGTAACTGCTGTGCGTAAAGTCTAACTTTTCACAAAAAGCTTGTTTTCTGCGGGGGGGGGGGGGGGGGGGGGTGTTGTGTGGTTGTCTCCAAAATAGGTGATTTAGGTGAAACCAGTTTTACTGCTGATTACAAAACATAGAACAAGATTCAAACAAACTTTTTTTTGTGTGTGTGTTTAGAGAAGGGAGTCATCTTTCATTTGGGAGTTTCTGAATTGTGTTACAAAATTCTACCGAGCAAATGTGCTGTAAACATAAGTCGGGGCAGTCAGAGGTCAGATTATAACATTAGTGACAAAAAAAATAAATGCATATACGTATATTAAAAAAAAAAAAAAATCCTACCGAGCAACTAAAGTCAAGCATTTTTCCCCCGAATTTGCAGCCTTTGCTTGAAAATGTTCTTTCCCTACACTCACTGTGAGGTTGATTTGAATTTGATTCATTGTTCAGCCTTATGATTATGTTCCTGTATTGACCTTTATTATCTGAACCCTTTGAAATAGGCATTAGTTCCCGTCTGTGATCCACGCACTAAGAGCTCAGGGTCTCATTTCGTAGTGAGTGGTGATAGAGAAAAAAAAAAAAAAAAGAGAGAGAAAGTGAAAGGAAAATAGGCATAGAGGTGACGGAAGAGGGTTTATAATGCAGAGAGCCAGCGAAAGGTGACAGTCATAATGGAGACGGAGAATGAGGGATGTCAGTTAATGGAGAGAGGAAGAAAGCCGGCAGAGGCGCGCATTAGCGCTTTGCTCGCCCTCAGTCCGGCACAACGGGGCGCTCGGTCATTACTGCTCCAATAAAGCCGAGACTCGGAGAGGATGCGGGAGAAGCAGAAGGGGATGCGTGCCAAGAACAACATTGGGCCAATCACGAGGCGGCGACGCTCGCACCTGCCACGGCCTAGCCGCTTAGCGTGCAACGACACGCGCGCAGCACCGGCGCATCGTTCACCTGCCGCTTCCTGAGGGGATTGTTGCTTCGGAGCGAGGGACGGACGGGCAGCTTGACGGACACGGAACGGACGTCCGACTGTGCGCACGTGTGGTCAAGGCCCATAACCGAGCGGTTGTGGTTGCACGGCCCGCTGGTAGCGCTGAGTCAACAGTGCTGTTGGCCTGCGTGTTACCTTGATTATACACTGCGGCTTTGCTGCTACCTCAATGTCAGGGTGTTGAAAAGTGGCGCAGTCCGGAGCGCCTATTTCGGTTCCCCATTACCAGAGCTCAGTCACCGCTAGCCCTTTGCAGAACCCTCCATATCACTCTCTCCATTTCGTCCATAAAACATGGACAAAAAGATACCTCACGCTCACCAGAGATGCTGATTATTAAATCTATTGATCTGAGCAGATCGCTACAAATTTTGCTCGTTGAAGTTGCCCCAGAACAAGTTTTTGCTATGGCCAACCAATTGGAAAAATGCAGACGTCATTTAGGACAGCCGGTTAAAAAAAAAAAAAAACAATCCTGTTCCACTTCCATGTATTGAGACCACTCATAAGAAATGCTATGAAAGGGATTTTATGAGATAATAGATGTTGGTAATACGTTGCAATATTTGAAAAAAAATACATAAATACAAAATAAAAGTCTTTGAATCGAACTATACTTTTCATTTTCCTACACATTAATTGCAAATTTTACTCAAGTGAATATCTTTTACAAGCTTCACGGAAAATTGTAGTTGAAAAATGCGATTAATCGCGATCAACGGCGGAAAATTTAGCGATTCATTCGTTAAAAAATTGTTATCGCTTGACAGCTCTAAAAATGCATTTATTCATTTTTTTGTTTTTGCACCTAAAGTAGCGTCTGCTTTCTTCCAGGGAACTCAACCCATTCGAGAGGACCCAACACCTTCGGGGGCGGCGAAGGCGGCGGGGAGAACGGCCCGCTGCAGCCGTCCAACATCGCCCTGATCGCGGGCGCGGCCGGCGGCTCGGCTTTCCTGCTGCTGGTCACGGCCGTCATCTGCGTGGTGTGCTACAGGCGGCGGCACGCCAAGCACTCGGACACCCACCACCCGCCGCTGTCGCTGTCGTCGCTCACCAGCCCCAAGCGGGGCGGCGGCGCCGGCGGCATGGGCAGCTCCAACAACAACGGCTCCGAGCCCAGCGACATCATCATCCCTCTGAGGACGTCGGACTCCGCCTACTGCCCGCACTACGAGAAGGTGAGCGGCGACTACGGACACCCCGTCTACATTGTGCAGGAAATGCCGCCGCAGAGCCCGGCCAACATCTACTACAAAGTATGAGAACTGGACTCTCCGGCCGTAGACCCCCAGAATCACTCCAAGCCCCGCCCCAGCAAGGCCCAACGTCCCCCCCCGTCTCACCCTCTCACCCGCCACCATCCAACCATGACCAAACCCCTCCACCACACTTCCGAGTGTACGTGAGGGTTCGCCGGCCCACCGGAGCGCTCTTCGAGGGAATTCCCACAATGCGCCCGGAAGTGCGTGAATGTGGCTTTTGGACCTTACGAGAATCAAAGGACTATATTTGAGAAAGTGAAAAAAATAAAAAATAAAAAAAATAAAAAAATCAATCGATAAAAGCCCAGAGAGTGCTGAGGAACTCCAAGTCGCCATACCTGCCTAGAACCCAGCAGCCCGCCCCTCAGATGGCCATCAGCCAATCAGAGACGGACCCCCTCTTTATCGCCGACACCGTAGGAATACTCAGAGCAAAAGAGGAGGGGCCTCTTGGACTCGGCCAATCAGAAAAGCCGGGGTGGAGGTCACATGACCTGACCCGGGGCTTGAGAAAGTCTCTGAGCCGTCGGGCCGCGCTGACACTCAGACTCGTGTATATTTTAATAAAACGTGTGCGTGTGTGCGTGCGTGCGTGCGTGCGTGTGTGCGTTTGTGAGAGTGACATGGGCGTGACTGTGCTCTTTAGACTTGTCTTAAAAATACCAAAACACAAAATAGTGAGCGGATATCACAAAAAAAAATCCAATAAAGTGAGATTTTTCTATGGCTATCGACACTTATAGATGATATATATAAATATCCAGTAAATAGATGTTTTTGCTTTTATTTTCTATGATTTTGTTCTATTTTAGCAGCTAAAACCACACCTCTGTTGCTAGCCCCTTTTCTATTTTTCACAATTTACAGTCTTTTATATTCATTTAATCCCACTTTTTTTTTCGGCCAAGATGCCCCACCCCCTTGCCCTAACACCCCCCCTCTAAGGTGTTTGTATATTTTTATAGCTTCTTGTTTGACGCGGTAGTGCTGAAGTTTAGACCTCGTTTGTGGAAGTGTTGAGGTAGAGCCATCTATGATCGCTTTTTTTGTTTTGTTTTATTCCACGTTTTTTTTTTTTTTTGTGTGTGTGTGCGGCAAGGAGGGTGTTGAGGGCAAAAAGAGACAAAGCAGCGCAAAAGGAAGGACTGTGAGGAAATTGCACAATAAAGAAAAAAAAAGGAGGACCGATGATGAAGGATCCAGATGGACGTGATGAGGAGCAGCAGACTCGGCACCAAAACGTATTCCGGAGTTGAACTCGTGCAACACACACACACACACACACCAAAATTACATCACAGGTGGCACATTTCAAAAGTACTCCTCTTGTTGTTACATTATTTGTGTACACACGCACACACAGACACACAAGCGCCTGTTAATGACTGCTACACTGATTGCATTGAAACACGCATCCCAGACAATTAGTTTTTAATGAGTGTGTGCGTACGTGTGGGCCGCAAGAACCACAAGACACATGATGGCCAATTGAGGCACTATTTGTTCACCTGCTTAGCAGTAAAGTCGTTTTTGTGTTGCTCAGACATGTTTGTGGCTTATATGTAAACGGGGATCACACAAACACACACGCACACACACGCAGGGCACAATGCTGCATTCGGAGGCGCCCTTGTGGGTACACGTGCTTCGCAGTGAAATTGTTTTGTGTTGCGCAAACATTTTGTGGCTTTCGCGTAAACTGGTTGTCAGTGGCACACACACAAACACACACACACACATACTTACACACTCGCCAGCGTTTCTTTTGTGTGATCCTTCCTTAACTGTATTTTGTATCAGTACCTAACATCATCGACACGATGTATTAAGATGTGCTTTAATTGTCACATTCGCCCATGTTGAAGATTTTTGTCGCCCGGTCGCTTCTGGCCTATACTTGACGGTTTGAAATTGAGTTTAAAAGTTGAAACGTGGTAGTGGGGAAAGGGGGGCTCTTTTGTACACCTACAGAGTTGTGTTTTGTTGTTTTTATGTACACTGTTCCGTCTTTGGTCGATTCGAACCCGCAGAGAGAGTAGTGCACACGCCCTCCGAGGCCGCGTTGACATCTTGCGCAACGTGACTTGTGTTATGTACAAAAAAATGGCTGCAACCTCAACAGGGGGAGGAGGGGAGGGGTAGGGCGGTTCGTGGGCGCGGGGGCTAAACACAAAATAAGAAAAACTCCACACACCGCCCCGACACTTTTGCAGTCCACCAAGCATCCCCCTCGGACTGCCATGTTTTTTTTTCCCCATGTTTTCACGTGAATTTGAACGTGTTTGTGACCTCTGAGTGAAACAGAGTGTTGCCTGCAGGGGTGGGGGCGTAGGGGGGTGCATCACCATCGGCAAGTAAAAGTGTGCGTGTTTGTGTCATTCGGCCCCCTCAAATGTGACGTGTTGTATTTGGGGCACCACCGTGTGAGGTGTGCGTGTGTGTGTCATCTCCTCATCACGGCGACCCCCGCGGTGAACCCCCCCCCCCCCCCCCCCCACGCACCTCTGAAGAGAGGAAAAGATGAGTACATTCCTGCTTTGGAGAAAAAAAAAACAGTTGAATAAAAAAACAAATGTTTAAGCACCACTTTGGCTTGTGATGTGAGGTTCATTTTTGTGTGAGGGTCTTTTTTTTTGCTGCGTGGGCTTGTGTATCAGAGGGCCAAGTTGTTTTCTCCTCTTATTGGTACTATAGACTGCTCGCAGCAGGGTTCTTTTTAGTGCCTCACTTAATAGCATTGCCATCAAACACACACACACACACGGACCCCCCCCCCACACACACACACAGACACACACACTCACACAAACTCTCCCGTTCATGTTATCAACAACTTATCAAACCTCCCTTCGTTAGGGTTGCCCGGCAACCTATTGACAGACCTGATTTCATTCTCCTTCTCCCCCGTTCTCTTTCTTTTCCCCCTTCTATCTGTTGCTATGGTAACGGTTGGCGTCCCTTTCTATGTATCCTCATTTTCCACCAGGGTGGGCTTGAGGGTGTCCACTTTGATCGATGGTGTGTGTGCGCGTGAGAGTAGATTATCTCTCTCTCTCTCTCTCTGTCTCTCTGTCTCTCTCTCTCTCTCTCTCTCTTTCTCTCTCTCTGTTCCACTCTCTCTCTCTGTCCCTCTCTCTCTCTCTCTGTCCCTCTCTCTGTCCCTCTCTCTCTCTGTCCCTCTCTCTGACACACACACTCTCTCTGACTCCCAGCTAAACAAAGATCCCCCATTGTCTACTGATGCACACGCCCTGGTATCAGTCCCGCTTTAACACTTCCAAGCAAGGAAGCGGATGTGAACATCTGATGGCCAGTTACCATGGTAACCAGGTGCTGGCATCCCGCGTCGCATACTTCGATGACGACGACCGCAGGAACTTTGTCGCGCCGAGAGGCCGGCCACTATTTCAGCACGAAGTTTGACGAGCTCAAAGAAGACAAAGGCTTTCTGGAGCAGAGGTTGGAAAAGGTCCCAGGGAAAATTGTGCGGTGGATGACAGCATTTTATTTAGAAACTGAAAAAAAAACAAAACAAAAAAAACCCCATCATTTTGGTTGAACATTCTTGTGGCAAAACGTTTTCGTCCCAAGCCGTTTTTGCATGACTCAGACCATCATCTTTTGAGATATTCTTTCGACTAAATTTAATTATGATTTTCCATTACATGTGTTATGTATTACATTGTGACAACATCAGCAAGAAAAAACATTTTAAACTTGTTTCAAAAACAATAAACAGTCATATTTAATTTGTTTTTGCCAAATCCGATTAAGACAAACGCATCGCTACAAACCACGTGACATTGCTTTCGCTCCTGATTGGCCGAATGAGTCTTCAGCACACAACCGGAGCGTCTGGGTAAATTCTACTTTTAATTCATACTTGTCAGTTTTTCCTCGATGAAGCAATTTTATTTGAGCAATTCGACGTTAAGTATTTTTGAAGTGGACCCGACGTTGTTTGGGTACGCTCAGCTTCAGCCAAATCAAACAAGGTAGTTCGTTTGGGCAAAACTTCATTGTGGGAATTATTGAATGACACTGTGTCTGTTAGCAAGTGAACATTTGAGAGGAGGTTTAATGATAGTGGATGTGCAAACAATATAAGGACTTTGGTTTGTCAAGGTGCCTTGTGTTGACATGTAATCTCACTAATAAGCAGGAACAATAGTGTGCACTGTGCATATAATATGTGAAGGTATTTCTGGGTGGACGCTGTGTCCAAAATGCAGTTTGGTTCACATACAAAAATGTCAACTCTTACTCTTAGTCTCTTGTTTTGTTTTTCACCAAAAACACCAAATACGTAGTCGTATCGAAAAGGTAGAACTTTGTAGATCCTCCATCAATCGTTAAAGTTTCTCCACTTGAATGTCCAGTAAGTAGATGTTGTTCTACTTACCTGCTTGGTTAAGCAACTCCTCTGCTGTTTGACATTTCCCATGTGCTGTCTTTGTTTTTCACAGCCGACTGGGCCTCATCACCCTCGCCTGAGTGATGCCACAAATCACACAAAGGTAGGCGCTTACATGTTTGAGCTCTCATGCATTCATTGAGCACAAAAGAATATTGAGGTTTCTATGACAGGGGTGTCCAAACAACAGCGTAGGGGCCATTTGTGGACCGCTATCCCGTGATGCTCAAGCGTTCGTTTCAAAGTAAAATGTTACTCCAGTTTATCCATTACAGTAGCGAATAATCTAACTTGTTACTTTTCTCAGTGCAAAAATCTGACTACATTTACTTTGCAAGATCACAATTTGTTTCTGTATAGTACTTAACAATAATGTTAAGTACACAGAAAAACTTACTCTCATTTACCATTCATTCACTATTGTAGTGTTGTTAACTCACACTCTGGTGCAGTGAGTGACATTTGACAACACTTGAATAGGAATCACATATTTTTCAATCACGGTTTTCCCTCATGCATGTACGTGGAACAAAATGAATGATTAACTAATAATGAAAACACAGAAAATAATCCGACATTATAGAGTACATAACAAAGTTACATAACACAGTGTTGACATCTTGAAGTGAAACATTGTGGGACTTGACAATTTGCATTTCCGTCTGGGAGAGTGACGTCACATATGTGCCATGTCACGTTTGAACCACATGAAAAATAAGAATGGAGGAAGGAGAGAGTCACATTTTGTTTTAAACTTTTGCCAGGTAAAGGAAATATTAACCCTGTGCTGTTGACAAAGTGTTATCTAACTTCAAAATCTTTTTGTCAAGTGAAATCCATAAAGACTGCAAATAAAAATAATTAAGTCAAGTCGAAAAAGTTTGTCTTTATTTTATGTTTAATTAAAAAAAAAAGTTTTTATGTTGTTTTTTTTATCTTTTAAATTCACTGTTAAAAATGCACATCCAATTAGGCATTAGCAAAACTGGTTGTCAATTTTCTGCTAAGCGGGATTGTCGGCATCTGTTGAATTGAACTAAAGTCATTTATAATCTAACTTTGTCACAAATAAAATTGAGTTACTTTTAAAGTCAAGTAATCAGTAAAGTAACTAAGTAACTTTTTCAAGGTAACCGTGGCAACACCGCTCCTAACCTAGCGACACTTTGTCGCAACCAGACGTATCAGGAAAACAAAAGAAGCGGCAATTAGCCTGACTGTGCTGTAGCAGCAAATCAATGCTAATAGCGTTCCTTGAACGGCTACCGCCAATCCAATGCTGCAATATTCCCCTCAAAGAGGAACTCATGCTAATCTAATGGCTGTTAAGCCATAATGAGTCCTCGCTTGCGTCTTTGCGTCGGGCCTTTTAAGGAGGTCCTGTTTCGACTGCCGCGGTCGCCTTATCATTACATGCTCATCATTACTGCTGCTAATCTGTTTTGCTTGCTGCACACGCGCATGAATATTAATGCCACTCCATCGTGATAGCGACGTATACACACCTGCGTGCTTTGCGGGTGTCATCAAGCGCCACGGCCGACTTCCTCCATGCTCCTCGGAGGAAGGCAAGCGGAGCAGAACCAAGCAGTTTTCAAGTGAAATCAATGGAGGATTTTATCCCCCACCACCCCCCCGCCCAAATGAGGAAATCTTGAGCTGCTGGCGTGAAACGTAAAGAGTCTCGGTCCACAAACGATATGGTTGCCATGGCGATGCCGAAAGGTCAAGGATGAATGAAAGCCGGGAACATGGCGCCATCTAATTAAAGTCGTTTTGTTTTCACGGCGCTGTCCTTGTTCAGACACTGTAAGACAACGGGACAATGTTGCAAAATTGAAAGCAACAGGAGAAGAAGTCACTCAGAATGATGTCCTTGCCGCGTTTGTCCACTAGATGGAGCTCTGATTCCGTTCAAGCCAATTCGCAAATTTCATGAGCAATGGCGGAATGATGCGCGACGTCCGAAGTTCCTGAGCATGATATTTCGTTTTCAGAAAAATCTGCTGCTTCCCGCCGTCAGCAAAGAGTGGAGATGGAGAGTATGACACGTTCTTAAATTCGACACGTACAACACGGTAAGTTTCAGCGTTTGCGTGTCTGTGGCCACTCAAGTTTCAGTTCCACTTTATGTTTATACATCAGAAATTCAAACAGGGAACATATTTATGTCTGTGTTTCACAGAGTATGTGTTGTGATAGTTATCAGAAGTATGCATTTGTCATAAATGGGGGGGAAAAAAAAAAGTACAACAACGATCTTGGAAATAGCGTTAGCGCCCCAAACTAGCGACTTTCGGTTTAAGAGTGTCGCTGTCGCGTGCCAGGTTTTTCCCCCTCTCTCTGTCGCCTCTGCGGAGTGACCGAGAGCTGCAGTGGGCGTGCCGTCACTTTTGGCTGTGCGCTCTGAGATGAAATACTTACCTGGTTTCAGTAGAGCCGCAGCCACCATGACGGCGGCTTCCAGATTCCGTTTCAGGGCGTACTTCATACTTGCTCCGTTGTCGGACAACAGAAACAGAAATTGTGCGAATGAGAGAAACTTGATCAGTAATTCAGCTCTATCAAAATATTGTGTATGAGCAGAGAAGGCTGAGCTCCGACTTGTCATGCAGTTTATAGCTAGTCATGCCCCTGGGCTAGTCAACTTGCCTGTGGCGGTACCTTGGGTGCTAGCATGAGCTTTGGCCTCTCTCCATCACATCAGCAGCTCCAGAGTCAATATGCTGTTTTCCATCGTCTTGATTTACTTCGCAATAAAAGTCGTTTAGATGTCAACATCCCAGTGAGAACTTATACTAGTCGTATGACGTTCGTGACTGAGTCGTTCTTTTCAACGGCTCTTTTGGGATGAACGATGAGAATCGATTTACAGCAGTGATAGAGCCGTTTTTGGGTTTTTTTTTTTATTTTAATTTGGAATGCTGTTTGGCAAACTGGTTAATTGTGCAAATAGAAGGTATAATTGTCGAAAATAACACTTCTCCAAATCTCCGGGTGGATTTTTTTTGTGCATGCTGCGATAACTTGACTCGAACAGCAGCAGATGGAAAAAGTCCTGGAAAATAATTTAAAGAAAAGAGTGGTAACCTTGATTGTAATTTTAGGGGTGGTTTAGTGGTTGAACGCATTTAGGGACCACCAAAAATGAAGTTATTTTTTTTCATTTCTTTTTTTTATTTTTATTTTATTTTAATGGGCCAACTAATCTGCTATTGGATTTTTAGTCTACAATATATCCAATCCATGTTTTGGGAGTTTGGAAAGGGTGTACCTTTTCATATTGCCTTGATCCGATGATGATGATGTTTTGTTTTTGGTTTTTTTTTTTTTTTTTTTATAACCATTGAGGTCAAGGGAAGCGGGTATAAAGGTAAGAAAATGTGACTTTCAGAGGTTGGGTACAAGTGGTAGACTGTCCAGTTTGGTCAGCTGAGCACGCCGTTTGCCATTACGATCGCAGATGATGACGAGTCTTCACGGATGAGTGATGCTGTCTTCTCCATCTTCTCATTTTCATTTGTTTACTCTCAGTCTTTGCTTATAGCGCATAGCGTAGCGCCCCCAAAAAGCCCCCATCAGACGCCCTGGCTGATTCCAAATGTACCTTTTACGGCTCCGCTCGCACGGGGGAAGAAAAAGTCAAACATGGTGAGCGCGTTTGATCGGAGAAAATGTGCTTCCAATGTTTTTTAAGCCCAACTAATGAAGACTAAGAGGACTGTGCAAAAGACAAGTCTTTTTCATCACGCCAACATTCATATTGAAGGCCCTGACTGCGTCAACATTGCGCAACAAGATGAGAGCTTGCACGGGCAGTTGCTTTTCATGTGAATTTCAAAGTTGGACGGCTGTTGGGCTCCCACCTGCGCACATTGCTGCCATCAAACTGTGTCATGAGAGCCTTCCCTTGCAACGGCAAGTTCAAAGCGCATCCCGCTCAAAAGGCATCTGATTGAATTTTCGCTCCCAGGAGTGCAAGTGTGATCTGTGGCGGCGCCACACCCTTTGCAATGCTGGCGGAGGCGAGCCTTTGCCACTCTTCAATCCATCAAGGAGGATTTCACAGCGCTCGGTCTGCGGCAGCCTACGATTAGCCCGGCCGGGTCACGGCGCAGCATACATTTGAATAATAGTCAACTCGCTCGCTCCTTCGGCCCAGGCCTGTGTAATCGTTTGCACTTTTACCTTCTCTCCCGAAGAAATGATCTCCTGCCGACACTGGACAGTGGAAGAACATTTCAAACAGGTAGAGCAGGGGTGAGCGACTTCAATGCAAGAGGGGGTCACAACTTGGGGGCGGTGGTGTCACTAAGGATGTGGGCGGCCTAACCAAATATAAGACAAAAAAAGGACAATTGAAACGTGGACAAAATACATGCATACTTGCTCTTAATATATTTCAATTTTGATCATATGTTTTCGAATGCATGTTTAAAAGATCCACTAACCCAACAACAAATTGTTTGACTCCAGCAACAAAATAGCCACATACTGTCATTTAAATGTATTTTTTTTCCCAGCACAAAGGGCTCCCTTGTGAAAAACTAACAACAACAAAAAAACATTCAAGGGCGACACAAAACTGCTGAACAGCAAAGCAACATTAAGGCCCAGAAACTCATTTTGTACCGTTTCTTTAATTATGTATTTATTTTTTTTTATTTCACAAAATCAACTCTGTCAAAATTCTTTCAATATAATCAAGTGTTTGTCCTGCATATCATTCCAAATGTGCAAAAAGTTATTCGGCCTACTCACATTGTAGCATCAGGCGATGTACTGTCAGTGCAACTAAGACACGTCTGCCAACAAAGATGTCGCTGCGCCCGCCGCTCTCATGTGCTCAGAAAAAAAAAGCAATTGATTTGTAATTTTCAACTATACACGTAGCCGGCTTTCCAAATGAGCCAAAACAACACCCGAGTAGCATTGGGGTGGAATCTTTTTGTCCTGAACGTGAAGGCGTCTCAGCCAAACATCTTCCCACCCGAATGTTTGCGTCCAATCGCTTGTGTTTGTCATCAAACAAGTGTGAGAAGAAACAAAACACGAGCCGGTGGAACCCCCCCCCCCCCCCACGACCACGAAGGTCTCCACTGTGAGCGCCCCCTAAAAAAGTGACGCCTCGGCAGAAAGAGAGGAAAGTGAATGCGTCCCCCGCCCCCCCCCTTTCCCTTCCATCCCTTTATTGAGGCAGCTGCACCCTTTGACCTCTACGCTTGTGGAATGTGTATGTGTGTATTGCATGTGTGTGAGGAGTGGGGAGGCAGGGGGTGGGGGGGGGCGACTTGGTGAATTTGGGAGATGTGGAGGGAGAGAGGGGCGGGGGAGGGAGGGCGAGTACAAAAGCTGTCAGGGTGCAACAATGAGCCTGGAGAATGCTGCGTGTCCGGAGAGCCACTGAGCCGTGTTAGTGTGCGAACTGGGCAGGGAGAGGGCACACGTGGGGGGGGGGAGGGGTGGGGGGCGACAAGAAGAAAAAAAAAAAATTAAAAGGAGAGCGGGCAGGAAGGGCAAAAGATGAGGAAGATGACGAGGAAGAGGAGGAGGTGGAAGAGGCAAGCAGGAGGCGATTTGTTTTGTCTAGCAAGACGCCGAAATACCGAACTTCCGTTGCCAAAGGAAACCGAACACAAGACCCAGTATTGGGGTGTGTGCGCGTGCGTGCGCGTGTGTTTGTGTTTGTGTAGGCATGCGTGTGTGGTCAGCATACCAAAAGGGGCCCCGTGTCCTTACACACTGTACCAGTGACATCACTTTGGATTTACGTTCACGCAGTCCCCATTAGGTTGATTTGTGTGTGTGTGTGTGTGTGTGTGTGTGTGTGTGTGTGTGTACGAGCGCGTGTGTGTTTGTGCCATAGTTTGCTTGTTTGTGTGCGCGTAACTGAGTGTGTGTGTGTTTGTGTATTCACGCATGTGTGTGTATGTAGTTGTGTGTGTGTGTGTGTGTGTGCGTGCTCTTTAAATGTGTGTATTTGTTTGCCTGTGTGTATTCACTTGCGCGTGTGAGCGTGCACGTGCGTATGTATATGCGTGTGTGAGCTTGTGTGTGTTTGAGTGTGCGCATTTGTATGCTCGTGTGGTTGTCCATTTGCGTGTGCGTGTGTGTGTATGCCCGCGTCTACGTATTTACAGGTACGTACGTGTGTACAATCGTATTGATTCTCGTGTGTGTTTACAAATAGCGCTTATGCCGTGAAGTGTCCCAAAAGAGAGCATGACCACCATTATGGCAAGTCACGGCCACATGAACGTATACACACACACACACACACACACACGCGCGCGCGCGCGCACGCACTGTACATATGCGCACTGCTAGCACATCGTTAATGCAGGAACATGAGCACATCCAAACAAGTGCACCTATACGCACGCATACACACACACGCACACACAGTGCGAGCTGGAGATCACACATTATGCGCGCTCACACACTTGCAGGAAACTTACACACGCTACTGTTAGCTTGCGCACGCACACACACACGCGCACACACACACGCCAGCCTTCTCTCTTTAGGTTTCGTTGACAGCTGCCAGGGTCCTTTTGCAGAGAAAAAAAAAAAAAGCAATGTCGACATGAGCTGATCTTCCTCGACTGTTTTCTCCCTCTGTCCCCCCCACAGCGACCCCCACCCCCCCCCGCGCACACACACACACACACACACACGCACTTCCCCCCGGGTGGATGCAGCACATTGCATTACATTGAAGCCGCGGAGGGATGAGATGCTGATGGGTTATTTCCTGTCTTGCTGCACATGCGAAGGTCCCCGCGCTCGCCTTCATCATCTCGCCTGTCAGATCCGCTGATAGCGCCGCGCTGGGCGCGCACGCGCACCATTTTCCCCCCCTTTTCTCCATTTCTCTCCCTCGGCCAATGAGAAGACGTAAAAGAAGCTTTTGCGTACCGGCGCATCGGCGAAGACGTGCGATGTCATCATCAACAAGTGTAGACGTGCAAAATGGCCCCTCGGCCGAACTTGTCGACTGCAAAAGAGAGCCCCCGTTGTCGTTGTCGCGGTCCGTGCTTCCTTGTGACGTTTGCTGCCCCCGCTGCGCTGGAGGTGCGACTGCAATGCGCGGAACACTGACCCGCGCGGGAAAATAAACGGCTTTGTTTAGGGCCTTCCTTGTTTTATTTTGTCCTCCGCGCGGCCGCGGTGGAGGGAATTTCATTATGCAAATTTGCCGTCGCTGCTGATGAGCGTGGCCCCGGGCTTGTGTCTTACATGCGCGCGCACGCATTCAGACATGTGTGCCGACAAACGTGCGTGACCGCGGCGCACGGACCGTCACGCGTGTTCCGATGTGTCTGTAGGCTCAGCAAGGGAGTGTGCGTGCGTGCGTGCGTCTTAAAGAACGTTGACAAACCTTCCACCTTAATTCACCGGTAGGTGGCCTTCTCTTCATATACGCACACACGTTGCTCTTGCTGACATTGATGCAGTGACACACGCACCTTTTGTGTGCACACATGCGCATGCACATGCTTGTTAAAGGTCAAATTACACACACACACACTCAATCTCTGATTGATACACAAAAGCGGAGCCCTACCCCATGTGGATGTGACCCAATGACCTCGCTGTCATACACAGGGCCCATCTGCCACAGAGAAAGTCAGAGGGAGGCTACAGGGGTTGGGGGGGAGGGGGGCGGGGGGTCGAATGGAGGGCCAGCGCACCAAAAGTTAGAATAGAAGAAGAGAAGAAGAATGTGTCTTCACGGTACATTTTGAGTGGGGACCTGGCACAGATGTGCTATTCGGGGGGTGGGGGGAGTTTGAGTGTATTTTCGCGCACGCACACACAAAGAGAGCGAAGCACATGTATGGCTTTGAGCCCCGGGCTTGTCTTTCCACTGCCTCCTTTTCAAGCCGGCGTCCTCTCGGGCCTCGCTACGCTAAATCAAGGCAATAGTCACGGAAGCCGGCCGACGACTGTCCTGAATGTGGAACAGACGAGGGACAGAAGGCCAACAAAGACGTCGGGGGCGCCGCTGGCGGTCGGGGGGGGGGGGGGGGGGGGGGGGCGCTTTATTTGGTTGGCGCCGCTCGCTTCCAGTTTCAGGCATGAGTGTAAAAAAAAAAAAAAACTCGGACACTCCTGCGGACTTTGAGGTGTGGCTGGAAACGGGAAGGAAAAGACCGGAAGCGCGCGTCAGGCGGACAAAAATGACAGATGAGCAAAACTCGGAAGCCGTTTGGAAAGCTCATCCATAGAAGACACTTACTGCTTTTCATGTTACACAAACAATTTTTCAGTTTTCCTAAGACTAAAATTGATGGTCTGAGTTTTGGGGGGTGGGCGAATGGAACTTATAACTTATCAGGCGCAAAAATGTTTATCGGTGTCTGGCGAAGAATTTGGGGAGTTTGTCAAATAAATAAATAATACAGAGCTGCCCCTTGCCCGTGCCCGTGTTCGAGTAACGCTATGAGTATAATTTGTTGCTACTCCCCCCGCTTATATTGTTGTCGACTGCCAAGATGGCAGCATCTCCTCTCTGACCACAGCTGTCCTCAAAACAGCACGTAAAGTCTGCCGTTATGATTTACTCTCCCTGCGCACTCTATTTCATCATTTTACCGTCCGGCGATATTTCTCGCGGATGAATTCTTGCTTTAATGCCCGTCGTATAACTGCAGAACATTTCTGACAAGGAGCCGCTTTGAGCGGGGACGGATGATTACAAAAAGGAGAAGAAACCACGACGAAGCCGCTTAATTCCCGATTCGTCTTCATGCAAACGTTACTCATGTGTCACGTGCGGACACAAAGGAGGCCACGATCGCTTACGATCGCCTACGGGGGCAGCCCGTGTTTACGGTGACGTATTCCCGTAATCCCATACTTGGGCCACCCTGCTTGACTCAATGTGATTGTGACACAGCCACACCGGAATAAATTCAACACTGGAGGTCGTTTGGAAAAAGCAACAAATGAATGACAGCCGATAGGAGAAATGAAGTCCAAACTTGAATACAATTAAGATGGAGTCCAGATTATTTCTCCATTAGAGCCCCCCCACCCCCCCCCCCCCCCAAAAAAAAAAACACCCCGGAGCCGAAGCCATGATTTTAAGGACCCTCTAACTAAATATTGTCTGTAAAGATTTTTTTATGATTGCGGCTGCCGTTTTCATCTCTAAATAAGATAACCGCATTAGAATTTGCGAGCACAATAATAAACTTTGGCTTTTTATTTCTGTGCTTCGGCGCTAGTCTTGGATGTCATTAGATTGCGCAGGTGCTCCAGATAAAGTGGCCGCGTGGCGTGCGCGCTTTTATTGTGTCTTAAAAGGCTTCGGCTGCTGCGCGTAAGTACATGCAAAGCAGTTTGCTCTGACAGATGAGTTGTATTTCCATTAGCATATTTGCGCGCCGTCTCATAAGTAGCCGCTGCTGAGAAGACTGATGGAAGTTGACGTGCTCAACAAAGGCCTTCAATTCAAATCCAGCCCATATATGCGTCGGGCGGGCACAGCGTGGCGCTTCCGGCGGTTTTGGAAACAAACTCCCGTCAAGAATTTCCACTTGTAAGCAGGCGCTCGTTTTCCATTCGAAACACGTTTCCATTCATTGGTCAGAATCTGAAGTCGATTCGCCGTGACTTGGGCGGCACAATTAGACGGACGGGAGTCAAGCGTATGCTAGCCTCTCAGTACGCCGTGTCGTTAGCGCACCCTGAATACGTTGCGCGTTCTATTCCCCGCGGCCGTAATCCTTCTACAACACGTCTCATTTCCTCTTGGCCTCCAGCTATAAGCGCACCGCTAATTGCGGGCCGCCGCCGCGCGTGCGTGCCGCTTGCGCACGTGCGCTTTCAAGACTTTGCAAGTGTCGGGCTGCGTTTGATATATGCGGCGGAGAAAGGCTTTCCGTTCCAAGTGGCGTGCCAGTTGGGGCCCGGCTCCAGGGCGCTTGGCACGGCCTGGGCGTCCCCGCCCCGCTTGAAGTCGACTGGATGTCTCTTTGTGTCCCCCTTTTGTGCATAAAAGACGCTTGAAAAGAGCGGAAAGGAAGTATACAGTGTTAACGGTCTCAAAATTAACAGTAGATGAAAACGTCCCAGACGAGGGCCGGCAAAATTCTCCGGGACCCTCCACATCCTGGTCAGCGCCTCTTCCAGCTCCTTCCCTCACGTCGGCGCTATCGAAGTATGTTCACCAAAACCGGCAGACGTTCGAACAGTTTCTGCCCTCTTGCCGGCAATTCCCGAAACCGTTGACTCATAATTCCATCGTGGCACCTTTGCCAATTTTGCACATCCCTGCGTGACACTTTTTTAATTACTGTAGCTTCGGCTCTCTACATATTTGCATAAATGTCGTTGATCGACATTCCACAGCACTAGACACTTTCAAGTGCTCGAGGGCTTTATTATTTTAATTTTGTGTATCGCAATTACCGTGCTACATGGTCACTAGAAAAGGTGCGACGATTATCTTCATCATCTGCACAACTGCCGTTGTATTGTAATTACTCGACCCTTGCTTGATGAGTCTCGGTATTGCTTGCACAGTACGTTACATAAAGACTCTAAACAGGTTTTCATAATTTCAGTTCTACGTATTCTTTTTTTTTTGAAACTTCAAGAACTTCAACATCTTAGTTCACATCAGCGCTTATCTGACACATTTGCGACATACGGTTGGCGAGCGAGCTATACGAACACCCCTAAAGTGCATCCTCACTCCACTCTAGAGTGCCTCGTTGTCGGCCGTGAGTGCGCGCGGAGAAAGGCAGAAGTTCGAGGAGGGCGGGGATAAAAAAATAAGTCAAACTTGGCAGACGGCGTGCGGACGGGGTTTTGGGTTGCCATGGTTGCTTTGAGCGCCTCGTTGTAGGCCCTGAGTGCATGCCCGTCACAGAGAAAAGGTGTGAAAGTGAGGTAGCAAAAAAACTGTTATTTTCACTTCAAATGGACTTTAAAATAACCGCTTCTGTTTGATTTGTTCTGTTTGATTTGTTTCCATGGTGACCATATGCCAAAAAGCCATGCGATATGGATAGCATTTTAGAGCCCAATATCGATCATTTTATATCCTTGATTCTCTGGGACCCTCTATATGCTGCCATATTTTTCCTTAAAATGCCATGAAATTAATGTTCTATGATGTCTTTTTGCCATTTATTTATGAAATGTATATTTTATATAGAGCCCACAATGAAATTTGTTTTTTTCTTTGAATTTCAGGTGCTTTGAATTTTCACAGTATAACTTCTTTCAGACTTTGCCGATAAAAACTACTTTTTGGTTGACTGTCCCTGTGCGGCCCGAACGGACCCCAAACGGGTCAACGGCCTTCTGCTTAGGACCCGCTGCTCTATAACGTCATCGTCGACCCTGATTTCCCTTCTTTTTTTCCATTCCGATATGGGTGAAAGCGTTAACCATTAAAATGCAGTAACTGTCGTGGCCTGGGGTACCACACACACGCATACACGCATACACGCACGTATACTGTCTATATATATACAGCAAGCATACACAAACACTCTGCGACCCCGCCCAACCCCGAGGTTGAAACTGTACTCACCTCCCAAATGTGACTGTTGTGCGTCTTTTTTTTTTTTCTTCTCGTTGTCCTCATATTCTTTCCAAGCCCGTTCTCCATAGCGCGTATGAAATATTGAGTGCTGTTCAAAAGACAGTAGACGGCGTTGTAAAGACTAACTCTACCAATTTAATTAAGCACAATGTGAATAATTCAGTTTGCGCCTCTGGGCTGGAGATAATTATAACGCTCAAGATAGTAATGTTTGTTTTTTTTAATTGTATTAAGACGTCAATACATCTCGCAGTGCAGATACTCTCCGGCCTCGCGCGCGGACGGGGAGAGGCCTCGCGCGATGAAGTTTTGCTTTTGTGTCGGTGGTGGTCTGTGACCTCGGCCGTTGCGAGTGCACGCCGGCTCCCGGCGGAGCGATCAAAGCTTTCAGTGCTCACTTGAGCTGATCAATAATATATAATGTGATTACAGTTGCCCTCGACTGTGTGGTTTCCATCAAGTTCTGATGAGTCGGTGATTGCCTATTCTTCAGCGGACGTATGGAATCAGCAGTCTATTCACTGTGGCTCCAGGATGATTGATTAATGCGTGGGAGCGGTAATCGTGCGTCATTGTTGGCCAGGCGGGTAGCACTTTTTTGGGGTCTTTTTTTTTTTTTCCTTCTTTTTTTTTTAGTGGGCAAATGGTTGCAATTTGCCGTCATTTCTGAAAATGATTGCGAATCTGCGTTCTTCATCCAAGGGTTTGTAGAATTGGGAGCAGGTAAATGGGATCCTTTTTGGATGTGTTGCAGTCTTCATTTCCAATATTTCGTTGCTCGCCCGGCCTTGTTTTTGGTTTGTGCAGTCATCATCGTGGATTCGACTTTTACTTCATACTGCCATCAATCCCAAACAGTGTCGCCACAGTTACCTTGAAAAAAATAGCTTAGCTGATTACTTGGTTTTAAAAGCAACTGACTTTCTTAGTTACATTCATCAGATACCTCCAACCGCGCTTAACCTGAAAACGACACCCGGTTTTGCCGCCTAATTGGAAGTGCATTTTTAACAGTGACATTTAAGATTTTTTTTTTTTCTAAATAAAAAGCAACCTTTTTTGGATTTTACTCTTAACAAGAATGGGCTACTTGTTTATATAACTAAATAAATAAATAAATAAGAGTTTTCTAGACTTCACTTAACACTAAAACAGATAAACAAATAAACATGACATATTTAAACATTAATGTTGTAAAGACTAAACTCAATATTTATAATGTACAGTGTTAATGAATATAATGAATACGTTTGAGGACATCCTGCAGACACACAATCTGGTAGAACTTTCCCTTTAAAGCGGAAGTCAACCCAAGAATTGTCTTTGCATGAACATCTTTTATGCAGGCCCACTAGTCTAAACACGACATTCTGATTAATGTTGTGTTTGTGGAATATGAGTTAAGCGGCAAAATCCACACGTTTGTCCATCTCAGGCGGCGGCCATTTTGCCACTTTCTGTCAAATGACATCACAGTTGCTCTGGGCTCAGATAACAACCAATCATGGTTCAGCTTCAGAAAACAGCCATGTCATTTTCACTTGACAGAAAGACGTCGTTTTTTGTTTTGCTTTTTTAAATTCCGTTATCAAAAAAAAAATGGTATCGAGCCATTTATGAGGCCGAAAAATCACCGTGCCGTCATCCCGTGCAGCACTAGTTTGCAGTGGTGCATTGCTGGCATCGCTGATCCTCAACTCACCACAAACCAATTCACGGCCACTTCATTAGGGACGCCTGCAGCGCAATCGAATGCAGTCAAAGCTGCATTGTTGAGTGTATATTTCAAGCATCGATCATGCTCCGTCCTTTCGGGGAGCCCTGGCCCACACAAGGCCTCTCCTTCTGGGCTTCGGGGGGGGGTAAGTGAGGGGTCCATCTGTGAGGCTGGACATGGTGGAGTTGGGCCATCAAGGGCTGACGAACGGCCCAGACACACACACGCGCATGCACTCGGACAACAGATTGGCCCACTGTGTGCGTGTGTGCGTTGGAAAGCTGAAGAACCTCCAACTGCCTCTTGTGTCCCCTTAGCGTCGGCCTCATTTGATTAGTAGCCCGAAGGGGCCCCGTAGATCAATAAATGACTTTGGTGGCCCCCTTGTACAGCACCCCCCCCCCACCACCACCACACACTCCCCCGCCCCTCCCATCACGCAGACAAAGACGCACACTGTCTGGCGCACGAACTCGAATGCACCAAACTGTGGTGCAGCTCATTTAAGCCAAGCCGTCAATCATAAAAAACAGGGACAAGTCCAGTCTGGCTCAGTCTATAGGACGTCGGCCGGTCTGGGGAGGGGGGCGGGGCTAAATGAGATATTTCCAGCTTCTATGGACCATCTGGTCTGCGAGAAGATGAACTACAACTTCCTGTTCTTTATCCTCCAGTCCGCTCATGTCATGTAAACATGAGCAGGTGGACTCATGTCAATCATCCGGCGGTCAATAGAAAATCCTTTCAGCCATTTACATTGAAACACTAACTGGCTTGTCCGTCTCACAAACACGCGCGCACACGCGGCCACTGGATGATGTCACCACCCATTGCGAGCGCTACCTCCCGCTGTCCGAGTATTAGCTTAACCGCTGTGCTCAAGGGCACTTTGACACCCCGCGCCGAGGGAGCCGCCAGCGTTTTATCATCCCGGAATGTTCCGACGTGCTCGGCTAATGAGAACCGTCGTCGCGCAAACCACCCGCCGCCTCCTCAACTCGATTAAGGACACAAGTTCAGAACATGGAAGGTGCAGCCGCCGGCTACACTGAGTAGAAGTCAAGGTAGCTCTCTATTTTTAAAATGCCTTTAAAAAGTGCATCTAAGTCATTTTTCTTCGAGCCATGTTCCAGTCCACTTCTTTTCACACCGATACCAGTACAAGTATTCACTCTCCAAAAATGCGAACAAAGACCTTTATTTTTGACGCAGATGATGATTCGCCGATGTGTCAATCTGCCACAGCGCCAACTACTACAGAGGAGGACTTATGGTCAGATTTTGTCAGATTTTTTTTTGCCTTAAAGAGGAAGTCAACCCAAACGTATTTATTTGGATATATATTTTTGCTATATATTTTGATTATATTGGAATAAGAGTTAATCCACCCGTTTTTAGCCATCTCTGGGGGTGGCCATTTTGGCACGTCTGTTGACTGAAAATGACATTGCAAATGCTCAGGGGGCTCAGGTAACGACCAATCACGGCTCACCTGTTTTCTGAAGCTGAGCCGTGATTGGTTGTGACCTGAGCCCTGAGCAGTTGTGATGTCATTTTCAGTCGACAGAAATGACAAAATGGCCGCCCCCAGAGATGGCCAAAAACAATATTAATCAGAATGCTGTGTTTCAGCTAGTGGGCATGCATAGAACATATTCTTGAAAAAAATATGTTTGGGTTGATTTCCCTCTTTAGGTATCGGTGGCTGGTATCAGCAGTCTCCATGAGCACCCGATACTTTCAAATAATACCAGGCCGGTACTCGCCCCTCCCTCGGGTCATCTTGTCTGGGCAAAATGAAAACACGACCTTCCGCGCGGAGCCCGTCCACCTACGCACTCCGGGAGGCCCTCCGAGTGACCTCACGCCCGCCTCCCACGCCGCTGTCACTCACCCGTTGGCCCCGCCCCTCCATCCCACACAGTCGTCGGTCACCGCCACGTGCCAGTTAACCTCCCTAACGAGGTGCAGCGGCGGCCGCCCACGCCGACCGGGGCTGCTGTAATTGACTTACTGATGGGCTGTCTGGTTGGTGGTGGTGCATGCTGGGATAGCGTGGGCGTGGGAGCGTGCGGAGGATGCTTGCAGCTAGTCGACGCTATTACTTGACTTAATGGATGATTGCTTCAGACAATTGTAATTGTTGCTAATTTCAGACCTACTCTTAGTTGGCTACACTGTTTCTGGTCTGGATTTTTTTTTTTTTTTTTCGGACCAATCAAATTCCTGCTATTGTGTGTCGCCATGACAGTCTAATCTGCCCAGAGTCTTTCAAATCAGTCGTGCTGCTCAATGTTACTTGAATCTTATTAGCAATGGGACTTTTTCCCGAACCGATCAGATTTCATTTTTGTTTTCACAACGCCAGTCAGCATTTTTCCGGTCTCCGATTGGTTGCTCAGAGCACGCCAAGTTCAATAAAGCACGTCTCGAGAAGCCTATTGATGTGTTTTTGAGACCGCAACCGGTCGAGATTTCTCCGGTTTCTGAATGGATTTATATGAGGGAATTCATTTCCCACAGCTTTCAACACAAGCCACACCCACTTCACCTGCTCTCCGTTCATCCATCCACCCAATGGACGCTACGCTATGCATGGCAGGCCATGACATATTTCTGGTGGCAAATACGGAGACGTACCAATTTCCGGCTTCCGTTTATTCCAAGCGACCAGTACGTCACCTGGAGGAAAATGACCTCATTCTTTCAAATTGTGTTAACGTGGAAATGTTGTGTGGAAAAGTGGAAAAGGAATTCCTTCTCCAGCCAACTCTGCGGTGTACATTCCATTTCGTTTAGCTTTTTATTTGAGCACGTTTGCCGGTGAGCCCGTATGACAGTTGAACTATTACAACATCGAATGGACAAAGGTATTTCCGGCTTTCTCTTTCTTGCTCGGCTCTCTGGCGAGTCACGAAGCTGCGCTCTCCCCGCCATCTGCTTCTCCGCCACGAAGCTTCGTGGGAACCTTTATCCTCATCCTGCACTTATGGATGCTTATGCTTGTCATGATTATTAGTTTACTATTGGTTGTCTTTGATGTTTTCATACGCTTTAATGTGTTTCATCCGTGCCGTATACAGTAACATGACAATAAAGACTTTGCATTCTATTTTGCGGTTGTTTTTTTGTGCCCTTCAAACAAAGTTGGGTTGAGCGTGTCAAAATAAGCCGTGCGAGTCTATGTTCATCCGGACCTGCATGCACTGTGGTACAGCAAATGCGTCATTAAATGTCACTTTGATCGCTTCGCCGACACTTTGGATAACTGGAGAAAATAATAAGCTAATGCGTCATGTATGGTAACTTGACGTCCTTTCAGCAGATTACGAGTATATTTTGAACAGTTTGATGCTATCGCTAGTTAGCACCTTCGTAGGTCAAATGCGGAAATGCTGCGTGCATATAGTTCAATTGGCACATTCCGGTTGCAACTGACACCAGTGATGGACACTTATTTCCTCACCTATGGTTGCGCCCCCCCGCCACCCCCACCCACTGAGTGTCTGGGAACGTCAGGGAAGGTGTGTCGCTTCCCCTTTCAGTGCTGATCTTCTCATGTGAGCAACAGCCCGACTGCACCGCTGTTAATTTTCCTACTCCCAGCATTAATTAGTAGTTCATAAATAAAGGAATAAATTAAGGAACGGGGCGGAAGAAGAGGTGTTCCCATCAGAAAAAAAAAAAAAAAAAAATTAATTTCTCACTCCGACACACACCGGGTGGAGGGCGGGGTGCGTGTGTCTGCGCAATGTGGATTTATTTCCCTTCGAGAGCTGCTGTTGATGTTTTGAGCGGTGACGCATTCGGATTCTTCGCGTCAAAAAAACGCCACATTCCGAGCGATGCTAATTGGTTCGCATGCACTCCGGAATGCTTTAATTGCCGCTTGCGGTGGGAAAATGTACATTTCGTCTGCAGTTGGCGCGACACGCCGTGCGTTTACAGCACCGAAGCGTGGAGTGTTTTGTTAGCCTCTGGAGCATTAGCGCTCCAAGTGGAAGCCACAAGATTTATGGGGGCCCGCGTTGAGGCGCAGTTGCTCGATGACCTCACCGGCGAGGTCGAGTCACACTCGGCGTCAACGCGCAAACTATTCTCACGTTGCGTTTCTCAACTTTGCAGCAGTCAAACGGTTGCCTTTTCTTCTGGAAGGCGCACACACGCGCGTTCAGCGTTGCGTGTTTGTATCCTCCGGCTCCTGGGAGTCTTATTCACCATTTCCTGATTAGAGTTATTCTAGACTTCAGGGAGCTACGGAGGCACTTAATGGACCTTAAGACGGTCCTCTGGGCTCTGCGGGCTAGGATATGGCTGATCTTCGTGTTTAACATTGTTTACAGTGATAGATTGCGTACGCAGCTTGCAGTCAATAAGCTGCGATTGCACCGGGAGGACGCTTAGCCGAGAAATGATGTGCTAACTGCGCCAGTTTGTTTTTTAATATGCAAGCGTTAATTTCCCTGGCTGGTTTTTGGACTTTCCAATAAAAGTAGCTTTTTGCCCGGTGGACATGCTCGGTGGGCCTCTCGGGCTCCAGAACCTTTTGGTGGGTGCTGCTGGTCCACATTGCTGCTTTTGGATGACTTTCCCCTCGGGATTACAGAGAGCATGAAAAGTCCAGACATGAGGTCAGCTGAGGTCCTCATTCATTGATGGATTCTGTTTGGGGGGGTCGGGGGCTGGGGTGGGGGGGAGCTCATTCTGTTGCATGGGCTTGGGAGAAACATCTGGCACAAAGTGAATCGTCAGGGTTCTTGTAATAGGTTGGGATTTTTCATGATTAATTTTTTTCATTTCGTTTTGACTTTAGTTTTTAAAACCCAATTTGGATTAATTTGTTTTTAGAGCCAGTTTGTCAGGTTTTATTAGTTTTTTGTTTTTTTTCTAAAATGCTGAGGATTAGTTTAATTTTCTTCCTGTCTCTTGTGTTACTGTTAGTTTTTTTAGTTCTTTGTTTTTATCTGTTTGACCTTCCTTGTTCCGTACAAATGTGCAGCAATACCAATATAAATACATTTAGAATCAACCCTGAATGCTCATGTAATGATATAACAAAGAAAGACTCAGGATGTTTGAACTATAATTATAGTTAGTTTTATAAACGTACGATGGTGCTTCAGCTAGTTTTCGTTATTTTGAAAGCATTTTCGTTTTTAAAAATGCGTATTTTATTTTTATTTATTTTCTTTTTCTATTTAAGTTTATTTCGTTAATTTTTGTCAACGATAATAACATTGGTGACTGCACTTTCTTAAGTCTGGACGGATCTATTGATTTGTAAGCACCATTTTAGTTTTAGTGATTTTTATTTATTTTTTTGGGGATCATGTCTAAAACAATGCCTTATGGTGCACTCTCACCACTACAGAAGAACTGGAGTGCCTTAGTTCGCATCAGTAATTATCCAACGCAATGTGGGTAGTCTGAAGGCATGTCCACTTGAGAGTGCCTCATTGTCTGCCTTGAGTGTGCGCATCACTGCACAAGAGAGAGGTTAAAATTTTTTTTTTTTTTTAAATCAAATGTCCAACGTGACAGCCAGTATTTGTACGGGGGCTTTGCGCTAGCGTGGCTGCATTAGAGTGCCTCGTTGTTTCGGCATGGAAAAGCCCCGTGACAACCCGGCGGGATTTGTTCCAGCCACCAGGGGCCGGCTTCCACGTGCAATAATTCCAAACTCCGCCTCAGTTCTGAACGTGTCCTTGACCGAGATGTTCCCTGTGAAAAGTGCTTTTAATTATTAAGGGCGCCGCCCTGCAGGCTGGCTGAGCTCCAAGTAGACGACCACTCGCTGCTTCCAACACACACACTCACGCACACAAAGGACGTGGCTGTTGGCGTACCCACCTACCCAATAAAACATGATCACGTGTGAACACACACACACTCACTGGTTAATGACTCGATTCACTCACAAGCCACTCGCCGTATTTATGTGTGTAAACACAACTCTTGCGTGATGATGCGCACACACTGCAGCAACCCCCACCAAGTTGTCTGACACGCACGCCCACAAAGACACACACACTCCTGGGCAGGCACACAAAGGGGTCCTGAGCGCACACACGGCCCATTTGCAGTATTTCTTCCATTCAGCGTATCCCGTCCAGCTGTCAGCAGGCCGTCAGTGTGTTGTGTTGCCAGGCGAGTGGCCCCGCCCCCTCGCCAACAATAAAACATGCCTTTAAAATGTCACCGGCTCCCCAAAGAGCCCAGGCAGAGGCAACTAATCGATTCGCATTAGTTGTTCAATTGACTTTGGCTTGAACTGAACTCTCAGCATCCTCCTCGCCTCGTCCTTTGCTTTGCTCTCCTTCCCTTTTCTTCCCTCTCATCCGCTTTTTCTTTCTTTGCATTCCCACTGCTTTTGTTTCATTTGATTGTGATTAGCGGTGAAACGAGTCCTCAAGTAATTCAATTACCTGGATTCTGAAAAAAAAAAAAATTCTCAATGTAATTTTTTTCTGCTTCGGGGCGTCCAATTCTTTGGTGCGCACCATCGGGAAGGCAAGGCAAGGCAAGCTAGCCTCAGCAACAAGTGTTCATGCTACGCATAACGGCAACACGCCGCCAACTTTGAAGTAAAATATGACCAAATACCGTGATACCCGGACATCAGTGCCTTGCTGCACTTTTTGTCCATGGCAGCGTCTTGGTGGCAGATGACTTGACTTGGACGTTTGAATAGTTGAAGCCCAGTTTAAGTTTAAATTTACATCACAAACTATTGCCACCAACATCAGCACAATGTCATCCTGATATCATTTTTAAATGCTAAAAAAAACTCGAATTAAATATGCTGACAGAATGTGGCCCCTGTTCCCAGCGTTAGCGGCTAGCAGCTAGCTGCAAAGCGAGTGCCCGATATAGGACTTCTTTTCAAAGGCAGTTTAATACTCAAAAATGACTCGGAGCACTTTTGCTGACTGCCTGACTTATTACAGTTTATTTTTTTAACAAACCAGGCTTTCTCAAATGTGCTACTTTATCTGGCAAAATCGCCATCTGGCGTCACTGCCTTCCATAGCCCAAATCTCACTAACTAATGTTGCTCGAGTAGAAAACTTCATTTGCTGCTATACGCAGTTCAGATTTTTTGGGAAAAAAACTGCTGATTGTCTAAAAATGAAAAACAATCGGTTGTTCATTAATAAGTGAAATGTGTAATTTTCTCTTGTGTCTTCATAAATCTTCTTTAACCAAGCAAAAACATCTATTTTTATTTTTGTTCATTCAAATACGCAAATATTTTTATTGATTTTTTTTTGTGATAAAAGTAAGAAAGTAACAAAGCTCCTCCATAAGATTAGCTGAGGAACAGCGCAATAACAGTGCTATTCACGTCGACGGCCTTTTGCATGGTTTGTTAGAATTGAGCTAGCTGCACTTTACTTTAGGCTAAGCTACGGAATGTGGTCGTCTGAAATGCACAACGTGTAATTCTATTTGCTGCGTGTGTGAGTGCAAGCGCTGTCGTCACATGGATTTGGGCGCACGGTGTCCCGCGGAGCGCTCCCGCCTCACTTCTCTGGCCCGGCGGTGTTTTCACAGACGCTGCTTGACAACCAGGACCCCCTGCGTCAGCCGCGGAAAATGGAGAATAGGAGGAAGGGCGAGGGTTAAGCCCAGAGTGAAAAGGGGTCCTCGCTTAATATGGACGATCATCCCCATGTGTCTTAACCCTGACCTAAACAAATATGGCTGCCTCTAATGAACAACACATATGCATCTTGAAACCATTTGAGGGCAATGGAACTTCAGTGCCAGGTATTTTTTTTTTTTGGGGCGGGGGGTTTGTTGCAGAAAAAACTATACACACAAACACGCAAAATAATGGCAAGCATGGCTACACTGTGCAGGTTGGCAGCTAGCAGGACGACGGGAGCAACGACTAGTGTTAAACAGATGGGACTTTTTCTTTTTTTTTTTAGAACACCTAATTAGCACTTTGGAGCGTGTGCAGGCTGTCCACATGTGCATATTTTGTGGCACACACGCACCACACTGCAGTATTTTGACTGACTGTGTGGGTGTTGCGCTGCAATAAAAGTCCAACTAAGGGCGCCACATGGGAGCGTTTATCCGGCGACAGACCACGTCTGTCTCATTAGTGCTCAAAAACACAGCGACTCTTCGTCAAGTACACGTATGTTGCCGCGCCTTTCTGTTGTTTTTGCATTGTCGGCTTTCAAAGGCCACGCAGGTCAATCTTGATTAGCATCAGCTATTGCCAATTGGCCGTGGCAATAAAAAGAACTGAAACTGTCTTGAAGTAAAAGTACTTGGGTAAAACTAGAAGTAGTGACACAACTCTTGGACTTAAGTCAAAACAAAGAAGTACAGTCGGAAACATACTCCAAAACTACAAAAGTAACCTTTTATTTTACTGTCAAGTCCGCTAGCTTAATGCTAGCCCCCAATGCAAAACACCATCAATGGGCTAACGAAACTAGCATCAATGTCGCGTTATAACTTTTCAAGCAACAGATATGTAAAGTCAAATGCAGTCACACATCTACACTGACTATTTATAGTGAGTACAATATATTCTTTATCCTCTGTGAAAAACGACTAATATTACTACAGCTTACTGAGTCACTTAGTTATGGAATTCTTCTTTGTGCATCTATGAATTAATACATGTGAATTATAATGCCCCCTGGTGGCCAAGGTATCTTTTAGTAAAGTACACTGTGCTATTTTCTTTCTCATTACCATTTTTGTTGTTGATGTTTCATGGATGCATTGGATTAATGGCATTTGCATTCATTTGAATGGAAAATGCAGATTGTCAAAAGTCATGTCTGATGCACGATTGCTTTTAACGGGAACTCGTTCTCTTTTGCGACCAGTCGATATGATTTCTAGTCCACATTTGAACTCCATTGTCATTCGCCGTTAGGCCGCCGCCCACCAGTTTCTGGTCAGGCTGGTTTCGGGGGCGCCCCCGTTTTACCGAACCCTCCGGAAGTCTGCTGAGGGGACAGGCAGGACCTCGGTGTTGCCGGACCCGGCGTCGGCGCATAACCTGGACAGGAAATTAGAGCGCAACGCAAGGGTTTCCGGGTTTCCAGACAGATGATGAGGTGCTTGCAGAGCATCGGACACTATTATCATATTCTTGTCAGATTCCGCTTACCCGCACGATTATCGTGAAAAAGCCTGACCGACTACGCCATTCAACGGGTCTTACTTTCCCCTTAACCCTCGCTCGTTCTAACGCGAATGCGCGAGGGGACGGGAGAGTTTTCTAGCCGGTGTCGAGAGGAATTCGCCTAGGTTGCTAACTGCCTTTAGATTTGTATAGCCAATCCGATTCTTTATTATATTTATAATTATTCTTAATGAGTCTTAATGAATTAAGAATTACTAACATGACTAGTATACTTTTACGGCAGCGTCCTGCTCATTTTGAATCGTTGCATTTGTTATTGACCCAGGAAGTTTAACAGTCTTTGTTTAAACCGTACGGATTTGTTTTAAATCCAGCCGGAGTAAGCTATTTAATTAATTTCATCGGATGGTAATGAGACCTTTTATCATTAAGGTCTTAGCCGTTCATTCACCAAAGGTTACGTGGTGTAACAATGACATCAATAGTATTAAAATAAGTTTATGAAATTTAATGTAATAATGTAAATAATCAAACAATAATTCCTTATCAGCCATCAATTCCTTAAAAGTAGAATACAGTAAATAAGCAAGAAAATCGGATGATTATAAGTTTTATTACATGATATGGGTTTAATTCAGTAATAAAAGTAATAATGTTGATTTTCCTTAATAGTATAGGATGAAATG
Organism: Filicampus tigris; assembly: GCF_054856515.1. Classification (NCBI taxonomy): domain Eukaryota; kingdom Metazoa; phylum Chordata; class Actinopteri; order Syngnathiformes; family Syngnathidae; genus Filicampus; species Filicampus tigris. The sequence continues at coordinate 3,924,711 of NC_141218.1, read as the reverse complement.
TAAAATCAAAAATTCATGTTAAAGGCAGGTATAACATACAACAACAATAATAAAACAAGAAATAATAGTGAGAATTGGAAAAGGGAATAAAAATGATTAAATAGTAGTCTTAATTTAAGTGAGCTCTCAAGAGTCTCATTTCGTAGCACCGAGCTTAAGCTCAGGTTGAAATGAGCGCTCAGTGGTGAGTTTGGCTGCCACATGAGGAGCAAACAGCATTTTAATTAAGAAATGGACGAAAAGTGTTGTTCGTGTTGTTGTTGTTTTTTTTTTTTGTTTTGTTTTTTATAGCTTTCAACCCACAGTTCACTTGCAATAAAGGTGAGCATTCCAAAAATGAGTTTCAACTTGCCGGGACTTTATTTAATACAAACGTGTGTTTTGAGTGTGTGTTTTGTCCCAGTGGGGCTTCCATCTAAGCCTTGACATTTTCCGACAATATTGCAGCGTTGAGCCACCTTTAGGATTCCATAAGTCAAGCTAACACCAGAGACCTCTATGTGTGTGTGTGTGTTTGCGCGTGTGTGTGTGTGTGTGTGTGAGAATACTCTCACATTATTACTCTCTAGTGTGTGTGTGTGTGTGTGTGTTTGTCATGCATCATCCCCCTGTCGCACGTTAGCCCCTCTCATTCTCGCTTGTGTTTGTCTTTTTTTTTTTTTCATCAGGCCGCCCGTTGTATGACAAGGATACCCCGGCGTTAAACATTATTCCCTTCTTTATAATGATCATCATGTTTTTTGTTTTTTTTCCTGCCTCGTCCACACGTTCGGCCAACACAATCACAACGAAGAGCACAAATGAAATGGCTCCTGCTTTCGTAATGTAGTTTGAGTTCTTTTATGAGGATTTATGCGCTAAAATGTTGCCGTTTAGCCGCCACATGCAAATGTGCCAAGCCCCCTTAGCTGAAAATTAAAAGTATAATTGATTTAGTGATTAATTGGCAAAATGAGGTTCACGGTTCATCTGGTGCTGCAGCTGCATTTGCATTGGGTACATTATTTTTTATTAAACTTGAAATCCCATTGGGAATTGTTCACTTAATAATTCATATCTGTATTTTGTGTGTGTGTGTGTGTGTGTGTGTGTGTGTGCGTATTCTTACCAGAGATGCAGTGCGCTTAGTATCTATTATGTAACGATGGCCTCTTCACCGCCAACACGTCAAACAGAGAAGAAGTCATTAACATGTATGCGTGATGTAATGCGTGCTTGCTTCCATATCTGGCTGCTTTGTGCTAGTAAATAGAACATAACAGGGCTGTACGCGTGAGCAGGAAAGGGGGAAAAAAATAAAAAAAGCTTTCACTTCCTCTGTCGACCATCCGAAGCGTCCTGATCCGGGATCTCGTCTTGTTCATAAATCTCAACTGTGCACTTGTGGAGAGAAAAAAAATATGAGAACAGATCGTGTGTGAGGCTTGCTTCGCTGTGCATGCATTTTGCACGAGTGCGATGTTTAATGTAGAGCAGCCGCGCTAGGTTGTCTACTTAGCCGTCCCGTTGGCATGTTTGCGGCCATGTTTTCAGGCTCTCATTATTATGCGAAAGGAACAGCTGAAGAGACTAATGGACATCTTTACTTCTCATCCGCAAGGTTTATTAGAGTCAACGAAAAGTGACGAAATAGCTACATCGAGAGCTGGAAAAAACATTTTCGTGAACGAAATAAGAGAAAAATGAAAATGCTTTAAATGACAGCTTATGTTTATAATACTTAGCAAAACCAAAGAGAACTGCAGTTAACTTTATTACACAATAATTAGTGACCTTATTTTTATTTATTTTATATTCATGAAATGCTCCATACCTTGAAAAAAACTAAAACTAATACTAATAAAAAATAAACCAAAATGAAGCATTTTCGAAATATAAAAATCAATAAAAAATAAGATAAGAATGCCTTTATTGATCCCACAGTGGGGAAATTTTCATTGTTACAGCAGCAAAGATATAGGTCACACAGGGACGGCGGCATAATGTAGCCATTAATGTATAACATTGACGGCAAACATTCGGGATCAAACCTATGTAAATATAAGCAGTAACATGTGTATATACACATGTATATACACACCAACATACATCTACATAAAAAGTATGAGGAACACTCATTTTGGCATAACAATAACAAACCTGCTCTAAGAATTGAATTTCCAGGGTTCATTTTAAAATGTATTTTTTTCAATATCGCTGTACATCTGTATACAAAAAGGTCAAACAGTTGTTTGAGAACTGCAGTTAATGTTATTACACAACATTTAGTGACCTTTTTTTTTTTCTATTCAACAAATGCTCCATATGTTAAAAAAAACTAAAACTCATACAGAACTTTTCAAAAATAACCTAAATGAAGCATTTTCAAAAACTAAAAACGACTAACAAACCTGCTCTAGAAACGGATAAAAAACAAACATTTGTATTTTTTAAATAAAAAAAGTCAAACCGAAATCAAAACCAACTGTCATGAAACATACTCCAAATACTCCATATAGTAAAACAAAACAAAAAAATACAACCTAAACAAAAACAAAGCATTTCAAATAAAAAAAACTAACAAACTTGCTCTAAAAAAACCTGCACATTCGAAGGATACCCTTATTTTCCTTTGGCGTTGTTTCTTTTGTTTTCAAACTTGTTTTCAAAAAGCATAACGCTAGCTTCTACTAGCCAGGCCCTCGGCTTTTGAGTTCGACACACTCCTGACCTCATCCAATAAGTCAAAACCAAATGCAAAAGCCCGGCCGAGCACAGAATCTCTGCGACTGCAGGCGGCGCCGTTCCAAGTCCTGTGTGGTCCCGTTGCTCCCCGAGCTGGAGATCGTGTTACCGCAGCGGAGTCCCGTGTAATCAGCATGCAAATGTGAACGAGGCCGAAAAGCCTTCAAGTTGAGCGTGAATGCAAGAGGAGTGGAGCGGTCCGAGGGAGAGCTGGTGCACAATTAGTAGACGTGGGCCCATTAATTAGCGCTATTAGCAACAGCATGCTGGGTTGTTGCTCCGTGGGCTTGTTTGGGTCTGTGTGTGCATGAAAAGTGGCGTATGGATGGGCCACAAACAACACGGGGACACAACGTGGTGCAGATGTGGCGGACATTAGCATTTTTTTTTTTTTTTTTCCAGAAAGCATTCGCACTCCGGCTTGAACAACATTGCACAGACACTTGTAGTGCTGTTGTCACGGAGTCGCAATTAACCCTCGGGCCTTCACTGCTTGAATTTATTTCACTCATCTTCTATAGGCGATTTATTAATCCGTAGTAGTATTAGTCGTTTTTCACAGAGGATAAAGAATATTTCCCTGTGAGAATACTGTTATGGTCCGTTTACATGTGTTGCTGCACTGTTTGTGTTCAAATATCTGCTTAAAGTGTGTATATATATATATATATATATATATATATATGTATATATATGGCTGTTTTAAATACAAAACATGTTTCGAAAACTAACAATATGAAATTTGTATGATTCAGTCCAGTAAATAAAGGATTAGGAAATGTAGTATTCATGGGTTTCAGTTGTCTCTAAAGTGTACTTCCATGGCATTTGCATTTACACAGTTTCCAAAACGGTAGCTAGGGAAACACAAATGGCCGTTCACTCTTTCTTGCAGTCCTTTTCTGTTACTTGTGTCACTCCATACACCAAATACACAAAAGCATTGCTCCATGTGCCATCTACGCTCAAGTGAAAAGTGATTCCATATGGACATTTGCTTCCTGAGCGTGTCTTTGATGATGTTGGCCCAGACAGGCCACGTCGGGTCACAACCAGGCCAACGCGCATTGCAAACATTGCCTTCTCACAGGCAAACAAGGCATGGAGAGAGAGCAAGGTGGAGAACAAAGAAAGAGAGAAAGAAAGAAAAAAAAACAAACCTCAAGAACATTCTCTTCTTGCAAGGCAGCTCATCGTTTCCCTCTAGTGGCCGGACACTCTACTTTTCCTCCACGTATGTGTGTGACAGCACATAAATGCAGACGCCATCTGTTCTATTCGGATGAAACAGGCGAGAAGGAGCTCGTCAGAAAGAAGGTCATCGTGTTGGTTATTACAGAGGAAAAAGACTAACGAGGGTTGTTTCTGCCAATAAAGTCGCACTGGCGCACATGAAATAGACGGGGCCGCGTAAAAACCAAACCGCCACGACGTTCCAGCGTCGAAATGAGACACTGTTGCGCCTCATAATTAACGCGCACCGAGCCAAACAGGAAGTGGCGCTCCCAGGTTGTACAGACCTTCATTTTCCGTTTATATTTACCATGCAGTGGCCGTGCTCATGTGCCGCCCTGCGCGTTTTAATTGCTTCCTACTTAAACAGTAATTGCAGCATTTCGCAGCGTTACTTGAGTCATTTATTCCCAAATGGATGGTCGACTCCCCCAAAACAATCCTAAATGTGCATATCCTACACACAGCATGCCTGAATTTAAATTCATGATATGTTATCATATTCAGTCGTTTGTGCTGTATGTGATATTTTATTCCTAACGGATTCAAGCTATCCGGTGCTCGCAAAGTAGCCCCAAAATATAACCCCAAACAACTCCAGTATTCTTTTATCTGTAGCTGCAACACTTTAACGGGCGGGTACCGACAACTTTGGCTTCGCCTATAAAAAGCCAAATAACATCAACCGCAAAAAAGATGTCTGTCCGTCCAAATGTTAGTTGGTAAGCGGCCAGCTTCCTGGATGGAAGATAATGACACCTTTACTCTAATGGAGTTCTTCCTTGGCTCCTTCCCCAGCCCTCCATAAAAGTTTACTCCATGTGTTGATTGTGTAATCCTCACAAAACCCAACATTCTGTCAAAGGCTAATACATATTCAGTGCGTTGCAGAGTTTGGAAAGTCGAGCCGGGTGCCTCTGAGCTCCATCGTTCCAACTAAGCCCGCAGAGAAAAGGGTTAGGAATTAAGCAAAGGAGAGATAGTAATATAATCAACTCTCCAAAGAAAGAGCACGGCAAGATGACTTGGGGGGGGGGGGGGGGTGGTTGGGGAGCTCCATCAGGCATGCGTGCGACACTTACAAAATATCACACAAGTACATCGGCGGCCGTCTGTCGATGGAGCGGACACAGCAGGGCGCTCCGCGGTGAGTTGGCGGACTGCAAATAAGATGATTGACGCAACGGGAGAGGGCACAACAAGGTCTGCTCGCTCCTCGTCCAAGGGAAAACAGCAAAGCGCTTTGCTGAAAACAGTCTTGCCAAAACTTGATTGAGTCAAGGCTCATCATTTACAAAAAGTCACGGCCCAAGAAAAATGTCACGAAAATTTATGTGCGTTAAGTTAGGGATGAAATTTCAGCCGCTCCCTCCATTCTGAACCTGAAATCAGTTACCACTTCTACGACACGAAAAACTGGGCGCTACTTTGTCAAGAAACTTTGTCATGCTTACAAATAAATTGAAATGAAAATGTATCCTCTGAAAGCCTCTGGTGGCTGGAATATATCCGCTTTAGAACGTCGTTACAACGAGGCGCTCTAAAGCAGCCGCGGCATTTTGAAGCCCCTGTCCACACACCGTCAAGTTGGACTTTGCTCCGCTACCGTCTCTCCATGATGTGTGCACACTTACGGCGCACAACGAGGCGCTCTAAAGCATCTCTCGTTTACAACCCCCTTAACCTCGCACACCTAAACGCAAATTCAAGTTTGGATCGCTCAAGGGAGCGCCGCTTTCTCCTCCACGGGGGCCACTGGCTGGGATCTGGACGACGCAATAAAGCAACTTTGCTGCTCCGTGTGTTTGCACGGAGAGGAGGGAGGGCTGGCGCCATAAAGAAAAAAACGGCGCCGTAAAAGTGGATCTCTGTCTAATGTCATCGCATCAGCTCGTGATCGATGGCCTGAGGTTCCGTAAAGCGCCAGATGCTGCCACGTACTTAATTGTGTGGGGAGGAAAATTGTTTTAGAATCCGACGCACTTTTCGTCCCATCGATTCCACGTTTTTAAAAATATACATTTGCTATTCAACATTTTCAATGTCACTTTTCCCAAATTGACGCGGGCATTTTTCGCGTTGGCCTCCTTCCACAATCCAGCTTCAACACTGTCTGCTCATTTATTACAAAAGCAAAATGTCCACAATACGATGAGATAATTTTACCTGCTGACCTTCAGCCAAAACGTGACGTCATCTGTTCTTCATCGATCAGCCATCCGGACATTTCTGAACCGGGTCACCCTCTTGACTCTCGAGCAGTGAAATCATCGTGACATGCAAAAGCACAAACGAAAACGATCTACAGCACAGAATAGCCGTCTTGCTTCCCAGTGACACGCACGCGCGCACACACTTAGGCACACGTGTTGCATGAGCACTAAAAAGGCTGAGCGATAAATGTGCACGCAGCACCGTGGCCTTTAAAATGTCTCCAGTTTGTCATTTAGTGACGAGGACGTGAACTGAATGGGGTCGCGACTCAAACGGAATAGCAAGGGAGCGGAGGATGTCAGAAGGAGGAGGGAGGGAGGGAGGCTAGGAGAGAAGGCCGATAAGAGGAGGACACGAGGGAGAAGGACTAAATAAAAGGACGGATGAGGTTTGCGGCGAGGATGTTGAGCCGTCCATGTTGTTGCCGTCGGCGTCACGCTGACAGCAGCGCTTTGCCAGATTGAGCCGAGAGCGAAAAACTGGCCGTAATCCGTCGTTCGAACTCAACTCACTTAACCCATTAAGGACGGGAGCGCATAACCGCGTTTCTACTGCTAAAGCCGGGAGAGCGTATTCATCATTTTCTTTTTTTAATCCAATTCTCGGTTTCTTAGCCAATGAAATGCATCCGAATATACATGCGACGGTGTCGTGAGTTGTCGGAGGATACCCGGAATTTTTCCGAAGAGTAGAGAGTAATGGCGGGCAACAGTCGATCGCGGGAGCTCTGCTATTAAGTACGTGATGTATGGTTAAGATATATATTCGTAGACAATGACGATTTCAACGTCTTTTTACGAGAATACATTATGGTAATTACCACTCGATTTTTAAAAAAATCCCAAATAGTGCTTCACTTGCATCTTCGATTGAAACAGTAAAGATGAATAAACTCGTGTGAAAGCCGCATGTCTAAGCTCTCAATTTTGGGGGGAATTATGTTTCTATTTGCTACGGGGGCTGAGATATTAATTATTTTTCAGGGTGGCGGTAATGTCAGGTTGTCAAGGGTGACTCCAAAGACAACCGTAGGTTTTAGAGAGATGTGTCTCAGGCTTTAATGGTTTAACAATAAACACTGCTAACGCTTCAGTCTGCTAGCTTAATGCTAACACAATCTGTCAAACTGTCATCTACGGCCATTCAATTGATGCATTTGACAAAAAAAAATGCTTCATTCCTTTTTAATTCTATTTAACTAATTTACTGCCAGACATTTTCAGACCCTCTTTTACACTAATGTTTGAAAAATTTGAAAAAAGTAAATTCCTGGGATTGAATGGCTGGATTGTGAAAAGACAAATACTTCAATGGCAGTGAAGGAGTTAATTGCCATTCCTGTACGTTTTTATAAAGTACAAAATATTTTGAGTGCTATTTTTTCTCAGTTTTATTTTTATTGTGGGTGGGGGCGGGGGTCGCTGTAACGGACTAACGGTCTTTCCTTTCACTTCAATGGGAAACGATGGTTTGGATTTGAGGGCTTTCAGTACAATGTCGATTTCAGCAGGTGTGGCGTGAACACACACACACTCGAAAGGCGACAACATGCTTGTCTCAAGTCTGTTCAGCCACATTCTGAAACCTGACAGAACGCCCCCCAGCTGGACTCTGATGAGGGCACTGGACCTGCTGTGCCAATGGGCCCTTATTTCCATACAAGTCAATGAATGCCAAGCAGCATTCGCTCAGACACACACACACACACACACACGACGCCTTGTCCTGACATGGATGCAGGACACAGCAGTCATTTGCCCTTGACGTACACGCACGCACTCTCAAGCAAGCTTATCTGCAAAATGTGTGTGAGCAAGTTTTGAAGCAGTCAAGTTGTGATGCGTAAAATCTGCAGCGTAAATGTGGAACTGACTTCAACCGTCTTCCACATGTGGCCCCTCTTTGGTCCTCTTTTCTGGCATCTTGGCCTGGATGACAAAGCTGGCCCGTTTTCATCCCTTTTTCATTGGCTTTGGCGGACTGCGAAGACATCCCAAATGTGGCCTAACGGAAGTGGAAAGTAGTCATCTGCATTTACGAGAGCGAAGAAAGAAACGCTGAAAGCCGAGCGCTCGGCGGTTTTGTCTGCCGTTATCTGCTGGCCGACGTGGAGCAAAGTGGGATTTTAAGGGTGGCATTAGGCTGTCAAACTTGTTTTCTTCCCGGGCCACGTGGTGGTTTTGGTTGCCGGCAGGTGGCTGCTCGTAATGGTCAAACCACAAATGTGGCAGGAAAGTTACAGCACTGGTGTCACCAAAGATATATTTATATTTTAGAAAGGCTCGGAACGCCAGATATTTTGCATCTTATGCAAAGTTGGAGATCGTTTTTATCGCTGGACGCAAAACCAACCACCCACCCACAATTTTCCGTGTATTGAATTTGTATTGGGGAGAATTTTTACGGTTTGAGTCTTATTTTTTCCCCGGTGCATTACAATGGGCGTCATTTAGATGTGAATTTTGGTTGTTTGTAGGCCAGGACGGTTATCCTGTACAGTATATAAACAAGTTGTAAATAGATTGGTCCATTTTATCAATTTTTTGGGGGGTGATCAGACTCAAAATCCTGATTGTGTGAAGCCTAGTAACTGTAACAAAAAAAAAACGTTTTTTTTCTGTGCTATGGTTTTAAGTTCAAGTTCAGTTGAATAAAATGCACCACTAACTGATTGCTTATCAGGAACGTATTTAAAGGCTTTTAAAATGAAACATGAACAACATTTAATAATTTCCTTTACGGAAAGTTCAAAAGGCATAGTTTTTCCTGAAGCAAGTGCTTTGTACTAATTCTTAGTACAAAGTCAAAAAAGTGCAATGTCAATAGTTTGTCTTCTCTTTAGGCTATTGGAAGATGAATTTTTCATATTTGCCCCTTTTGTGGTTATTATTATCATTTTCGGGGGGGCAAAATTTAGACCGGAAGAGTTGAGTTTGACACCCGTGCATCATCGGCAGGACATTAAAGTGTCAAGTATCCTGACCTCTGTCACGTATGAAGTGAAGAGGAGAAGGTGGTCTGAGGAAGACGTGGTCCTGGTCTGGTTTACTTTGAGACAAAAGAATGAGGAAGGCGAGATGAAATTTGAGGGAGGGGGACAAAATAAATAATCCCCTTTAAAGGTCAGCGTGTTTTTTTCTTTTGACGGCGAAAAAAGAGGAAAGGGGGTAAAAAAAAAAAAATGGTCTAAGATTTATATGTTGGAGTGGGAGCAGCACTTAAGGATTCTCCATCATTGCCACGGCGACCGGTCACCTGGCAACCGGGTACACAATGGCTGCGGTCGTCGTGGCAACAGCGCGCTCTTGCTCTCCCGCTGTCGGGTCGACGAACGGGAGACGGAGGGAGCGAGGAGGTGAGACAGGTAGACAGATGGAGTGACAGGCGGGAGGAGAGCGAGATGGAGGGCAGGAGGTGAGAGGCAGCCGCACGAGGAGGAGGTGTGAAGACAAAAGGAGGCGCATTGCACCTCAACAGGTGCGGCGGGTCGGACAAATGAGTGCAAAAGCCGAGTGAGAAATGTAATGAGCGATGAATGCCGCGCCATATGTGACCCTGCGCCACGGCTCTCATTTTTCGCTTTTACGGATGGTGGTTTATTGAAGGCAACCATTTATCCCACTGGACATTTGCTGTTTTTTTTTTTCTGACGCGTTTCATCAACTGAAATTGGGCAAGTTATGAACAAAACAAATAAATATAATTAATCTTCCTGTGAAAAGACATGTCTCGTGAGTTTGATAAGCCAGCGAGAAATGTCAAATTAGATTGGCGGCTGGAATTGTTCCCACTGGGTCGTCCGCACCACAACAAAGAGGTGCTCTAAAGTGGCAAAGCCAGCCCGAAGCCCGGTCCGCAAACTGGCTGCCAAGTTGGACTTAGAAAAAAAAAAAATTGTCCGCCCTCCTCGCACTTATGTCTTGCTCCGCGATACATGCGCACACTCATAGCTGACGACGAGGCACTCAAGAGGGCAACCGCAGCTTTCACTTTTCACTTTAACACATCGTTTTTTTTCAAGACAACAATTTACCCCTCTGGGCAATTGCTTTTTTTTTCTCACACATTTCATTGACTGAAATGGATTAAAATTTAACAAGTTATAAACAAAACCCAACAAATAAATACAGCTTTAAGTACAATTCATCTCGCTGTTAAGTGAAAAAAAATATCTCATGAATTTGCCAAGCCATAGAGCAAAGTGCCAAATCAGAATGCCGACTGGAAAATATCCCATTGGGTGCTTCAAACCACAACAATGAGGCACTCTAAGGCATCAAAGTCCGCCCGAGGTCCTGTCCACACACTGGCCTTCTTCCTCTGCAGGAGGTGCGCACACTCACGGCTGATAACGAGGCACTCTAAGGTGGTCACGCCAGCCTCAAGCCCCAGTCCACATGCTGGCTGTCAATTTGGACTTTAAAAAAATCTGCCCGCCTCTCACTTCCACCTTTCTCTGAGGGGTGTGCGTGCACTCATGCCCGACAACGAGGCACTCTTTTGTTTGTGAAACTTGCCCCAACCTATTCAGATAACCCATTAAAGCCTAAAGTGCCTGGCTCAATAGCTCCCCAAAGCACGTCGGTCGTCTTTGGAATTACCCTTGAAAACCTGAAGTTTTCCCATAAATTCAACACCTACAAAATAATTAATATCTCAGCCCCTGTTGCAGAAAGAAACATAATTCCAAAAGATTTTGAAACCTTAGACATGTGGCTTGCACACAGGCCCGAGTTTATTCATCTTTACTGTTTCAATCGAAGATGTAAAAATAAAGTGTCAATGTAAGAGAAGCACTATTTTTCATTTTAAAAATCAAGTGGTAATTTCCATCCTCTATTTTTTTACAAAGACGTCAATATTGTCATTGTCTACAAACATGTATCTTGACCGTATATCACGTTCGACTGGTTCTACTGGTTCAAAGTCCACAAGCGCGTCGTCTATATCACTGCCGTTACTCATTTCAAAGCTCCCACGATCGATGGCGTCCGCCATTATGACTCGAATGAATTCCAGAACATCCTCTGCGGGCTCATGACACCGTCACGTGTATATTCTGATGTATTTCATTGGTTAAGAGAACAAAAATTGGATAAAAAAAAAAAAAGAAAATGACGTATATGCTCTCCAGGCTTTAAGGGTAGAAAGACGGTTATGCACTCCCATCCTTAATGGGTTAAAAAAAAAAAAGTTCAAACACACTAGATCGGAAAGGTACGTATGTTGAAGGGCTACATCTTGACGAAAATATTTTTTTCTACGAGGGGGAGGAGCTAACGCTACGCATTATTGTCTTTATAAAGGCAGGCTTTCTTCTAGCGAAGTGGAGCGTAAAATATGTAAAATGTAAAATATGTGCCACGATTTAAAAAAAAAAAAAAAAAAAATATTGTTATTCGTAGCCACACAAATGACATACACAGTCGTCTTTTCAGAAGAAATGAACATAGCTCGACGAGTGGCGCGTCAGACTGGGCTGGCTTGGCAGAACTTTTGCGATGATTCACAAGTGCATCTGATGTGACAGCTTAGACTGCATATTCATGGCGGCGACGCCCACATGTGTGGCGACGCCACAGGACGAATGCCATTCATTGTATGGATAAAAGTGTCAGCATGCTGCCTGAGCCGCTTCCCTGCTCCTGGGAAGACTTTCAATGTGAGCTTGCACCGGGTTTGGGGCAATTTATTTGGAGCATTGGTGGGGTCCGTCGAGTTTACGGTGTTTCCTCGTTGGGATGATGAATAAGGATTCAGGCAGATGGGGCGAAGGGACTTGCTGTACTATCATCTGAAGAGGATGAAAAATGTTATCAACCCATTTGGACAAAGTAGAAAAGTAGATACAACTGTTTTTAAAACGTAGGGAATAATGTTGTGAGAATAAGTCAATAAAGTGAATTTCAGACAGCAGAAAAATGTACTTAAGTATAGTAACAAAGTATTTCGTTGCTGTGGGGTGGAATCCTCACATTTCCACAATGACCACTTTTCAGCATTCATTAAAATTAAAAAGAAAACTGTTTTGCTTGAGTTAGCAAACACATCATTCAAGTTACATGTCATATCATACCTTATATTGCTATTATGTGGTCGACTGGTTAGCACGTCCTCCTCACAGTTCAGAGGTCGTGGGTTCGATCCCGGCCCCGGCCTCCCTGTGTGGAGTTTGCATGTTCTCCCGGTGCCTGCGTGGGTTTTCCCCGGGTACTCCGATTTCCTCCCACATTCCAAAAACGTGCATGGTAGGTTAAATGATCTCTCTAGATTGTCCCTAGGTGTGACTGTGAATGTTTTTTTTGTCTCTCTGCGCCCTGCGATTGGCTGGCAACCAGTTCAGGGTGTCACCCGCCTACTGCCCGATGACAGCTGGGATAGGCTCCAGCACGCCCGCGACCCTTGTGAGGATAAGCGGCATAGATAATGAATGGATGGATGGATTGCTATTATGCAATGCTGAGTACTAACATCAACTAAACACAAGCCCAAAATCATTCATTACCTACTACCTTCCTTCTGCACCGAAGCAATCCATTTTTAACAAAACAGGCTTACTCAAAGGTATCCTAACTGAAGTATTTTGACTCGTTATTGTCGAAAAAACATCCAGACTTTCAATCTTGAGGCGGCAAACAGCCGCACGGCTTCCGCAGAGTGAGGGAAGCGGTTTTGCGACACTTCTCAGACAATTCAAGCATTCAAAAATTTGTTCTCGAGACATCTTTAGCAATTTAAAATACAGACATTTCCTGTGATCGATATGCACCCTTCCCCCCAAAAAAGAGCCAAAATTGTCCCCCAGTATTGCACAAGGGTCGATTAAAAATTAGTAACATTTATTGTGACCTGAACATAAAGATTTGGTGAAAAAAGGAGCACTTACCTTCCAATATGATATTTAGTGTCTAATATTACACATTTAGGTAATAAAAATGCATATAATATAATAGCTTGTCAGACGTGGTTGCGGAAATTTCATTTCCTGTTTACTTACTTACCTCATTGATGGTCTTCTCAGCACCGATTTCATGGCGGTTTTTCATGAAAAAGTGTATACTACAGTTAGCTGAAAACGGCTTGTGGCCAGCGCTAGTGAGCTAGTGTGCCCAACTTAATTCTGCCTAACTATGTAGCGCATTTTATGCAAGGTAATTCAAAGTGCTTCTCATAATTAATAGTACAACGTTTGAAAGCGTTTAGAAACAAAAAGTCATTTGAAAGCAAAGTAAAGAAATAAAAAGCAGCTCGCTAAAATTACGAAGAGAGCGTACACTGCAAGAAAAAGATGTTGGCAAACCTGACTTTGAAAATGCTTTGAATGTTAATCATAGCTATGGGAAAAGCACATCATTTTAAACCTGTATTTGAAAAAGCATTTACACTTTCTTGGTTTGTTTTGAATCTTTATTCATTCATAGTATTAATGATAAAGGATACCAGCAAATTCGCGGACCGTATTATACACAAATACAGAGAAAAAACAGGGTTGCTTTGGGGGGCCGGTTGGATTTTACAAGGGAGAGATGCATTATTTACTGGAAATTACGCTCGTTAATGTGTAAAAATACTACACGATGTGGGGACCAGCCAATAGTATTGATTGGAGGAAACAAATATCCAATTGACCATATATAGGTCACACGAGGAATTAATGACTCACATGAGCACAAACACATGATTGACAGCCACTAGTCAGCATCCGCATCGTTCCCAATTAGTCCATCTCTAATTTGATGTTGTGCATGAGCACGATTTAGTTAACACCTCTGATAAGACTTATTGAAGCCTTGGGGCTCAACATTGACGGACTGTTGTAATTGTATGTTGGGCAAGTTGCATCTGAGTTTTTATTTGGATCAGGGTGTGTGTGTGTGTGCGTGTACTGTAATACAGCCCGTGAAGCCATTAGCCCCAGGTTAAGTGATTTATAGCTTCGGCTTTAAGCCCCCCCCCCCCCCCCATGCATCCCAACCCCCACCCACAATCTCATCCCCCGCTCAGCGTATCTGTATCTGTACACCCTTATCAGGAAGATTACACTCACACACATTGGCACACGTGCACTATTCAAACCCACTTCCAAACAGGTGTGTGACACACACACACACACACACACACACACCCCCACACACACACACACACACACACACAAACGTCACAAACCCAGCTTGAGATGCTCATTAGGTGGCGTCGCATTTCGCAGGCACAAACACACTGGCGGTGTTTCATCTGTGTGCTGCTTGTTTTCATTCTTCAGTCTCTTTGATTGTCTTCATCTGTGCATTTGAATACTCACTATGTGTGTGCGTGCGTGAAACAATAAAAAAAATAAAATAAAAAAATAAAAAAAACCATTGCGCAGCCGCTTTCTAGCACAAACACTATTTATTTCACAGGGACAAAGAGAGAGAAAAGCGGAGGAACCCACAGTGGAAGAGCAGCAGCTCCACTTAGGTGATGATGGGGCTGCTGCGTCGTTGCTACGACAACAAGCAGGAGGTAGAGGGGCTTGTTTGGCACAGATGTCATTTTCTTCCCGCCGCCGCAAATCGGACGTGGCAGCCGGCGACTCGCTGTATTTATCACGGGGAGAAGATGGCGGACGAGGGTGTTTTCTCCAGATGACTCTGTTAGCTCGGGTGACGCCGTATGTCGGTCTGGGGGGGGCGGGTGAGGTTGGGGGGGGGGGCGGGTCTTGAAAGTCTTTCGAGAATCAATCCTGGGTTGGACGAGATGAACTAGAGAAAGAGATGGCGAGCCATCTGTTGCCAACTCGAGTTTCTTCGATTTTCACTTGCTGGTGGTCGCATGTCGCGCTGCCTTGAAACCTGCCGCCCCCCCCCAAAAAAAAAACAAAAAAAAAAAAAAACAAGACGATAGCAGCAGACGGAAAGGGAAGCAAAGCGTCCAAAATGCCAACATGCTCCCGTCAGTTTCCGCCAACAAAAGAAACGCCGCCGGCTGCTCTTGTCGACACGGATCTCAAAAGTCAATATATTGTGCCGAGGGATTATTTGTGTGGTCGCACTATCTGCCGGCCATCAGTCACGCCGCAATCATGGCCGGAGTGGACAATCGATGTCTGTCTTCAGTATTTGACGCAATCAATGGCAGAAATGATTCATGACGCCAAGTGGAGCGAGAAAACGTTAAGCAGCCTCGCCATGAGCGCTTGGCCACGCCGTCATTCGTCATTCTCACTCCAGGATGCTCTTTTGTAGGACGGATACATTTTATTGAGAGAGCAAGACGGGCTGCGGTGAATTGTTTTGCCTCGCCTTCCGGATGGGATTAACGTCGCTCCGAGATTGCGCATTCAGACATGAGCGTTGGTCGGACGACCGAATGTTTGGTGACGAAACGGCTGTACGGGTGAACGGCGCTCTCTTGTTGCACTTGGCCAGGAATCAGGCTCCCTTCTGGCTCTTTCCGTCAACCTGTTGCGGCCCGTTGCCGTAGCTACTCAGCGCCAACTCTGTCGGTGGTAGCTCCAGGGCCTCGCGGCGTCAGTCGGTGATGTCATGAGAAGAGTCAAACGGTGCCTCCAGGTGTGCAAACGCGGGACGGAATGCAAGAACGCATCGCCTTGAAGTGCTCGCTCATGCCAGCAATTTTATTTTATTTTTTTTCCCAGCTACGCTTAGCCCAAACGTCTGGGCTGAGCCATGGCAGATGTCAGTCATTACAAATTTAATCCCTACAATGTCGTCACATTGGAAATATCCTGAACAATTCCAACTACTTTGCGGAAATATTCAATGTAGAGGGGGCTTGTTTTTTTTTTTTGTTTTGTTTTTTTTACAGTTTACAGCGGAAAACGAGCAAATTGGGACATTTAGACAAAAAAAAAAAGTGTTTAACCGACTCGTGTGAAAACTCGGGCAAATGAAAACCCAGGTTCCGCTGTATAGTTTACCTGGCA
Organism: Filicampus tigris; assembly: GCF_054856515.1. Taxonomy (NCBI): domain Eukaryota; kingdom Metazoa; phylum Chordata; class Actinopteri; order Syngnathiformes; family Syngnathidae; genus Filicampus; species Filicampus tigris. The sequence continues at coordinate 3,908,615 of NC_141218.1, read as the reverse complement.
ATGAAAAAATTAAAAACTTGTGGGGTGGGTGGGGGCTCCTTCCAGGATGACCAGGCTGCAATGGGTGCGCTCAACTTTGATTACGTTGTATGTGGCTCTACAATGTTGTTCAAAACAGCATAAGCGCCAATTTAACAAAAGGAATGACAGTTTGGGAGAAGAGAAGCGGTACTAAAACAGGCCAAAATCCAGATTTGAGGGGGCAATATATGCAAGAGTGCCAAAATAAGTAAAATATTTAAACATTTCCACAAAGAATAGACTCCATTTTTTTATTTTTGTAGCACAGTACTGTTTTTTTTTTAGGGGGGTGTCTTCAAATACATTTGCAATAAGTTTAAAAAGCATATTGTAATACTGTAAGTTCTTTCATGCTGACACACTGTCTTCCCTTGGTTTATTTCCAACGAGGTACCAATGGTGGCAATGAAGGCGTAGCGTCACTTTGTGAGCCATCAGCAGCTTGCAGCTGTGGGGGAAAACAAAACCGAAAAAAAAAAAAAAAAAAAAAAAGCTTGGGTTAGTATAACCGTCTTCCAGAGGGCGTCTGCGGCGGTGGGCAGCGCCTATTGACAGTCTGAGCGTGGATCCGACAACTCGGCCCGTGTTGACAGAGACAAACAAGAGGGGAGCGCCGCGCGTGAATGTCAAGTCGCGGCTGTCGGAGGCGGCGAGAAGTCAATGATGGAGTCAATGAGGTTGCAGGTGGGGGGGGGGGTGTTCAGCTAGATAGATCCGCTTCAATCCTGGTCCAAAGTATTGTCTCCATATGTGCGGCGAGGCCACATAATGGCCAGCCGCTCTCCTGTTGCTTGTGGAGATGAATTGACGGCTGCTCGACTTGCTGGCTTTTTTTATTGCCTTCCAAGAGAGCCGAGCAGAACCGCCGCAGTCTGGCACAGCAAAAAGGAAGCCTCGGCTAAATATTCCCGCTCGGCTCCGCGGGGCTCGCTCACAAGCGTCACGGATGAGTGGCAGTATTTGATGCCATTGTCTTCTACGAGGGCTTTGCCTTTGTATTAGCACGTGTCTTTCGCAGTCTGTGGACAAGCTCAAAGGAATTTCGTTCAATCATATCCACCCCCCCCCCACCCCCCGACACCCAATGGAAAAAAAAATAAAAAAATGCTGAAATGTCGACTCTTCAAAAACTCCAGCGGTTTTCCCTCCTGTTGATGGATGGTGATGTTTGACGACGTTGAAGCTGGCAAAGCCCAAAAATCCGAGTGGGATTTGTCAGTAGATTAGCGCATGACAAGCAAGCATTTAGAACGGGGCGGTTTTCAATTCAATCATCCAAACATGAGAGGACTTTGATTTCGATGTTCTGTATACACAGTCAATCCTGCTCATTGTTTAATTCATTTGCGGGGGCTGACGCCTTGTTAGTGGATAAGGGGAGGGAGAGTTTAGAAAAGGTGAAACATACATTCCATGAGGGCTGAACGACTTTTGAAAAAATAATCGAATTGCGTTTTTGTTTTTCTTTCAGTTTTGTGTTTTGAGATTTATTATGTGATTGTTTTTTTTTTTTCAAAGCTGTCTTCCCATATATAAATGTTTTTTACACAAACACAAGCAATGAGTTTGTCTGCAGTACAAGAAACAATATCATATTGGTTATACATAAATATTTTTGGTCTATATGTTAGGCTTATGCGAAAATAAATGAGGCGTGACTGAATACGAAAGACAGTTTGAGTTGTTAACTTCCGAAACACTTTGACTTGCAGTCTTTTGATCCTTCACTGTGACAAGTCCACAAAGTTCCTCCATCTGAGTGTGGCAGAAACACAAGGCGGGCAGGCAGTCGTGTTAGATTACGACAAAAGAATGCAAACAGCTTTGTGACCTCAACTTTTCATGTTTCGTGAAACAATGATATGGAAACGTGGACTGCACTTCTTCAGCACGGAATTTATCTCGACAATGGCGCTGGGCGGAAAATGTGATTTTCTATATATATATATCTATATATATATATATCTATATATATATATATATATATACATATATATTAGTGCTGTCAAGCGATTACATTCTCTTAACGAATTAATCACAAAATTGTCCATAATGGATAGCGATTAATCGCTTTTTTCAACTACAATTTTTTACGAAGCTTGGAACCGATATTTACTTGAGTAAAATCTTGGAATTGATGTGGAAAAAAAGTCAAACTAACTAATATGGTATTTGAATTTGAATTTATATATATATATATATATATATATATATATATATATATATATATATATATATATATATATATATATATATATATATATACTTGCGTACAGTGTGCGTGCTTTGTTGGTGATGTAGACGTGTCTAATAATAGCAGGCCAGCTGCACTGGAAGCCAGATGGGAAGTCAACCCAACCTGCAAGCTTGCCCGCCGCGTGCACGGGGAATGCTGCGACGCTGATGTGAAACACATGCGATGCGGACTTGCTGGAATCAAACGTGCGAGATGTGTGATCTGTTAAACTGCCCAATTAAACTGGAGCAGAAGCGTCCTCGCCACCATCCACTTGTGTTGGCTTTTATTATTCATGGGAAAAGTTTCCTCCGGTGCACCCCACCGCCCTCCCCTTCTATTTTTAAGGTAATTCATTTCGGTTATTGGCCGCGTGTTTCATTGGCCTCCGGGGGCTTCTGCGGATGTCTTTATTGACATTGATTTGGGATGTCTTCATCGTGCTTTACTGCACAAACCTGCACTTATTCACACACTGTGACGCTGTAATGACACAAGTCAAAGAAAAACAAGGGTGCTGATGGCCAATCGGAGGTCATAATTGCCTTTTCAGGCGTCTCGTTTTGGCTTATTTGTGGCGACAAACAATAAAAGATGAAAATGGGGCTGGTGCGATTTTCTTCGATATTTGCCAAGTCACACGCTGGCTTGTTGCCTGGTGCCCTTGCTTGGGAAAGTAATCCCTCCCTTCAAAGTCAAGCGTGTACCCGGGAAGCACGCGGTCAGAATTGTAAATAAATCATCCAGTTAGGCCCAGACATACCAGCAGGACGCGCACACACGCACACGGCGCTCAATGATTGGTGTGTCTTGGGCGTTGAGAGGAGGCCAGCTGATGAATGAGACTCTGTGGTTTAATGAAGTGTGTTTATTAGCCAGCCAGCAGTGGTTAACAACACGCGCGCACACACACACACACACGAGTGAAGGCTTGAAGGCCTGAAAACGTGGGAATGGGAACAAGGCAAGAACATGAATGACAACCAGCAGCAACGGCAATACAAATGAAAATTAAAAAAAAAACAAAAAAAAACCCAATTTGTTTATGGCTTTCCATCCCAAGATAACCGTACTTCTCTGTCAAGTTGTTTGCAGCTCCACAAGTTCCCCCAAAGGTCACTTTGACGTATTTTTATTTTGGATCTCAGATGCCATAAATCACATTCACATCCGTCAGCGGCAGCTCGTGTCAAATAACGCGGCCGACCAGAGGCCCCATTCGTCAATATGCTGGATTTGTGTATGTGTGTGTGTGTGAGAGAGGAAAAATGCTAAAAATAATCCAGCGTAAGGCAATCAAAACAAAATATACATGACAAATGTTGGGAAAACTCCACTGACTAAAAGACTATTTCTGAAAGCCGTAAAGTAGCAGATTGCAGTGTATATTCATTTAAGCTTTGGACGGGGTCACAAATGTTATTGTTTTTATATTTGATATTTTGGAGTATGTCTGGGGGATATTTATTTTCAAAGTTTCTTTTGTTTTGTTTTGTATTTTATCCCAACACATATAGTAAAAATCTGTGATATGGCAAGAGTGTGTGTGTATGTATATATATATATATATATATATATATATATATATACGGATATATACATAAATCACATTCGCATATATGTATACAGTATATATATATATGTATATATGTATATATATATATATATATATATATATGTATATAACATATATATATGTTAGGGCTGGGCAACGATTAAAAATTTTAATCGCGATGAAGCGGATGAGGTTGTTGCGATTAATCATGATTAATCGCCCCATTCTACACAAAATCCCCCAAAAATCCAAAGTAGTGTATAGCCCACTTTTACTACAGTATGTATTGCCATATAATTGAAAGTGCTACAACATTTATTGGGCTAACACCTTTGACATAACTGGAAGTTAAATAAAATATTCACTGTAAATCTGAATTCAAATACAATACAATATACAATACAAATACAATAATTGAGTATAATACAGTATGTATTCTTGTAGATGTCGTGCGGGAAACATGACACAATGACCCTTGACATGTATGAATTTCACCTTGAAAAATATTTAGGAACCCTGTGTAAAACCCCAAAATATTCTCTACATATTAATGTTGCGCACACACACACACACACACACACACACACACACACACACACACACATATATATTGTTCACTGTATAGCACTCTCTTACATTCACACATGACAGGATAGTGAGAAACATGATGCACTGTAAATCATACCTGCAAGGCTCCAGTAGCGTTTCCAACCTGTGCAGTTTGTCCGTTTCAGCAGTTGATGCACGGCAATGTTAGTGTGTGGGTTGAGGACATCCCTCAGTGGCCGTTCGTTTCTGATGGTGCTTTTTATCATGGCCAGAGTTGAATTCCATCTGGCTGGAAAGTCTTGCATAAGCGACTCCCTCTCTTGTCCGCGTTCGACGTTGGCATTGCTCTAATTCGGCGGCGTTTGCTGGACCGCGTTTAAAAATGCCCCACAACTTTTCTGCACTTCGCCAGGACATTGTCAAACGCACGGTTTGGCAGGAGATACAGTGACAGAACGCTGGAGAATGTGCGCGAAGCATGGGATGTGTTCAAAAGGCAGGTGTCTCAACTATATTTCTTGCACGGTGACTTTATTTGACACATTCCGCTGCTGTGCAACTTCAAATAAAATGCCCTGCGCACCTTTCGGCATAATGTCTCTCTTCTGTTTTCATTATATGCGAACACAGCTCCCAATGTTCATCAATATAACGCATTGTAACCCCGAGGTAATTATGCTTACCCAGTGACGTCCGGTAGTCCCCGGTGAGAACAACACGTTGCTCGGTGCGCGTTGTAAAGTCACGTCTTTTGCAGTCCTCTCCATTTCATACAACTCGCACATTCTTCTTGCGGTGGCGCGTCTTGAGGCAATATCATACCTGTCGTCATTTGTTTCAATTCTGAAAGCGATTCTCAAGCCGACATCTTCCGCAACAGTCACTGGCCTGCATCCTGCATTGCTATCCACTTCGCTATGGCATCTGTAAGCTTCTGTTGCCTTTGTTTATTAAATAGGACTCCCGCGCGCCGCATCTAATGTAGTCTGCCGAAGCCCCGCTCCGCTGTTTGCTCCGTTGAATGGTTTGCTGGTGTCAACTTGTGTGTCTCGCATATAGATGATATTTCAGACTGGATGTACGTATGTCTGTGTTAGGAAAATTCAAGTCTGCGGTGGTTACAAACGACTTCGGTTTTGTTGACTGCGACCATCTGGAAGAACTTTAAAATGAAAATGACCGTGTAAAAGTGCCGCGCTCTTCTCCGTGTTTGTTTTTGATCTGAACGCCACTATACTTTCATTTCCGGTTCCAGTGAGCGCCGCAGCCGGAAGCAACAGACTTTCACAATAAATGAAAAAGTACGAACGGCGTTCATGCGCACTAAATTTATTGAGTTTAGTTTGAGTATTTAGTTTTCGCTTTTTATCCCTGCAGCATACACATGAACGTATTAAAACCGTCTTTTGAAAGTATTCCTTAGTGTCGATTTAACTCAACACACTTTACAATAAGCAGTTTGGCAAATATTGATCAGTTCACTCCCCCTAAAAAGAAAGAGGCTCCAAGCTGTACAACTCCCTGCCAAACTAAACCTAAAACGAACTGAATTGTGTTTGAAGCAGCCAAACTGCCTTAAGAAAGTCTTTGCTAGCTTGAAGCTAATGCTAATCACCGTGCTCCAGTCTCTTGGTGTAGGCAGACAATAGAAAAGTACTCACAGTCACACAGTATATTTTTTTTACCCCTTGCGTATAACGACTAATCGTAGTGCCTTATTGATGAACCCAGAGGAGAGTTGAGACATTAGGCTACAATTGGTTGGGAGCTGAAGAGCTCACGTAGGATTCATAACAACGTCTCAATGAACAGCGCCGTAGATCCAGGGTCTCTTTAACGCCGTCGTATACGTTTCAGTGAGGTTGATTTGAGGCATACGGGCGTTGTCACGAACGGAATTCAGTTTGTATCTCAAGGCGCTGCTGTATAGTGCAAAAAAACACACTGTGGTCCAACCACGTGGACGCACATTAAAGGCTTTGTCCGTGCATTGTAACGGTGATTCCGACGAGCAAATAAGCGTGTGCCGGAGAGCTCTGATGAGGTCGTTGATACGATGCATGAATGCGGACACAATGCTGAATGATTGCTAATCACAAGCACTGAGGGTCGGCGGGCGGGCGGCCTGCACGGCGAGACCCGAAAGTGCTGATTAGGCTTTGGACAAAAAAGAAAAGTGGTGTGGTAGTGAACACACACACACACACACACACACACAGGCAAGTAAGCACGTGTAGACACCGTGGGACAGAGCTCAAATGCCTTCCAATCAGCAGCAACCTTGATGAGACGAGAGGACCTCACCTTGTTCTCAAAAGTTCTCCCGCCCACCCGGAGGGGCCCTCTGAAACCCTCCGTTTTTACTTTTCCCTACCAGAGCTCATAAAGAATTAGCACATTGTGATTTTTTTCACCCTTGCGATTTTTTTCACCCTTGCGATAAAAAAAAATATATATATGTATACATATATTTGTATGTATGTATGTATGTATGTATGTATGTATGTATGTATGTATGTATGTATGTATGTATGTATGTATGTATGTATGTATGTATGTATGTATATATATATATACATATACATAATACATACATACATACATATACATATATATATATGTGTATATGTATATATATGTGTATGTGTATATATATATGTATATGTATATATATATATATATATATATATATATATATATATATATATATATATACACAAATACATATACGTATATATATATATATATACACAAATACATATACGTATATATATATGTATATATATACATATACATAATACATACATACATACATATACATATATATATATGTGTATATGTATATATATGTGTATGTGTATGTGTATATATATATGTATATGTATATATATATATATATATATATATATATATATATATATATATATATATATATATATATATATAAATATATACAAATACATATACGTATATATATATATATATATATATATATATATATATATATACACAAATACATATACGTATATATATATGTATATATGTATATATAGCCCTGTCGTCAAAAGTTTCCGCCGCGATTTTTGGGTCATTCAGCGTTGGCTGCAGTTTAGTCATCACACACGCATGCACACGCACACATCCAAGACTGTACACTCCCACCTCTGTGAATTACCCGACATTGCAGGTGGGAGAGACTCCATTACCGAGTTGAACTGTAACCCCGGCTCGGCTACCTGGCCAGAGAGGCGTGTGTTTGTGTGTGTTTGCGTGTGGGGGGTGTTCGTGCTTGTGTGTCGGGGTGGGTTGTGTGCGTGTGCGCTGCATGAGCACTCTGCACTATGCTCGCTGGATCTTTGCGGAACTCTGGGGAAGTGTTTCGACCTGTTTGATCAAGATTCCGACTGAGCGGCGGTTCTAAAACGGGGGTCCGCGGTAGCTGAGGTCCACAAGCCGTAATTTGGGGGAGTCCACAAAATAATTTCTCTATAAATTATAATGTATCATTGGAAAAAAAGTATGTTCATTCAAATAACTAAGTTGTTCAATCCCACTGAAAGTCAGTGGTTGTGTTGATGTGCGACTTTTTCAGCTAAGGACACTTAGGCTGGAAAAGGGGTGACGCTTTTGTGGGTGTTCAGAGTTTATTCTGGCAAAATAGTTTATTTTTGCAGGTATATGCATAAGGAAGCCACCTACATTCTATTCGATTAAGGTTTCAGACCTGATGGGGAAAGCAGTGGCAGGCTGGGGAAAAAAAATGAAAGAGAGCAGATTGTGATAAGTTTTAAGGCACGACGGATGCATATTTTTGCGAAGCGAGCCTTTAACTAAACAGACGAGCATGTCGGCGGCTGCCAAAGGTGTTTGACTGACAAGTAGGAAATGGGAAGCTCCAATAACAAGAGCTTGTTTATTTGACTGGCGGAGATTGGAATAAAAAAAAAAAAAAATTTTTTTAAAAAAAAATAAAAACACAGATATCATACATTTCCGTCTAATCGGCAAAGCAGCTGCAAGCCGAGAAGCGGCCTCTTCCCAATCCTCCTTATGGCGGGAGTCCAAACTTTAACTTCCTTGGAACACGTACAAAAAAAGTCTATGCAAGGGCCACGTTTACTTTCTTTACCTTTAATTTATTTAACCATAAAAAAACTCTTTTATCATTAGATATTCTTATTTCATGTAGTTGTGCCTTGAGCTACGATTGACCCGATGTTATGCCAGTTGAAATTCACTGTCAAACTAAACATAAAACAAAGAGAACTACCGGTACTCCTTGTGTTTTTAAACTTTGCCACAACTTTGCCTTGGTGTTGTCTTTGATTGTGTGGAGCACATTTAGTTGTCTGGTGTATGAAATGTGCTCTTGAAATAAAGCTGCCTTGCCTTTTGTTAGCTTAAAGCTAACGCAATGTGAAACACCACATATGTGCTAACGAATAGCATCCATAGCATATTTCTAAACCTTTGTCCAATGGATATTTGAACGCAAACGATGCATCAGCACCGATTAATAAGCCAGATGATTTAATCGGTCGATATTAGCTCTTTTTAAAGTTGGCAAAACATCTGCCTTTTTCTTTTAAACCATTAAGACATTTCAACAAAGATAATGACTTTCAAAACCCCGCTCTCCCCACTCCCTCCAAAAAAATCAGCAAATAAATGGCACGATTTTGGCCGCGTTTTCTCTCTGTTCTTAAACCAGTAGTAAAGCACAAAGTATTAAAAAATTCAATTGTTCTGCCGGTAATTCATGTTTATAGTTATAAGCATTAAGGGAACAAAAACAAGTTATTTTATTCATCATATATTTTTTCAAATAATCAGCTGATCAATCAGTTATTGTAGTTTTATTCTCTCAAAAATGAAATTTGCGATTGGCCTAAAAAAAAAATTTTTTTAAATCCATATTGTCCAGGCCTTAAATATGACTACAGCTTACTTGCAGTAATTGCGAAAGTCTTCTTCGTTTGTGTCTTCATAACTGCATTATACTGCCCCCTGATGGCCAAGGCAAGCATACACAATGAAATGCAATCATATACGTATAAACAGTATTTTTGTGTTGTTTTATTTTCCACACGAATATCATAAAATGCTGAAAGTCAAGTGTTCGCCGTACGTTTTGAAAAAGCGACACACCTGGCTTGTGACCACGTGGAGAAGAGCCGTCTTAGCGGAAGCTTCTGCATGACGCCAAATGTGTCGGGCTATTCCTTCATCTCGTCTTTTGCATCCGAGCGGTGGGCACCCCCTGCCCTCGCTTTTTAAACGCGGCCTCCCACCTCTGCGCTACGCCTGCCAAGGCTGTGGGCGGAGAAGGCTTTCCTGCGTGTGTGCGTGTGTGTGTGTACAAAAAGAGTAGCGAATGGCAAGCGGTGTGGGGGCGCATCCATAATGCATCGGGCTTCTATGAGCACGTATGCGTCAGTGTGCCCTGTCATACATTGGACAGGCTGCGAGTGCTCCCGCAATCAGTCGTCATGGTAATTGGGATGCACTTGTCACGAGGGCTGCCTGAACATGTGTCCACTTTTGATGCGTTTATCCTATATAATAGGTGTTCTTTTACCACAGCACTAGGGAAGGGTTTAGAGGTGGGATTAATCAACAAATGATCGATTTTCAAATAGAGACCTCGTTTAATTCAAATTTGTCCAAATCTGTCGAATTTCATCCCCTCAGAAGTCAGTATTCTCTGATTTCTGTCGTCCCTCGTTGAGGCAGACTGATTGTCTTTTTTGTTGTTGTTGGTTTTTTTTTTTTTTCCAAAATAAGACATTTGCAAGCATCTGCTTTTACTTTGGAATACAGTGATCGGCATTTGTCTGTTTCCTGACATGTTGCAGACCAAAATACTAACGGAATCAAAATTGATTTATGTTTGTGCATTTTCTGCAAGCTCAATTTGAAATAATGTCCCGCTTTGGAGATTAAAACATGTTTTTAAAAATCGGATTCATCGACTAATCAACAAAATAAGTTATTATCCGATTAATCGATAATTCGGATAATCATTAGTGGAAGCCGTATTGCATGACAACACATTAAATATGCTGTGCAATCCGATTAATCGGTTATCGTAATTTTATTCTGCCAAATATCAGAATGGGCATATAGCTAAAAAAAAAAAAATATATATATATATATATATATATATATATATATATATATATATATATTCCTTACCGGTCTGGCCCTTTTACCTAGCATTTTCACATCCTCTAGGTATCGAGTTGTACCAAAACCTTTTTCGGCCACATTCTCCCTTACTTTTCCCTTCACTTCCGCTATCTGTATTCCTGTGTGCGTGTGTGTGTGTGTGTGTGTGTGTGTGGGTGTGTGTATGCGTTGACATTTTAGCAGAGTGCCGGCCCACAGCAATTTCCCTGCAGACTGTCTGCTATCTCCGCCGCTCTATCCTTCCATCGGGGCTCGCCCATACGAGATGCCGTACGTGCGGCCGGCCACCTCCATTTTGTCAACATGACCTCAATCCGGCTTGTCCGGGGGTCCTTCAGTCAGTCTGTCCGCCTCTACGTATCCGGACGGATCCGTTTTGACTGCGGTGGCCCTTGCTAGGCACAAGCGCATCAATGACAAATGCGTGTCATAAGTAGTGTTGTGAAAGACAGATGCGTCAAATGAAAGCACACTCAAGGAGCATGGAGCATTTCAATGTTGGGAAATTGTCTGAATAAAACCCACAAGTTACCATTTAAAATTCACAACTTCAAATATAACGCGCAATTAATGGATGGAGAGTGCTGCTGCCCAATCACGCGCCTTTGATTCTTGTCTCATCCAATCACACGCCTCTGCATCCCGTCACGTCCAATCACACGCCTTTGTACATCCTGTATGCGATTTCAACACGTAGCGCTTCTCTACTGGGGGCGAGCCATGGATCCCCTGCTGTTTGTGCGTGCGTGCGTGCGTGCGCGTGCGTGCGCGTGCCAGAGAGAGAGAGAGAGCGAGACAGGTGTGGATGAACAGGCTCGGGCTCAGGGAGCAGGCTCAGAACACAAGCACTCATGTGGGTGGTGGGGGCTGGATGGGGTTAATTAACAATGGGTGCACACACCCACGGGGACACGCACGCACGCACGCACGCACGCACGCACGTACACACACGTCCAGTATAAACATGCAAAGCCTATCAGTGCTGCAACACCTGTGGCTGCTGTGTGTATCTCGGTGTGATCTCTCACATTCTGAGCTGGAACCTCTCACACGCGCGCGCGCCCGGGACAATCGGAGAAAATGAAAATCCACGCCACGCGCGCACGTGCATACAGAGGCGGCCAAGGCATTCTTCTCCAAGGCTTTTGAGTACTCGTTGCATGGCTGTCACCGTGGCATGTTGTGCTTCACAAAGCAACGATGCTCTATCACAGCGTTACACGCACACGCGCGGAATGGCTCTGCGTTACAGCTCTGCGCCTCTTTGTGTGAGACCAGACGCTGGTGCCATGCTGCTGATGCAGATGCCAATGTGCGTGTGTGTGTGTGTGCGTGTGCATGTGTGCACAATAGCCACAATGCACACACGAGTGTTGCGTGTTTGGTGATCAAACACCGACACTGTCAACATGCATGAATACACAACAGTAAACTTTATGTGTGTGTGTGTATGTGTATATATATATATATATATATATATATATATATATATATATATATATACACACATATGCAGCTATTGAATATTTCCGTATTCAGACAAGGCTTTTTTAAAAAAGAGAAAATGCATGGTGTAAAGTCAGAATTTAAAAAAACGTGGTAATGCACTCCCTTGTCAGAAAAATGCTGATGCATAATAAGGCTTTCTTTAAAAAAAAAAAAAAAAAAAAGGCATGATGTATGGTACAGTTTTTATTTTGTAGAGAAATGACATGACACGCATAGCAAAGTTGTTTTTTTTTTTTTTTTTTAAAAGAAAAACGACATGATGTCTCATGTGTTTTTTGGAAAGCCAAACTACACGACCTTTTTGCAAGGCAATCATCAGAAAAGAATGCTGTAAGGCATTTTTTTTCAATAAAAAAAAACAAACAAACATGATGTATCATAAGGTTTGTATAGTACTTATAAAACAATATGATGTGTAGTAAGGCCTGAAAAAATGATGTACTGCCAACTGGCAGCCCACGAGCCGCATGTGGAGCATGAGCCATTTTAAGTTGTAGTTACAGTATTCACCACTAGATGGCGATCACTTAAGAACGCCATGAAAGATTTCAACCAACATGGGTCTCAAAACCACACAAACGGCATTTTTTTTCCCCCCCCGCAGGAACCGTCGACAGTTCGTTTGAAGTGCTTAATAGTGTTTCAAATGCATCCAGCATTTAATTACCTCGGTCGGCGTGAATAGTTCAACTTGTGTTTCCGTTCAACCTCTTGAGAGTCTCCGCTGTCACAGTCCCCCCGTCACGAGTCGGCGATCGGTCGTCATGCTGCCGCTTTGTGTTGGCGTTTTGTTTTGGACGCCTTTGGAAAGGAATGGAAATGTATGCGCCCTTTACCTTTTCAGCCTGGAGCTAATCGCATTTAGCTCGCGGCCTCTCCATTTTTGGCCTCTCGTTAGTTTGCCTTTTCGTCGCCTCGCACGTCACGTAACTCCAGCGGCCCTTATTCGCCCCCGAGCGTTCGTTCCAGCTCATGGCCCGTAGCGTTGGACGGCGTAGGCGCTTTTGCCCTCGTCGGTGCCTGCTCGGAGAATTCTCACGAAAGCAAAAACTTGACTTTTTCACTGTCGAGGCCTGCGCCTCGTGCAAATGTTTGATCCGCCGGCGTAGCGCCGTCTCCCCGAAGGTGACGTTATGAGCCGGGGCCGAGCGTTTTATGGGCGCCATAACAAGCTTGGACGGTGATCGGGACGCGATTGAGTGTGCGTCCGTCTTGCTCCAAAGTCTTCTCTTGATGAGCCGTGGCGCTCTCCACACTCCGTTTCATTTCATTTCTTCAGCCTGGCGAGCTCATATGAAAAGGCGTATATTATTTCTGCGGCCAGGCAGGGAGGGCCCGGCTCCAAAACGGCCTCTGCTTTATGAGCCCAGGCTGCGGCGACAGGTGGTCAGTCAGGCTTTAATGAGGGAGAAGGCCAAAAGGCTACGGAGAGCGCGCGGCTCGCATGGAGGCAAGGCGGCAAAGGTGAGATTGTTTTTCCGGCATGTCGGTATCTGCTTTTCCTGCACATTATTGCATTTGGACTTGAAATAAATCACATGGTGCCCCACCTACACAGGGGTCCGGAATTTCAATAAAACAAACATACTCAACCGGTTACTCAACAATTGAGAGATTCCAACGAAATGCATAACTTGACTCGAGGATGGCCTTTCTTGTTCACCCAAAAATGAGTAAGAAAATAATTTCCTAGCTGGAATTGAAGAAGTCACTTGTCGCCTTTCTGGAAAAATAGGCGCAAGAGTGGTCGCAAATGTTAATGCACAAAACAAAACTGTACTTAACGTATTGGTGTTCGATACCACCTTTTTGCAGACTGACACCACTATTCACCCTTGAGTACGCACCGATACCAAGTACACAGATTTTTTTCCCGTAAGTATCGATGGTTGGTATCAGTATCAGCAGCCTTCGCAGTACCCGATACTTTGAAATAAAGGTGGCATCGACCTAATACGATACCTGGTATCGGTACTCGCCAGGCTAGTCACGATAACAAATTTTCCCGTGCCGATCTTTCAATTCCAAACGATATTCAACATTTGTATTGAAAGGTAGAACAGTAAAATATATTAGATGAAAAAATATACAAATACAACTGACTGACGCTCTGTGAAAAAATAAAAATGCAAGTTAACCTAATTTTTACACAACACATACAATTAGATACTGTGTGGTGGCAGAGTAAAATGATGTCTTTCATCTCCTTCACAATGTCCTTTTTCATGGCTGTTTGGGAAATTCTCAGGCAATTTCTCGTCTGCAGTTCGGTGAAAAGAATGAAAGAATCTGAGCAGGGTTATTTTTGACAAAAGTCGGATCAAAATCACTATTTCAGTAGTCATACTTTTTACGGATATTTTTGATTGCTGGTTACCCGTGAGATTTTTCCAAAGTAAAATATGGTTCAACAAAGGTTGCCTTCCAACTTTCCAAAACAAAAGACTATGTTTGCTCGTCTCGCTGTCAATTCTGGCACTCGAAACGGGTCGCCAGCCTCGAAGTTCCTGGCGGACATAGTGAAAGTTCATAAACAAACAATGAAGTAGTACAAAAAAAAGCACTGTTGCGCTGTTAGCCGAACGCATGCTTGCTCTAGCCTGCTAGCATTAGCACTACTTGGCTATTTTTAGCACTAATGTGAACTGCTGCACGTCATTCATAGATGAGAAAAAGAGTTGTGCGTGCCTGTGAGCTGACGGGACGCATGCGATCCGAATTCGAGCAGTAGAACCGGACCGTTTGAACTGGTTTGAAAAAGCGTTCCATCCCTCGGTGTGAACGCGTGCGTGTGCGTGGCCACGCTCGCACAACGGCCATCAAGTTGACAGGAGAAGGAGAAGGAAGGAAGTGGCGCGTCTGAGTGTTGATGACGCATGTAAACAGACGCGCATATAAATGACCATTTACCAAGGCCGTAAAAAACTATTGTGCCCAATTTTTGCTCATCGAGCGATAAGTGATATGGGAATTAGCGTGAAAAGTCTAGGCTAGTACCACCGATTTGTACATGACTGGACTATCAAGAGGCCTCTTGTGGCTGAAGCCAGTGGGCAGCCATCTTGCGTTGTTACTGACAACTTATTTTTCCGCTGAAAACACTTATCAGTGCGTGTTTTACACTAAGGACCCCTATTTGGAGTTTTTGGTGCCTCTCAAAGAACAAACTTCCCCGTTTGCAACGACCATTCAGAGTATATTAGCTCAGTATCCTGAATATGACTGACAGGGGTTAGGTATACATTTCGCAGCGAAATTTTGTCCCAATGGGCTTTGCTGTCATTTCATCGTTGATGCTTCTGACAACACGATGCAGACGAATCTTTTAGTAGCACTCGGCGACATACCTGATAAGAGAAACTTTAAAATGACATTCTTACCGACGAAATGTGCACATAGCGCTTCTCCCAGACTTACTGGTACAACCGTATGCCATACAAAAAGGCGTTTTCGCCATAGAGGCAGAAAATAACAAAAACGCCACAGAGAAATCAGTGGATTCAAGCTAGGCGGGTTTAGCAAGCGGCAACGCAAAATGGCCGCCGATGGCTTCACTTCTCCCGGCGGCGAGTTAGCAGCATTGTTAATCCATTTTTATATACTTTGTACATTCATGCCAAGTAATCATCCTTCCTTCTTCTTCTTCTGTTGGCGGTTTGCAAACTAGCTTAATGGTAAATCTGCGCCGCCAACTGCTAACGTTCTATAAGCACACCTGTGACTCGATGCTAGCCGGATGCGGTAAAGTCTGCTGGCGCCATCTCGCGACACACTCCTGTCTCAAGGCAAAGTAATTCAAGACACTTGTACCTCAAGGAACAAGCACTCATGAAAAGAGTAGCGTAGTAATTAGCACTATTAGCATTAGCTCTGCACTTCCTAAACAAGTTTTTGTGAATCCAAAACAACGTGTTTTTGTTTTAGTGTACATTTTTTTCCATTACATTTGCTTACACGTGTGTCGGCGTCGGAACCCGACATGTGGGCGAACATCATAACCGCTCTGGAAATGAAGTCGCTATTGCGCCCCCTCCCCCGGCCCGGATCTCGGCTCTCTCGGGTAATTGGCGTGTTTACAGGCTAAAAGGTGTGCGCGTTTGCGTGCTTGCCTGCGTTTGCATCCTGGTGGGCGGCGGCGTGCCGACGGTTGACAGTCGACTGTGATAAATGACGTCTCCATTCTGTCCACACTCGTGAAGCGGTGAGAGAGCAAAGGATCAACATGTGCGTTTGTGCCTGTGATTTACTGCAAGTGTGAGGGTGGATGGCAACCAGCACGCGCACACACGCACACACGCGCACACACACATACACACACACACATACTTGCATGTGCCAGTTTAGGGCACTTTGGAGTGTGTTTTGGTGTTGAGATGTAAGCGGTGTGAGCTGACAAGCATGACAAGTGATGTCTCTATCCAGCTGCTTTATAGGATGTTGTAGTCTTTATCCATGTGTGTGTGTGTGTGTGTGAGTGTTCCAGGGTCATATGGGCCCCAGGCGTTTTGGACCCGCTTTGGATCGGGGCGGGATGGAAAGGGAGTCGCTGTTACAATTCACACCCCAGGAATGTCTGAGCTTCTGACTGGTCTTCTGGGAATTTCCTTCCCCGGCTGGCTCTCTCACACTTGATTATCTTTCGCCTCCATCACCCCCGAGGTGACATGCGGAGCAGGGGGAGGAGCTTCCTTGCACACCTGGTTTGCTTTTGCAAAGGCAAATAGGAGGCAGAGAAATAAGCCGAGTGCAGGGGTGGTCATTTGATCTCACCGGTGGGATACTTTAGATTTATAGTCCTTTTTCCAGCATTTTACGATTTTCTGTGTGTGTGCGTGTGTGTGCATAACCCGGCCGAGTTTTATTTGTGTGTTCGTAACAGCGCCTCAGATCTCAACGCCATTTTCAGTAGCACATTGATAATAGCGTGTTTGTTTTTTGTTTTTTTTTCAAGGCAGATACTGACTATAAGCAGTCAAAGGAGGCAGATAACCGATATTTGGAGCCGATAATCAGTTTCAGTAAAAGGGTCGTATTGGTGTTAACATTAAAACATTAACAAAAAAAAAAAATTCTAACTCAAATTCGTTTTAATTTCAAACTAAACCAAAGGCTGAAAAGGCTTATCAAGGTCAGCAGTGTCTCTTTAATAGTTCATTGAACATTTAAATTCTCTTATTCTTACTCTCTTTTATCTTATTGTCTGTCAATGTTTGTTTTTTTTCAAAGGTTGGCGCCAATATTCGTCAAAAATGCTGAATATCGGCGACAACAATCGGCCTGGCCGATAATCGGTCAATCCCTATAGGAGTTGAATTCGTCAATGAAATGTACTGAACTGCCATTAATCCGTTCCAGAACTCGCCCAAAATAGGTAACGATACAGTTTTTTCATTTTTTTTTAAACCTAATAAAACCTATTAAAAGAATATGTAAAGCAATAAATTGATTTCTAATTAATTTACGTTTGCTCCAACTCTTACAGCGTATTCAACAGTTGGATTCAGCGTGAGTTGATTGGTTTGTTGCATTCCCGACTCGGCCGCTACATTAGTGTAGCATTGCAGCTAACACAAAACTCAGACATTTTTACAGCGCCCCGCGATATTGGAAAAGTTCAGAAGCAAAATACGTGTATGTCATCATTTATTTGCAACGCCAGAGGAAGCGAGAAGCAGGATTGGAGTGATTCTTCAATGGTAGTTTTGTCTTGAAAAGGGGACTGTTGGAGCTGAAGAAATTGTGTTGTCCGTCCTACGCGGATGCGGCTGGAGAGGACCTTGCATTTGAACACGGCGGGCCCGCATTGATGTTGAGCACTCCAGTCGGATCGTCGTGTTTTCTTTGTGCTGATAAGTGGCTGGGCCTTGGGCGCTTGTATTTTAATTAGCATCAGGCTGTATGAACAGGGAATTGCACGCAATAGCTGTCCTCCTGCTGAATGGTTGGCGAATAGAGAAAGAAAAGGGCAAAATGGCCGTGGGTGGGGGGGGGATATTCGGGGGGGGGGGCGGGTTATTGAGGGGCAGCTGAGGGATGAAAAGTGCTCTAAAATGGCGGCGGATTTTACACATTGAACTCAAACTGAGGCTGTGTTCGAAATCGCTCACTGATTTCCGACTGCCTACTCAGTGCACTTGAACGTACAGCGTAGCGGCTGGTGGAACTTCTGCAATACGTATTGAACAAATTCATCAATTGGAATTGCAATATATTGTTTTAAGCTCTAATTGTTATGCAAAATGAATACAAACAAAGCACTTCATGTCCATCCACGATACCGATGTTCGATTATTAGTAGTCAAGGAGGCCGATAAGCGATATTTGGAGCCGATATTCAATTTCAGTAAAAAGGAAAATATTGGCATCAAATTTTATTTTTTGGGGGGGGAGGGGATTTATTTTGTACTTTTTTTTTTTTTAAGTCCAACTTTGGCTAGGCTTTGTGCTAATGCGGCTGCTTTAGAGCGCCTTGATCTCAGCTGTGAGTGTGTGCACATCACAATGCTTAGTAACCAACACACCTCTCTACAAAGTTGTCAAAGATATATATATATATATATATATATATATATATATATATATATATATATTTTTTTTTTTTTTTTTTTTTCAAGGTGCCTCGTGGGGACGACATGACATTGAAACAGCGCTAGAAAATGGCCAAGTCGCGTTCCCGCGAATTGGTGGCGACTTGGACCCGAGCCAAAGTATTGATTCAAACGTCGCCCCGCTTCCTCCCACTCTGATTTCCTCGCCGTCTTGTAGCGATGTGAGGATGGATGGAGGACATGACGGAGGGCAGCAAAAGAAGAGGGCGTAACAATTGAGAGCAAGTGCCGCTGAAATGGAAAAAGGCAGCTTTAATGGTTGAAGACCAACATGAAATGGACATCGGGGGAGATAGGAGAGGAGCAAAGGATGCTGGGAGGACTAAGGTGGTCTATAAACGGGGATTGTGGTCTACGTGCTCGCCCCCACCACCTCCAAAAGCGCTTGTTATCTCTATTAGCACCTGCTGGGCTAACGAGGGCCCTCGCTCCCCGTTGCCAAGGCAACGCTTTGCCACCCTTTGCTCATTCCTTCTTCACACACACACACAGCAACTACCTTCAATCTCAAGCCGCCCTTCCCACCGACGCCTACCCTCCACATAATGAAAGGAAAGATAGGAAGAGGCTGCTGTCGTCTGTGTGTGTGTGTGTGTGTGTGTGTGTGCGTGTGTGTGTGTGTACGCGTGCGCGCGTGTGCGTGGAGGAGAATGCTGACAATGTAAAGTGAACACGTATTATGAAGCATGTCTATTCTGTTACCTGGCCTGTGTGCTCGTTGATGACAAGTCGGCTTGTATCGATTTATTTATTTTTTTTTTTTCCCCCGGTTCACATGGCTTGCGGCTCCAAAATGGCACACAAATCAGTCAACACATCTTTAATTAAAAATGCTCACTCGCGTCAACTGCGATAGCATTTAATCAGGTGGTCTGGAGCTTTATTTGTGTTAATAATATCGAATGAATCACTTCACAAGTGGCACTGAAGGCCAATCGCGAAACGGTCTGACACTTTAGTTTTGCCAAGCGTCGTGTGCTCTGCCTTTTACCCGAAGTATTCATTGTAACGGCTTTATGATGCACTTGCCACCCCAAAAAAAAAAAAAAAAAAGTAATTAAGATCCAGTCCATGCCAGTGCACCTCTCTCTAATTAAACTGGCAGATGAAAAGAAAATGATGGCTCAGCTCAATGTTTAGTTTAACAAAACAAATGGCTGATAATCGCACTCGTCTTGGACCTAAAACGGGGGATAAAAAAAAAGCGAGCACATGCAAAGCCCAGTCAGTTTTCGCCTTAAATGTCAAGTAACTGCACTCCACCGTCCATGTCCGTAATCTTCCTCCGCTCCCTCTTTCTGATCCTTGGGCACGCTGGCTTGATTTCTGGATGCCGAGCCAGATGGGGAGCCAAGATGAGCGGCCGCGGCGGCCAAATGGCAGGGTGCTCGGACACGTTTTGCCTTTTCGGCCTTTGGCGATGGTGCACTTACGAAAGATGGATGCGCGGCGGAGGGGGGAGGCCGGCAAGCGGTAGCGCACAAGCTGTAAAAGGAAAAAACAGAAGACAGTTGGGAGTTTGAGCGCCAATGTTGAAAATCAACACGTTAAAAAAAACAAAAAAACAAAATGGACGTGATTGTGGGCCCTTGAGGCGAATTTGAAATTGGTTGGTTGGAGAAGCAGTCTCGTTGCTAATAAAGTTGATGTTACACGGGCCAGCATTACTGATTGTGAAGGTGGTGAGCAGATTAGATGGACATGTCAACGCAAAGTTGCTGAAGTCTGATCAGACAAAAAAAAAAAAAAAAAAAAATCTAACATCACACACATATGATTTACTGGAAGCAGTGCAGCCAAGAGAAATGCTTCCGAATACAAAGAATTGACGTTTGGGAGTAAATAATACAATTTCATGGAACTAATGTTGGACCTGAAGTTGTGAATAGGGCTGCAGCGATCAAATATTTTTCCATTCGGACATCCTATTGAAAATTCTATTAAATAATCGAGTATTCTGATAAAATAAAAAAAAATGCATACTGTTTTGTTTTTGCTTGGTTAAGGAACAATTATGAATATTATACACGATCGATTGGTTTTCATTTTTAGATAATCAACATTTTTTTTCCCCCTAAATTGAGACTGTACATCGTAGTTTCCTGTATTTTTCTCTCTTAAAACATTAGTAAGTGAGATTTTGGGCTATGAGACCAAGTGACCTCAGAACCACAGTAGCAATTTGGCCAGCTAAAACAGCAAGTTTGAGTAAGCCTGGTTTGTTAAATGTTTGTGAAATTGTTCTTGGATCAGTCGGAACTGCAACTGTGTCAGGCTTTCAGCAACAAAGTGTGCAATCATCTTTGCCTGTTCAACTGCCTTTGAAGAGCAGTCGGACGGTTCTTGCCAGCCTAGTTGGAGCACTTGCTTAGTGGCTAGCTGCTAGCCGTTAGCTATTAACGCTGGGAGTAGACGCCGCAATCTACAATGTCAGCGTAATTAAGTCTTTTTTTTCTTTTTTAGCATCGTCAATTAGTGATTTAAGATGATTTCAGGATGATGTTGTGTTGATGTTGGTGGCTTTGGATAGCTCCAGCTATCCAAATTCCTTTTGGGAGGACGAGTCAAGTCTGCCACCAGGCCACGAACAACTTCAAAATCAAAATGAACCTAGGCACTGATGTGGGCGTATTACTTTATTTGGGAAGATTTTACATTGACGTTGGCCTTTTCACTTGTCGGTGTTACTGCCATGCATAGCATTGCTACGGCTAGCTTGATTGTCTTCCCAACCATGCACACCAAATAAACGTGTAACCAAGGCAGAAGAAAAAAATCATCAAGCATTTATTTTTTTTAAATCGATATACTTGAATGACTCTGGATTGGTTTCACCCCTAGTCAGTCCTGATGGCTGCAGCGCTTTGGATGGTGTTGTTGCGTTTCAAGGAATTGAGTTTGCCGTCCCAATTGTGTATATTTATAGTGGTTGTTGAAGCAGCTGCTGCTGTTGTCTGTGCTGCAAGGTTGTTGTTGTCACACACACTACTACTTTTCTTCTTTTTTGTGCGTTTAAAGGGCCAGCTGGACGCTCGTCCAGTGGCCCTGTGTCCACCGATAGGCCTGAGATGGATGCCCGCTGCTCTTTTGTGGCACTCGAAAGAAAAGAGAAGCGAGTCAGCCTCCGCCCCCTTTCCTTTCGGACATTTTACGTCCGCAAACATTTTGCTCTTTCTGCTGCTGTGATTTGTGGCGACAGGCCTCGATCGGCGAGGACGTGACAGCAGCACATGGAACAAAAAGAAGTACGTGGGGTACATGACTGGCCGGGGGGGGCGGGGGCGACGGGGGCTCAATAATGCATCTTGTGCGCTCGCACGTCGGGCTGCGGATCTCCACGCAGATGGACTGCTGCAAACACAGCGGAGCTCATTAATACAAATGAGCCAAATCTATACAATGCAAATTTAATGACGACAATTTGTGACTTGTGTACATCACCAAGCACAATTAGCGCTGGCATCAACGATGGGGGCGCCTGCATGTGGGCACTAATGGGAGTCAAAGGAAACTCTGGACACAGTCGAAGAATCTACTTTGTTGTAGGATCTACGTTTGAGACATAATGTAGTGCTTCAGTTTTCATGCGAATACACTAACTGAAACGAACTGCCACCTCCATTTGCCCACATTTTCTAAAGCAGCCTGTTTAGGCAGCAAACTAGTTGGGTCCAAATGACGGCAAAATGGTTGGCCCGGACACCAACAGTGTAAATGAGAGCATGTAGCAGCATGCAAACACAATTTCAGCGAGAGAGTAGAGCAGACAAAAAAAAAAAAAAACATCTTCCTCCATTACGTGGCTAATGATGCCTGCATTGTGCCACTGCAGTGTAAGAGCAGGCGGCGAGCGACGGGTGCGAGTGTGACGGAGGATGGATGGGAATGGAACTTGGGTATAGAGAGTGAGTGGCAGTAGCCGTAATGAAGTACACCGCGGCGCCATCTGCCACGTCGGGTGCCTTTGACAAAAACTCGCCGTAGCAGCGCTAGCAATGTTAAGCTAGCATTAGCTCTGTAAATAAGATGACATTATCCACGGACGCTATGTTGGGAACATGACTTCTTTGGAATGGAGCCTTACTATGAGACTAAAAGGTATAACTTTGATGTGTAATTTTGGAGGGGAAATGTACAGAAAATTAAAAGGAAAAAAAAGAAGTGGAACATTTACTGTTGAGCAGATATGTTGGTAGTTCCGTGTGGCTTCTGACTTTTCTCAGCTGCCGGGGTTCTGTTTGCTCAGTTTCTGTTTGCTAGTCTTACGCCCAGTTGTTGGCAAACGAGGGATGAGGATTTCTTTTCTTTTCCGGAGGTGCATAGTCTGCCATCGTTTCAGCAAATCTTCTGAAGCCCAAGCTAATAGGTCAGCGCAAAGCTGCGGGGGGGTTGCCAGCCAGCTCTTTTGCCACAGTTACCTTGAAAAAGTTGCTTTGTTACTTTAAAAAATTTTTTGGGTTGATAATTAAGTTAGAAGTTACTTCATTAGTTGCACTCGCTAGATGCCGATAAATCCACTTAATATGCTATTGACAACCTCTTTTTCCAATACGTAATCAGAAGTTCATTTTTAACAGTGGCATTTGAGGATAAAGTTTCTTTTTTTAATTCAGAAATAAAAAAAAAAGATAACCTTTTGTAACTTAGAAGAAATTATTTTCAAATGAGTCTTTAAGGATTTCACTTAACATAAACGGGTATATAAGATATAAAATAGCTTTATAGTCTTCACTTAAACTACAGTACATATGATTTTTATTCAGGCATTCTGTTTTGGCCTTTCATATCTAACTGTTCATATTATCCTGGCAAACAATATTTATAATGCACATTTGGGGACCTCAGCCTTGTGGGTCTTTCTCTTAAAGCTTGAATGTGTTGACATCCATCATTTGTTTGTTTTTTCGTCTTTTTTAATTTGATGTCTTGGGTTTTT
Organism: Filicampus tigris; assembly: GCF_054856515.1. Classification (NCBI taxonomy): domain Eukaryota; kingdom Metazoa; phylum Chordata; class Actinopteri; order Syngnathiformes; family Syngnathidae; genus Filicampus; species Filicampus tigris. The sequence goes on along the minus strand of NC_141218.1, from coordinate 3,885,012 downwards.
GAAGCTAGATAACACTTTGTCAACAGCACAGAATGTGCAAGTGTACCTTAATATTTTCTTGAGCTGACAAACTCAAAATAGTGACTGGATTTTAAAAATGTGAATCTCTCTCTTTCATCCATTGTTATTTTTCGTGTGGTCGAAACATGACCTACATGATGACGTTGGTCTTCCAGACGGGAAGTGTAAGCTAAGCGTTAAAAAAGTACTGACTCAGACATGAGCCTAGGTACAAAAGGAAAAATAATTTTTGACTGTACTCTCTACTTTTATGCTATCGAATTGTGTCTGTTGTGAACCGAGAAACCAAAAATGCTACATTCGCTAATGATAGCGACTGAACAAAATATGTCCACCTTCCTTGCATGTCTTTTTAATGATTATACGTTTACAACCCTTTATTGACTTATTTCTTTGTTTCATGTCATGTTGTCAGTTTTGTCACGTACGTAGAAAGTAAAAGTAAGATTTTGTCGAAAAAATATAGGTACTCCAGTAAACTGCCGATGGACATCAAGCATTTGTGCTGGGCTACTTGTGACCGCCGGGGCTGCGGTTGCCTAACACAACAGTGCCAAGCTTCACTTGATTGCGTCCAAACATAAAGCCACCTGAGAAAAAAATTCCTATCTTCAAATTAATCTCCTCCCTGCACGCCCGGGTGAGCGCGGCACTTTTGCGGCCAGCCCACAATCGGCGTGAGGGATCTGCTTATGGGAGAGCGGCTTGTTTGATTTGAATTTTTAACCCCCCCCCCCTCTACCACCACCTCCACTTCCCAGCTCTCTCATTACGTTCTACGTGATTTAATCAATTATTCATGGCATGTGCGGGCGAGCCGGCGGGATGCACAACAAACACTTGAAGCGCGCTCCAGCAGTGAAGCGCCGCAAGCGGGAGCAGACGAGGCCTCGCTTAGGTCCGCGAGTGTCTCCTGAGGACCCTCGTGGAGGCGAGCGATAGACAGAGGCAGGCGGGAGATGTGGAGATGCAAGGAGATGACAAGTGGCCACTTGGAAGTAGAGAGGAGGGGAGAAGGTGAAAGAAAAGGCAGGCGGCAGAGGACAAACATAGTTGAAGCGGCTACGATCAATGATGTGTGATCGCAGCGAGGGAGAATCGCCGACGTCTGCTGCGTGGCAACACAAATGAAAAGACGTCAGCCATTGTGCGCTCATATTGCAGCTCCTGAGTGCTAATACTGTCTGGCTTCACACAGGGAGAAAAAAAAAGAAAAGAAAAAAAGGACCAAAGACAAATACTGTAAGAGAAGGGTGAAATAAAAGTTGGCTAGTGAAGGATATTGTGAGGGCAAAAAAAAAAAAAAAAAAAAAAAAAATCAAATGACCTTCTCTGAGTTTCATCTCATTAATGGTTATTTACCTTGCTGGAAAAGGGCTTCGCTTTCTCACCGGGGAAAAAAAAGAGGCGAAAGAATAAGGAAATATATCAGTCATGTCGGTTTCCCCGGCGACACCTGCTCTCCGTCCCCCCTCGGAGCTTTGGCCACATGAGGCGAGGACGGGGGGAAAAAAACAAGAATTACATGTCAATATTTGTTCCCTTGCACTGAATCAGATACATTACATTCTCTTTGCCCGAAAGCCAATTCCGCCGTTTTGTTGAGGATTTGTGAAAGGGGGACGGCGGGGCTGGGTCGCCTAGGAGAAAAGGTGCGAGGGAGGATGACTTCACGGCCTGAGAAGGAAGGACAGTGGACTTTTCCCAGAGAGGAACTTTGGAACGCAAACAGTGAGTCGCTGCCGTTTCGTCCCGTTCGTTATTTTGCTCAAAATAATTTTGCGTGTGGATTTGAATGAAAGCACGGGGAGGAGATGTGCGGCAGGCTGTTTTTTCTTTGCTATCCGAGCGAGATGATCTGACTCGGCGAAAGGATTGTTCGACTTCTAAACATCCTGACAAACCTTTCCAAAAGGATGTTAGCCGTAGTCATAGTCAAAATGATTTGAAACAGTGCCCTCTTTTCTCATGCTCAAAAGGAAACAACTCGTCATCCTGATACCATTGTCCACAAAGTCTAAGGAAAATATGGTATATAAAGTAAGGATATTTCACTTTCGGAACAGGCCCAATTATAGCATGTAGCGCCACAGATTTCCACAGAACCCCGAAAGTGATGGAATCGGAAGTGTTAGTGGAAAAGAACAAACCGCTGTGGTCCGGGCAGCTTCCAAACGAAATTCAGACGTGACCCCGAAATTCAAATTCAATTCTTAAATCCACTTCCTGTCAATTCAATTCTTGAATTTGAATTTGAATTCAGGTGGCAAACAGGGAGCACAATTGCAAGTGACATTCAACTTGCAGAACGTGCGTCCGAATTTCCATGAAATTCAAAGAAATTCATGATGTGAAACAAGTGTGTGCATATACGCCTATTTCATGCAAATATTGCGGATTTTATGTACAAACGAATTATAGTAAATAGTAAAGTGTAGTGTAGTCATTTAAATTTTTGGTTAGCATGAAAAGATGAAACAGATCATTAAAATCTTAAAAACATCGTTTCATTTTATTACTTTGAAATAAAGATCTATTTCCAAGCTTTCCAACATGAAGGAAATCGATCCTTCCTGCGAGTCTCTGTGCCTCCATCTGGAAGAAAAATGTGTGTTCAAAATCTCATTCTCACTGCTAGGTGATGGAATGAGTTCCTCTGAAGGCCATAACTTTCAATTCCACTTCCTGTAATCAATTTCAACTCAACATCCTGTGGCTGGACTCCATTCAAATTCAAACTCATTCATCGTATCGAATTTAATTCCAAAATTCGGAATCTTGCATAGCCCTGTGGTGCATGAGCAATTGTTTTTGTGCCTGTTTTTTTTTTTTTTTTTTTTGCTCGCGCCAACCTTCGGCGAATCCGACCCGCACCGTTTCCAAAGATGGGTAAACAAATAAATGAGCTGCCAAGGCAAAGGCTAATGAACTTCCAACGACCTCAAATTGACAGCCTTGGCACGCTGGCGCTCAATAGTTGATCGGGTCGACCCTCGGCGCGCCGCACGCACCTCCGGGGTGTTTTGTCCTTTAAGTCGAGGCGTCAACACGGATGACAGCAGCTCATTAATTGGCCAGAGACGCTTCCCAGTGGCCAACGTCTGCTTTTTTTTACGCAAATCCAACCAGCGTGCTGTCTGGCCGTCGGCGATTGAACGGAGACGCATGTTGGTCATCGAGGGCAGCGTGGCGGGAGCGCCGCAGCCCTGTGCCGGCTTTAATTACGCGCCAGCGTTCGGACGGGATGTCGCTTGTATGCGCAGATGGCGTTACCAGGTTTTGCCGATTGAATATTGGCTGTTCCCACGATCGTCTCATTGTCGTCCACTTTTGTCCGTTTTGCTCCAACCGACGCCGATTGTCTCAAGTAGCAGTTTTGCTCGCGCCACCAAAGGCGTTTGATTGCAGAGATTAGAGGTTGCAGCGATTTACCAGCGCCCGTTAAAAGGTTAATGACGGCCGCGGCCGAAAACGAGCGGCTGCTCGGAACTCGCTCCCCGTTTGGCGCCGTAATACTTTTAGCACGAGATTTGCGTCACTTCAAAGCACTTTGTAATCCTCGCACAAATTTTTCTCTGATCAAATTTGTCTTGGCTATAATCTGGGAGAGGGAGTGAGCGGTTTACTAAAGATTTGATCGTTTCCTCCTGCGGGTCTGGTTCTCATTCACGTCCAGCCTTTTTATTTCCCAGGGTTCGTCTGTGCGGCGTGGAACTTCCCGTCTGGGTTTCAGTGCGAAAGCACGCCAAGGTTCACGTTAGCTTTAGCCGGTAAACCTTGGGATTAAAATGCACATAAAATTAAAATGCACCGAGTCCAGATGTGTTTTTTTCTTCTTGAACTGAGGTTCAGAGGCTCGGGTTGAGCGAGTCGCTCCAAATGAAAGCCGTCATATGAAGATGTTGCCGTGAAGTCGTTCAGAGCCGAGCGAAGGCTGATTAACGTTTTTTTTGGCGTGAAATCAGTAATCTGTGATGGATTACATGATTTAAGGATCCCTTGATTACATCTTGATAAGCATCCCGGTGGATTTTATTTTTTTTATTTTTTCGAAGTAGCAAATGAAACGACAAAATCCCAGAGGGTTCTCTTGTTTGCTTTGGGAAGTGATTTGTTTTGGATTGGCCACAAAATGAGGTACACCTGGACATTTACATTTTTAATAAAAGACAAAATAAGTAAACAAACGAGTCTGTCATTTTAGCAGGTTGACAACATAATTCGCCTTTTCTTCTCTTTGTCAGTTTAAAATTTCTACTCAAACTTGCCTTCCACACGAGACTGTTGGACTTCTCATCGGTCAAAAAATTGAGCTGGGATTGGGTTGCATTTTTTTCTTTAATTTGATATGGAAGGCAGCTTTCCTCTGATTGGTAAATTCCTGATATTCGTGCGCCTTGTGGCCCTCGTGTTTCTTGGTTGTTTTGGCTCAGTTGAAAAAAGAGAGGAAAAAAAAGGTATCTATATATTTTTGAAGTGCCTGAAAAGTAAAAAATAATATTTTGTAAATTTGGCATACCACAGGGCGGCGTGTTAACAACCCTGACAATTTCAAATTGACAAATAATCTTCAAGGCATCTTCAGTTTTGTTCTAGAATCAAAGAAAGTAAAACATCTACAACAACAATGAAGAGTTCAGTTGCCCTCATTTACTTTTTGCGGATGAAGTTGTTGACATGTATTTTTCTCCTCGATTTATTTCCATGATGTCGGTGCACAGCTTTCTTCAAAGCCGCATGTCATTTTGCCCCTCATTTCTTTTTTTGCCCCTCTTCAATGTGTCAGCGCTGTGCATGTCAATCATGACGCAAATGCGTTGCGGCAGTAACGTTGGCCTCAGGCGCCCTGCGTCGACACACTCGGGTCAAGTCGAGGCACCTCTCGCCGCTCTCGGATGATGTGTGCGCGTATCTTTTTGGGCTCCTTTGCAACCTTGAGAATGTTATGTCGCTCTTCTCATTTGAAACGCTGCCTTCAAAACTTGGCCTCGGGGGCCTCATTTGGACGCCGCATCCCAGCCAACATTTGACCTTTTCAAAGCCCCAAATGCCTTTTCCTGGCTTATTCCACTGCTTGCACATGCTCATTTTCCCAAAGGATATGAATTGCAGATGGCGGGGAGCTTTTTGACTTATCATTTACATTTTTCCCAAGTGTTGCTTTTCGCTTTAAAACTTTATTTTGTAACCTGCGGCTGGCAGGAACCCAAAGCAGACTTTTTATTCCCCTCCCCTACCCTGCGAATCAACCTTCCTTTGCCGCCTCGGTGAGACGTGACAGACATTCCCGAATCTGTTTAGTTGTTGTGGGGATGTTTGAGGAAATGCATACATTCTTATGTGCATATTTGTGCCCGTATCACAGCTAATGAGGCGCACCCGTGTGTGTGTGCGTGACTAGTGCAACCGAGGATCACGGATAATAGAGAGATACTGTGTTTTGTCACAGAGGCAAAGTGACCTGTTCAGCCCTCGCTGACATTTTGAAGGAAATCATTTTTTGGTCCTGCGCCTTAAAGAGATTTTGCACGCCAGCGGGCGAACCATGCGATTCCAATCTCGGTAAAACGCTGATAGACATCCTCCCCGAAAGACTGCATTTGACTTCATATTGCTGTTAGCCGCACAATACTGGAAGATGCACGCCCGGCGTCGGAAGGGAAAGCAATCATCCCATAGCGGGGGGAAAAGTCCTTCACAAAAACCCAATAAGGTGTTTATTAGTCGTCTGCCAGGAGAAAACTCAATCTTACAACAGACCAGTTAGTATGCTAATTTGTCGCAAGGTAATAATCCGCCTGCTCCTGGCAGCCTTTTCCACTAAAGAGCTCAGCTTGAAAACAAACAAGTGATGACGGACTCGCAAAGATACTTTATCGCCATTTGATTGTTTGAAATAAAAAAAAAAAATCGAACCTATGCGCTCGTGTATATGGTGTATATACATAAGTGTATATACATATGTGTATATAAGGCCTGTGTATATATTTGTGTGTATATATGTATATTTGTCTATATATATATATATATATATATATATATGTGTGTGTATTTTTGTATAAATGTGTATATATATATATATATATATATATATATATATATGTATAAATAAATAATAAAAAAGAAATATATATATATATAAATATATACTGTATATATATACTGTATATTTGTATATATACTGTATATATATACTGTATATTTGTATATATACCGATATACTGTATATATGTATATGTATATATACACATATGTCCATGTCCGTGTGTGTGTGTGGTGACGACGAAGACTCCTTGGAATGTTTTGTGATTGGCACACTCATTAGGAATGGCAGGTGTGCGTGCAAGTGTATGCGTGTTAAAAAAAAAAAAATAGGTGTCACATGCCCATCAGGGTACAATGGCTGGGCGGTCCCTGGTTCAAAGGTGACCGTAGTACCCCATCTGGTTGAGAATGCACTGTTAGGTGTAGCCATAATTAGTCTATCCAAGCATATGGGGCCTGATACAATGTTAGCGCGCTGCTGTGTCACACGATACCTTCCTCCGAACAGATGGATGTACTCCCTCTTTCACGTCTAGCAGGGTCCTGACCTTGCGTGAGCAGGCCCGCACACCAGGAAGGCATATATGGGCCAGCAAACCCACCTTCGAGGAAGTGGCAGCGCCAACAGAAATGCCGTAAAATCACGTGCATTATAGGTATTTTTTTCCCCCAAAAATTGATCCCAAATTTTCATTTTGTTTAAATGTTCACCAGTAAACAGTCCCTAGGCATGGCAGCAACAATGGTTCATTTCTACGCATCACGCTGCCAACAGCAAAATAAACCATATCCAACCAGATGATATACTGACATCAATGCCTCCGATAGACTTTTATTTTGAAGTTGTTCCCGGCAGCGCGTGGCGGCGTAACGGCTAACTTGAGTTGTGTTTCAGACCCTGAGGCATTGCGGTCACAAACTGGCGCTACTTGCTACTGACCCAACGGCGTCCTGAAATAATGTCCAGTCGCTGATGAACTCATTCAGACCCTCGTTTGAGAAAATTAAAATAAATACATATAAATAAATTGCTGAGATTGAACGGCTGGCCTGTGAAAAGACATATTCATGTCTTTGGTAAGGGCGGTGAAAAAAACAACTTAATTACACTGACGACGAATTCTACGACGCCTGTTGCCAACATTTAGCTGGGCATGCCCGTTACAACCTCTCCACAGCGACACTCAACAATAAAATGCAAAACACCATCATATCTGTATATGCAAATAATCAGATGACATGTTAGTTTAACACAGTTTAATCAAGTGCAACTGATGTACTGGATATGTTCAAAATAAGTAAAGGCAAAGGATTTTTCTCCTGTCGGTGCACGCCCTGCTGGCGCGCTCTTCGAAACAGGAGAGGTGCAAGTGGAGGAGCAAAAAAGAGGGCAACTTTCAACCATCGTGTTTGAAAGTGTATCGTGAGACTGTTCTGGGAGCAACACGCACTTGCACACAATGCAACCAGACGATAATGATGGATACCAGCGAATCAGGGAACCGTATTATACACGGGTACAGAGAAACAAACAACTTTTTAAGGTTGATTTTGAGGATGGGCCGTAATATACACAGATGCATACTTGTGATTTTACGGTACTCTGAAGCTTCTTCACCTTTCAGGGTTCTTCAATCGTGATCGTCTCTTAATGATTTATTTTCCTGTAAACTGGAATTTGCTTGTTGAGCATTAGCATTAGCTAAAATGTTGAACAATAGCATTTCTCAATGTATTCGAAAACTATGATGGGTTCAGGAGAGCTGTATTACCCTCCCCCCCCTTTTTTCCATTATTTTATTATTATTTTTTTTTAATACAATACGCAGAGAGAATGCATCCTTTATAGCCTATCCAGAGCGCACAATCATTTGGAATGTGACAACGGCTGAGCACTTAGTGACTCGACATCTTTACGTGACATCAGTTCTGACATGTTTTGATCCGCCGCGTGAAAACAATTGCACCTAATTTCTCCCAAAGTGGCGTGGAACAAATGACACGTGTGGGTTGCGCCAACGTGACAGACTACGCGCGAGGAGGCGCGCGGCTTCGTCAATGTAAATAAATGTTGAAAAGCTTCAGTTAAAAATAAATGTCACGCCGAGGAAAGAAAACAAAAACCAAAATGGGTCAAGATCAAGAAAAGGCGGCGATGGTGAGGAAGAACAAATATATTTATCCACCCCCCTGTTCTCTCCGGAAAAACAACTTTGCTCTGCCGTATGGAGCGGCACAGCGAGCTGATTAGACTTGTCAAAGACACCTACGCCACATTGCCGGCAAAAGTCACATGAAATGAAAATCCTTTTAATTGGATTAATGTATTATTAGACAAATGCCACTCGGCGGCTTCCTGTTACACAGTTTAACCTTGCAGTGGTGTAGAATCACAGACACACATTTTGATTAGAGCTAATTAGAAATGATAGTAAATATTATCTAATCAAGGATGGGAATGCTCTCATTGACTTTTAAAGGGAAATAGCACAAACACACATACGCTGATGAAAGTCTTCTTGCAATTTCTGTCTTATCAAAAATCAATCATGAATCCGAGAATCTGCGAGTAATTAACCCCCCCCCCCACTGCCCAAAAAAGGGTTTAAAATTGGCTATAGATGCCAAAAGATGGCGCCAAAGCCCTTTTTTGGTCGAAATGAAGCCCCTCAACTTCAACATAGTTCCTGGGTCCCACAATGGCGCCAAAGCCTGTCTTTTGTCTGAAGGAAGCTCCTCAGCTCACCGACAGTTCCTTGGCCCCATAATGGCACCAAAGCACCTTTTTTGTCCAATAAAAGCTCCTCCGCAGCATCCACATGCCACAAGATGGCGCCCAAGCAATTGTCTTGTCCAATTAAAGCTCCTCAACTGAGTGTGACATCGTTTCTCAGCATCAAAATGATGCCAAAGTATTTTTATTTTTTTTTTCTGCTTTAGCAAATAAAAACAGCAACTTTGAAGTTTGCAAATGCCAAACGGCAAACATGTGGGGCTTTACTGCTTTTTTTGCATTTTATTTGGCCAGTTCATCAGACCAGAATTATTTTCGAGAACGCCGGCCAGCATTTGACCGATCAATACGGCATCAGCAATCTTCAACTGTGATCTTTCCTCTCTTATCAAGAGAGATTAGCTTCCTCACATCACACACACATTTCCTATTTGCTTGCCATTTACTCCTTAACGCACGCACGCACGCACGCACACACACACACCTGCAGCTGTCAGCACATAAATGAAGATATAAGTACTCGGCCCCTTCAAGCAGTGGCGCTTAATCCCACCGTGGCATCTCATGTGGACGGACGGACACGCTGATGGAGGAAGACGTGCACTCACAAACGCACACACTTGTGCATGCATGCGCCTTTGTGTGCCAAAAGAGACGGCGGTGGTGTTAAGTATCCGAGTAGAAATACTTGATTGATGTACTGAAGTCCACTTTTCAGCCTAAAACCCACTAGCTTCTGGGACAAAAAAACCCCAAAAAAACAGACAGTGTAGTTTTTTATATATTTTTTTTTTCTGCATGAAGCTCCTCAACTCACTGCAAATTGTTTCCTTGGCACCAAGTGTTCACCAGCGCAAGTCACAAAAAAAGCTGAATTCAGAAATGATGTATGCGCAACATAAATGCCTTGATGTTTCTACGAGAAACTAAAGAGCCGGTCCGTCTGCCTTGGTGCCTACATGACAAAGTGCCCCCTCCCCCAACCCCGCCATCACCCCATCAGCGAGGGCCTGCCCGCTGCCGCCAGCGTCGCTTCCATCTGCACAGATCAGTTAATGACTGGCAAGCTTTAATTAGCGCACAGTCGACAATTAATGCAACAGAGGGAGAAATTTCATTTGCAGCCACATCCTCTGATTAGAAAGTGCTGCAACAATATCGCTGCATATCATTTGCCCGTAATTGGGAATACCTCCCGGCACATTTAGATTCGTGTGTGTGCGTGCGTGTGTGTGCGTGTGTTCTTTATTTATGCTTATCATCAGCAATGTCAGTAACATGTTTTTCGCTAACAAGCAATCTAACGCGTTACAATTTCCAGGCCAGAAATCAGATGAAACGGGGACAAATATTTGCAGAAAAGAGACGGACGTTCCTTTTTGACATGACTAGATCAGCGACTAAAGATGACGTCGCGTCTTTGTGGCTGAATTATCACATCTTATCACGTGTGTTTCAATCAGTTGAAATGTTTTCAAGTGTGCGCAAGTTGAAAACTACAAAGACCATTTTTTTTTTTTTTTTTTTTTTGCATCTGGTTTCCATTGCGCCTTTGTGTCTCTAGCGGGTGGGTCTGGAACGTATTCCGTAGGGATTTACCACATCCCATCACCTTTGTTTCTCATTGTAATCATCGGTGCCGAACAGAGACGGACGGCTCGGGCACCAGATGTGCAAAATAAATGTTTACACGTTTTGCTTGCGAATGTGCTATTCATCATTTAAAATGTCCGCTTCCACAGATGATTTAGCGCGCGTTTCGGCCTGCCCCTTGTATGACATCACCGGCTGTACAGTATAAGCGCCGACTGTGTGAATAATGTCCCGCTTGCAGCCAACTTAAACAGCAAAGTGAGGACGAAAGTAATCAGCGGTCCCGCCTACGCTTCGTTATTCTCATTGGCCCGCCGATAAACGGGCCGCCGCAGTTCTCGTGCCGCTGATCCACAGGCCCCCTGCGCGAGTCTCACTTGGTGCTTTTATTGCACCCCTGGGTGCCATATCGGCAGCGGAGTGTTTATGTTCACAACAAGATGAAATAGGAGAGTGTTGACATCCGCGTACATCTGGAATGGCTTTTATTGCGGGGTTATTTTAAAGAGCGAGTGCAAAGCCGCTCATGCGGCACAGTGAGTTTTCATCAAATTGGCGCTGTCCCGGTCAGGATCCCTGAGGCGCGCCATGCTTTTGTATCGTCCTAATTGACATTTTGCTTGTTGACTGTGTATCCTTTCAATGCTCCCCTCTCGCTAATCACTTTTTCCCCACTCCATGTTTATCATGGATTTTCCATGTCTGATTATATTCCCCCTCTCTTTCGGTCTCCGTCCTCTGGAGTAATTGCATTGATGGCCAACAGTGCTCATAATTAATTATGCAAGCCACCAAAATTGAGGTGAGCGCCAGGGATGAGAGGCGGAGCGCTGCGCTTGTGCCAAATGGCCCACTGGATGGAGGGGCGGGCGGCTGGAGAGGATTGGACCGAGGACTTTTGGGGGGGGGGGGGGGTTGCCAGATGGGAAATAGAACAAAGGAAAGAAATTAGGAGAGGGTGGAAGACGAGGGGTGAAGAACGGAACAAGTGAGAGGTTACGTTTGTAACCAGGATCTGTCGGCATCATTGCCATGAGAATGCATGCAAAAGTAAAACATGAGCGCACGCACGTGTGTTGGCGCACAGACGGGCCCCTCATGCCCAACATATGGATCGCGCAGAGGCCAAGTGTTGAAAAGTAACACTCGATTGGATTATGCTGTCTGCTCTCACTTGCAAAGTTTACATCCAGCCCATGAAGGAACCGGTGGAGATTCAGTTCAACACAAGCTCAATACGAACTCAATTTTTAAAAAAAAATAAAAAAAATCATAATAATTGATAAATATGAAAGACTCAGGTTTATTGCCAATTTTGAGCAACACAAAGAAGGAATTTGCCTTAAGAGGAATTCACTTAAAGATAAGGCAGTAATTAAAATCCCCCATTAGAAATAACATTTCACAACTTGAATGCAAACATTTTTTATGAATTATAACAGTCATGCATTTGCCGTTACCTTTTAAGTCCCTGCAAGGTGAAAAAAAATGTCTTCCAAATTGGACATACCGCAATGAGGAGTTTTAACAATTGTGTAGAATTTGAACGATTAAAAAAAAATAAAAGCTGAAATTTCCACTGAGACTTCAAAATCATGAAAAATAAATCCCTCCAGTTTTTCGCTGAGATTTTCCTCACCGCGACAACGTGGCACTCGCCACCTGACGCCTTGGTCAAAAGACTTTAAAAAAAAAAAAAAAAACGTTCACCCCGTTGCTGGCGCTTCCACCTTTCTCACCACTCACAGTCTAGCTAAAGCGGTTACGCCAGCGGCTGCCTTTTGGGGGTGTCGACATAGCTAGCTAGCCACTGCGTGTTGCAGTTACGGATGCAAATGACAGCGCTCAAGTTCTCAGTGGTGTAGCACCGACTTATGCTAGATTCAGATTTTAGATTTTAGAAAGTGCGTCAAGGTACGTGATGCCATTTTAGCCACCATCTAAAAAAACCCAGCTAACCTGACCAATTTCATACTACATACCTATCAGTCTTCGCACGTTTTCAGCAATTATACTGCTCCAAAAATGTTGACTACATTTTTTGATCAGAGATGCAAGAAAAATATTCTAGGTTCATTTTTTTTTTTTGCGCTGATTCCGAATCTGCCCGCGTTTTATTCTCTAGCACGTTTTCATAATAATAATAACAATAATAACATAATCAAATGAATATTATGTGTGGTATAGAAATATGTTTATTAGTCATTTTGAAGTAAGGTTCATCAACAGGTGGAATCTTTTTTCGGAAACGTCGTAGCTATTAAATCATGGTAAAATCCGTATTACGCAAACAAACAAAAATGCAATGATCTCAAAACAGGAAAAAAAAAAAAGGTAAAGCATTTTTTAAATCAGCGTGAAAAATGCGTTTAGACACGTATCAAGCCGCCTCGGATTCCAATTTACTGTTGACCGGCGTCATCTTCAAGCATGTATAATTCTATTTGGAAACAAACTCGGAATTGACTGAATATCATTGCTGCTGTCACGAACAACGTGACCAGCGGGCGTCTATTGCTGCGCGTCTCCTTTCCGCTTCTCCCTCGCCCGTCTTTCTCCATCTTGTGCGGTTGAAGTGCGACTAATTAAAAGCCTTTAATCAGGCTTCCTAATGAGGTGTAATCGGGGCCTCGGCATTCCCCGCCTGTCTGGTGCTCGGGCCGCTGGAGCCGAGCACGGACGGGCATCTTTCGATTGTCTTCTTTGCATCTGTCCCCGCGCCTGATAAGATAGCGGGTGTAATAACGTAAGCGCCCCTGTCCCCCGCCCCATCCTTCGAGTCCACCTGCTTAATTAGAGCTGCCCTTTCCCGCCTTCTGTCCACCTGAACTGTCTCATGTGTCGGGATTAGCACGCGGCAAAAGTGGTTGCGGGAGAAGGAGAATCATTAAAGTCTTCATTACGCACCAAAAGCTTTTTACAGCCTCTTGCTTTATTATGATTATTAGTTCTTCCATTCTCCTGCAATAAGGGAAATGGGATACAAGTGCAGAAGTGTGCTTCTGCTAGAATCTTACCCAGACGGAAAATGCAAATGGTTTTTAAAGTGGAAACGGCAAGCAGCAGGAGGCTGGCGACGAAGCTGTTTGACTACGGGGCGCCCGCCGGCCCTCTTTGTCGCTGCCGTCGTTTAAAACAAGGGCGGGAGGGTGGGCGGCGCCAGCGAGCGAGCGAACGAGGCGCGCAGGTATGCGCTCGTGCTGGGGAGCAGGCGTCTAATCGCAATTAAGATGGCCGCCGTTTCCCAGTGAGCCTTTTTGGGCTTTTGACAGAATTATGACGCCTTTTGTTCGACGCGAGCTATTAGGGCTTGGGAGATGGAGTAGTTGCCATGACGACGGTCAATCAGGCCGCAGGATGAGGGCTATTTGCGTGGGGGGGGGGGGATGGATCATCTATTTTCTTTCAATCTGACGCTTTTGTCACCGGAGGTGAGGCGTGAGGCCTTGTTGGCAAGTGGACTGAAACGACATCGTTCCTACTTACACCAGCGCAAACTAAAGAGATGCTGTAAAAATGAAGAATGTTGGGGTTAGAGGTATTAAAGGAACCCAAACGTTCACTATGTTTTGTGAGACAAATCATCTGAAAGCAGGAAAGAATTGAGGGCCACTTGGGGTCACTTAAGCCAAAATAAATCAATCAGCTCTGTTGAACATTGTTCGGCGTAAAAAAAACAATTTTGCCCAAATTGGTTGCGCTCGCGAAAAGATCTCCAACGAGCGCATTTGCACATTATTGACATCATTGTGACACGGTGCAAAAGAATAGACCGCACTCATCACTTTAAGACAATGCCGGAGATGATTGGTAGCCTCCATCTCGTCATATTTAATTTCCCACGTCCATATTTGGGATAATTACCACTTGCAGTATTTGCTGTAATGATGCACTGTACAGCAGAGGCAAGTGCAGGCTAGTCTCCTCCTGCAGTCATTTTGTTTGCTGCAATTGGGTTTTATGTCTCACAATGGATTCAACGCTGAATTATTGATGTTGAAGTAATGACTTATAATGTTTTTCCGCGCAGCGAATGGAAAGAAAAAAAAAATGCATAGATTGTGGATTTCTTTGAGATGCCTTTTTTTTTTCAAAAGAATTTGCACATGACTGCCAAGCAACTCAATTCAGGGACGTTTAAAAATAAATGAAAGGCGGCCTCTCCCAAATGCACCTGTGACCACTGCGGATTTGTATTTTATTTTTATTATTTTTTTTATTTTTTTATCTTCCTACCTTCACACTGAGGCTGCCTGATGCAATTTTGATGAAAGCAAATCTATGTATTTATGACTTTGCGTCAAGTGGCACATGCGTGGCAAAAAGTTCTGCGGAAAATCCATCACAGCCTGACCCTTCACCTTGAAAACAGCATACATCGCACGCGCCCTTGTGGAGGTAATGAACTGGCGCGGCGGCGGAGAAGAAGGAGGCCAAATCCCTCCATCGCCGGAGCGTATAGCTGAGCGGCTTATGTGGAAAGAGAGCTTTGGTCCAAATAGGCGGGAGAGATGATGGGATAATGACAACGTTGGCATTTGGTTTCCATCGGCCTCGTGTCCACAAGCACATGGCGCCACCTGTTTATGTGCAAGATTCACATTTTTACTCTCCTTACATACATTTCCTATTGCTTGTCCTTAGCCGGTGCCAATCCCGAGTTGTACTCGGGACTGGTTTGCTAACCAATCAGCACGCACAGAAGCTGTCGCATATGCTAAAAATCCATTTCTGGGTTTTACGCTAGCGAGATCCAGCCTTGCAAATACGGTATATAAAGTATACGTGAATTGTATTTTACAAATGATTTAACTAGTTGTTAAATGTCGATTCAGTCTGATTACTCGATTAATCTATTCGATTAATCGGTTTGATTAAACTTGTCAGAAAATGATGTCTTTAATTTTTTTTCCCCATTCCAGAGGCATACCGAATTTTGAATGTGTAGATGAAATGATGCACTTGCACGCAACATCATTGCGTTTTGCGTTTGTGGATGGCGGCAGAACCACACTAGCGGGTCAAGCGTGGTGGCGATTTTTTTTTTAAAGATCGAATCAAAAATCGGTAAATGAAAATGGAAAACAAATCGAATCAGGGCTTTGAGTGAATCGTTAAATCCATATTTACTACAGTATATTTGTAATTGATATGTACATGTGGGGAAAGCCAAGCTTGCAGTCTCTTTTGCCAAAATGGACGGGCGACACACGTACCGCGCCTCAATATATCCCGGCTCTTCCATTATTCTCGTCCAAGTCGTCTCTCTGTTGTAAAGCGCTTCGTCATTGACTGTTACACAATGTTTTGATGGTTGAATGAACGTGACAAAGTCCAATACACTGTATGTTTTGCAAATGTAGTGACTTATAGGTTAGCGTGCCAGTGCGCACATTTGTTTGCCCATTTGTGATTTCAAATCACTTTGTGCTCGCGTGTTATTTATGCTCGCTAATACTATTGATGAGCCTCACGTGAGGTGCTTTGTTTGTTGGCGTTTGAATAATACACCTGCTGAATACACAACTTTGGGAAGGGCGTCAACTCAGTGGATGTCCAAAGCGCTTGACACACAGCTGCAGCGACGGCTTGCCAGTGTTTGATGCAATTTCCTCCGTCATCACAACTCGAGCTTTTTCCCGTTCGTGTCCTCCACCTGTTTATGTTTTCCCAACATGAGCGAGCGCCCCTTCCACCGCCACGCACACACACACACACCTCCATCCTGGTTGTTTCCTCCCCAGCCCGGGCTCCATCTTCTGTCTGTGTTCCAGCCCATCAGACATGACAGCACCAGCTGGCAAAACGCGCGTCTGAGAGCGTGTGGCTCTTCCTCCCGAGGCTCCACATTTCTGACGCTTGGATCGCTCACGTTGAGTCGTAGGTGTGGCAGGTAGCTGGAGCAGCGAATAGGATTTTCAGAAGCCATATTTAATTTGGGGGGGGTGGGGGGGGTGGAGCTGTGAAGACTTGCTCGAAGCAGCTGCGTGACTCACCGAATACATAGAACGACGCTCATTTTCCTTTCTTCCTCTGTGGGCGTCCGCCTGCAGATGTGTGCCCTCGCTTTTGTACTATTGTGAATTTGCCCTCAAGTTTGGGGACTTTATAATAACATCTAATGGAAAAAAAAAAAACACAAGGAGAGGAGTCCACCTACTGTATAAACAAACATCAGTTTCCTTCTGTTTTGGCTGCTCCGTGCGCTTCCACGGGGCTTTGCGAATCATTTAGCACCTTTTGGAAACATTCCAAATGAATAGCATATGTGTGTGTGATTTTGTTGAGCCCTCAGCCATCATTCCAGCTGTCCGCTCAAATCTCGGTGGCTGACCTTCAACACTTTGCCCTAGTTTCACAGAACGATAGAGACATCCCTCCAAGGTGGCAAACTCATCCCCCCTGCTGCCTCATTCCCACATGAAATGTGTATTTTCAGGGTCCTTAAATTAGACTGACCTATTTTTGCATCATCGCTTTGGTAAAGGTGTCTACGTCATGCACAAAGAAGAATGCAAAGGCTTTTAAAGTGGTTTCGCACCTGCTCCATGGTCATTTGTAGTGTCACGAGCTGCCCCCGGAGTCCCTCAGGGTTCCCCCCTTGAGCCCATGCAGTTCACAGCGTACACACATAAATGTTGGGCTCAACTGTTTTGCAATTTTCCGTGTGAATGCGATTTCTATGCTGGCAAGATGTTTGCTCTATTCACGTGCAAAATGATTGTACATCAAGTAACGGCTTTGAAAACGCCGATAGCAGCATTGGAACGTGTTGGGCTCAAAGTAAAGCGTCTAAATGCCGACCGTGTGCTAGTACCAGTATCCTTTCTGCCGCACACTATTTATTCTCCACGGACTTGAAAATGTGGAGTGCGTTTGAAAAGCATCAGAATGGGGGGGAAGAGTGGGAGTTGAGGCGGAGGAGGTGACAAACTGCAGAGGAAATGGATTGACAGGCAGGACGAGGAAGGTGAGAAATGTAATTGAGAGGATTGGGTCTGCTTTACGCCTCGTCTGGTGCTTCCCCTTTTGAGGAGAACCAAATACAAGGCGCGCGGGTGAGAAACTACCACAGGTGGGAGGAGGATAGAGAGCACATCAGCGGCACAGCCACACGGGATTGTGGTGGGGGGGGGGGGAAAGAAAAAAATAGAAACAAAAGAGAGTTCAGGGAAGCTGACCTAATGTGGCGTGAAGCGGAATAAATGGAGGAGCAAAGTGGGCGGCAAGACAGAGTCAAATAAATGTGGCTATATGTGCGAATGTGGAAGCTCTGCTCCGGGCCACTCAGCGGTGCTCATAAAGGACTTTGCCCTTGAGCCACGGGTGTTTAACCTCCACAACGGCTCCAAATGTTCCCTCGTAGCCACGTAAGCAGATAACACAAAGACTTGTGCCGCTAGGAAACTCAATCAGTGCTGGAGGCTCGGGCAAGGTGGAGGGGGAGCTGAGGACAAGCTGGCCAAGGGTGCAGGTGAGGCCGAATGGAAGGAGGGCACACAGAAGCATCCGCTTCCAAATCCTTCAATCTGCTTCCAGAAGGGCTTTCTCCTTCCTAAACGCGTCCCCCGGGGGCCGGTTTGCGGCAGCTTTTCATGAATTACCTGCACTGTAATGCTGTAATGGGGCTCTGTGCTCATTAGCGACAACACGGCCCGTGGGGGGCCGTCCCGGGAGGGGAGGGGGGGGGGAGACGAGACCACGCGTGTCGCGGACGTTGGCGCACTGGCCAGCTTTCGATTTTCTGCCACTGTGCCATTTGGACCAATTGACACTGTTTTCTCGGGCTGAAAATAATCTCCTTATTTTTTTTTTTCACCTTTATTATTATGCTAGTATTTTTTTCGAGGTTCTCTTCTTCCTCTTGTTTTTTTAAATAACACGCAAGCAATACATTAATCCGCATTACGCTGACAAACAGTTTTATGAGCTAGTGCCTAAGACCGTATGCTAAAATAAAGGCGAATGAATCATGAATCAATGCAAAAGACAGCGTGTTTATCTACTTTTGATTAGAGTTGTTAACTTACTAAACTTCACAAAATTATAGCCAACATAAAGCAGTATGTTTTATTGTGACAATAACGTGCAGCTTTGTCACTTCAACTTTTCATGTTTCACGCAACATCAACATGATGACTGCACTTCTTAAAGCGGAAGTCAACCCAAACCTTTTTTTTTTTTTCAAGAATATGTTCCCAGCAGGCCCACTAGTTGAAACGCGGCATTCCGATTAATTTTGAGTTTGTGGGATATAAATTAAGAAGAAAAATGCACTCGTTTTTAGCCGCGTCTGGTGGCGGCCATTTTTTTTTCTTCTGTCAACTGAAAATGACATCGCAACAAAACAACAACGTAAGTGCATTAACACTTATTCCACAAACGCAATATTTATCAGAATGCCCTGTTTCAACTTGTGGGCTTGCGTAGAACATATTCTTGTAAAAAAAAAAAAATGTTTGCGTTGACTTCCGCTTTAAGACTACAGAATATAAATAAAGGAATAAAATGTACACACTGTAAAGCCTATTGACCTATAGGAATGAAGCTTTTTTTCCCCTTTCAATTGCCTTCTACTACATTGCGATGTGGATTTGCCCTTCTGGTTTTCCAGCCATGAACGTAACCACACTTCCCTTGAACTTTATTTCTCTTCTTTTCAACGCACAGCAGGCCTTGGATTTCCCAAACTTGGATTGAAAAAACGAGATGGATGCACGCACACCGCTGACGCAGCGTTTGGCGCTTCATAGTCGCTCCGCCTTGGGCAAGATCCAACGCAAGCGCCATGGCGCCGCGTGAACACGCAGTTGGTGGATTGACGATCCACGCATTTTACGGTCGAATGTAGCTCAGGCTTCAGACGCGCGCGTCGCATGTATCTGGTGCGCGTCCCTTTTTTGTTGCGTTTCATTTTTTAAAATTTTTTTTTATTGCGTTTCATTTTTTTTTTTTTTTTTTATTATTGTTCGTGTTGCATTGAAGTGTGACATTCACGAGCAAATCCGCTTCAGCATGATGCGGTTACTCTGGCCTTTTCTGCAAATGTCTTTGTTCAGGTGTCTGCTGCTCTTGAAAATGACGGCTGACAAATGTGTTTTCACGCGCTCAGAGCTTTTCATATTTGCGTGCGTTTGTTTCCAAAAGAGGCCAGAGTGTGTTCCGGATAGCGCTGCTGATGGCTATCTTCTTTTTTTTTTTTTTTTTTTTTTTGTCCGAGAGAGCTCTATTGATTTGTCCGGGCTAAATAATTGCCGGGGTCTACAAGCTGTCATGTTCGGGATGATTGCTGAGCACTGCTGCTCTCAAGCAGTTATCTTCCCAAATTTCCCTCTCTGATCCTTCTTTAGCCTCCTTAGCCTATCTCTACATTTATTGATCGGGACCTCGGTGACTATTCTCGTCCTCGTTTGTTTTCTTTCCTGTCGGAAGGTGTGAGTGCCACTCAGGGTGAGAAAAAGAAAATATGAGGTGACTACCGAATGAGAACACTTGGAAGGGTCAAAGCCTTTATTCGCCTTACCGTGGCACATCTACTGCAAAGTTTTATTTTTCAAACTAAAAAGAGGGGCTTTTTTGAATCCGTCCACACAAAAAAAAAAGAATAATGATGACTTCCAATGTGGGTTTTGGAGGCCCCTCCTAAACAAAGGTCCGCACACTGTGAGAAGAACACTAGCGACCCCGCTTGAAAGTCTGGCAGAACTACACAAATTGCTGCCGCTACCTCGGCGTCTACTTAAGCTCAACTACAAGTGACGTTTGTGCGGGGGGGTAAAATGACTGGCCACAAAGGCCCATAAACAGATTAAAACCTCACAATGATGTCACATTTAACAAACGCGGCTGACTTTTACAGCGTCAGAGACGTATTTAGCTTCTGATTTCCTCGCAGCGTATCGCGAAATAGTGACTCTATTTTGGCCTGTTTTGCATCAAACCCCAATTTGATGGGTGAAAATCCTCTTTGTCCCAACAAAATAGTAGCATGGGAGACTAAAGTCAATAATTCCCAAGTTTTTCCGAACCAGACTAAAGTGTATGTGGATGTAAAAATACAATTGAATAGTCTGTCCGATTCACTCCTTCTGAATTCAATGTAAAGACGTTTCCCCATCAAAATGTCCAAGAAAAAATTGAAAAATACTACGAACAAGAAAATGTCAACATCATTTGTCACTAATTGGCGGCATTAGCAATGTGTAAGGTTTACTTTGCTCGTTTATTCAAAACAAATGAAATTGTTTTACTGGCTGCTAAAATGCGGCGTCTGAAAAACCCGGCAGCCCTTCAACTCCGTTCCTTTTCAGAGAAATCAGTAAAATGCAACACTTCCTGTGGCGCTTGCAGCTAAAAGCACTATAGTGAAGAAGCGGGGATAAAAACCTGAATAATTAACCGTAGTCTTGAGTGAACGTTACTCGACTGTCGCTTCTCTCAGCCAAAACCAACCACCCCCCCCCCCAAAAAAAATCCCCTTTTCTAATGTTTGCACTCTTTCTTTTCTTTTTTTTTTTTCTTCTTTTTTTACACTTACTGGACCCTCATAAATTCCTTGGTGTTAAGTATTCCCTGGCAGACAGTATTAAGGTTGCCATAGAGGAGGCGGAGTGAAGGAATGTAAACAATGAAAAGTTTACTACTCTGGGAACTTTGGCTGCTATTTGCACCCCAAAAGGTTTACAGCACACATAGCAGCACACATACTGTAAATGTATACTCGCTACAAAAGAATGGAGTCTGCATGAGTACATACTCACATAAGTTCACGGTTCGGTTTATATGTATAGCAAGGGAGGTTATTTTGTGTTTTGTGTCAACGGCAATGCAAAAAAAAAAAGACATTTAAAATGAAGCATCAACGGGCGTGGAATTGTTTTTGTTATTTTGAAAATCGTTAACACGGTGAATTAAATGTGCTGAAGGTTTTGAATTTCACAAGGAACGACGATGTCAATCAAGTTGTTTTTAGTATATTATTGTGGTGCAAATGTTTAACTTTTGGTCAGTGGGAATTTTTGGCAAGTTCAAAATTGTACCAAAGGTGAATTGAATGAGGTGAATGTTTTGAATATCAAATCGTAACAATGTGAATAATGTATCTCAAATGTTCCATTGTCGATTGAAATGGCAATTTGGGGTTCAAAATGTTGAATTTTTGAAAAACTTGCATTTTTGGAACGAGAAAAATAATAGCCTGCGAGGCGTGAACTTTTGGAATGTGTTGAAATTGGAATGACGTGAATTGGTTGGATTTTGTGGAAGTAGATATGTGTGAAAATAACGGGAGTATTAGCATTCGCGCAATGTAGGATTCAAGCTGTGGTGACATGAATCTGGTCCCGGGGCCTTGTATTTGACACCTGTGCTTTAGATTGTGCGTGTACGTGTGTGCGTGCCTGGCTCCATCTGCTGTGCACCTTGGTGGAAAAAAAAAAGGACAATTTTGGGACGTTTCATTGTGCGTGCGCTCCAGCGGGATGAGGAGTGATCTGGATGATGTGCCATCCTAAATAATTAAGTAACAAGTGTCCAGACTGTCTCCCCGGTTGTCATGCCGAACAGCTGCGCCTGGAGCGCTCCACTTCTTTGACGGGCGCCGCTCGCCTCGGATCGGTCCCGTCCAGCAGTTACAATCTGGGTAAACGCGTCCAACTGTAGATTTGCCAGCAGAGCGCCTCCAAAATATGCCCTCTAAAGTGCCTATTTGAGCGGTTATTATGAAAGACGGAGGAGTCAGACAAGGCTGTCAAAAGGATGTCAGAGCTTGACTCATCCCGAGTCAAAAGAAATAGCTTCTTCTCCGTTTTCCTGATAACTTCTGAGGAAAAGTAATCTAGCATCTCTGCTTCCCACAGTCGGGCGATATTTCTATGGATGCCGAAGATGTGTTAAATATATCCTACGCGCGCTCCTTTTGTGCCACATGTCTGTTTTTTGTTTTGTTTTTTTTGTGCTTTTGTCATTGTTTATCGCGCGCCTAATCTACCGCCGTCTCCTCTTTCTCCCACAAGTCTGCTTATCTGTCTCCGTTGCCGCTCCCCTGCCCCCCCATCGCTTGTATTATTTTTGCATGAGGCACGCGAAGACAAGGCCGCTCAAGCGAAAACAGGCGGCCATCACAAACCCAAAAAATATTTAGTCAACAAACACTACATGCAGGAGACAAAGGATCACAAAATCCAAGATAGCGCCGATAAAATAGGCAATCCCCGTTTCTTTAACCTTTGAAAAGAGCTTGGAATGCGCTTGATGAGGGCAGGCTTCGTTGATTCCACTCGGGTTTGAGGTCATCGCCAAATGAGAGTGACTGGATTGCTAAGACGTCTCTTTGTGGACGGATATTTTGATGGCCGGCAGATGCCGACGAAAGATGACTGTGCAAGGTAAATGAAACAACAACAAAAAAAACAAATCAAAGAACTTTTGTAGGCAAGACAAGGCTGCCACTTTGGCTAACCTTCGGACAACAAATTAGATTAAAAGAGGGCAAAAAGTCACATGTAAATCAATTCGGGTACAATTTTCATTCTGTGCAAGGCCACGGCGTAAGAAATTAGTCGGAAATAATACGAACAATTTGGATGCTAAAGTTCTGCTTGGAAAACACTATACCATGAAATCTCAACTCAAAAAGTCAACCCAAACATTTTTTTTTCAAGAATATGTTCCCAACAGGCCCACTAGTTGAAACACGGCATTCTAATTAATTTTGCGTTTGTGGAAATGCACTCGTTTTTAGCCATCTCTGGGGGCGGCCATTTTGTCTTCTGTCGACTGGAAATGACATCACAACTGCTCACAACGACCAATCACGGCTGACCTGTTTTCTGAATCTGAGCCGTGATTAGTCGTTGTGAGCAGTTGTGATGTCATTTTCAGTCGGCAGAAGACAAAATGGCCGCCCCCCAGAGATGACTAAAAACTAGTGGATTAACACTTACTCAGCAATATTCATCAGAATGCCCTGTTTCAACTAGTGGGCTTGCATAGAACATATTCTTGAAAAAAACGGACTTCCGCTTTAAGGTTTGGGTGTTGGGTCGGTGCCCTAAAGTGGTTCGATTCATTATCCTGCATTGCTTTTTGTATGAAATCCGACTAAATTGATCGGGAAGGTCACGTTTACATGAGAAAATCCACTCAAATTGTTGGCTGTCGGGGGCGCTGCCTCCGTAACGTGGGGAGTGGACGTTTTTTTTTAATGGCCGGAATAAATCAGCCATTCGTGAGCGGTGTCAGCCGTGTCGCATGGTGGATATCCTAAACGCATCGTCAACCTTTTCGGGAGCTTTTGTTTCGACCGATTTTGCACAGGACAGTAAGATTTTCTTGAGCTTCTGGTAGAAAAGTCGAGGAAGGTCGGAGAAGGTTTTGGGAAAGTCGCGTTTTGCGTTGTTATTGTTCTTGTCGGTGATAGAATCAAGCAGAGTGTGTAGTAATTAAGGCTGCTCTGATTGATCCCTTACTAATTGTTAGCCGTCAATATTCATTTTGAAATAATGAGAAGACCTGATCACATGACTGAATAAACCTCTGCTGGCGGCTTCACATGTCGCTGGAAAAGAACTGCAGCATGATTTGAGGCATGTACCATTCACATTCCAAGCATTGGTGCAAAATTGGCGCAAAAGTTCTTTTTGGGCCAAACCCGGCGTTAAATCTGTGAAGACGGTTATTGTCAAGGGGATAATAAGTGGCACATTACCAAGCACTGGATGTCTCTCCAAAATTGGTACATTTTTAAAAAGATGCAGGAATTGCTGGCAAGTACTGACAGATGAGGCTTGGTGGAGGGATTGTCATGCTTTGGGGCTGTTACTCTTCAGCAGCAACTGGGGCCTTAATCAGGGTAGAGCCAATTATGAACTGTTGCAAATAGCAGTTAACCTTCAGCCTTTGTCTACAAAGTTGAAGAAAAACCTCATGATCCAAAGCACACATCAACACAAGAATTTACTGGACAAAGGTGAGCTTTTGGAAGGGCCCAGCTAAAACCCAGACCTGAATCCGAAAAAAAATATCTGTGGCCTTATCTGAGCGTGAGATTGCCTCACGATTTGACAGATTTTCAGGAGCATTTTTAAAACGAAGACTCAGCAGCTATTTCTACATCAAGATGTGCCACACTGATTGGTGCCTAGCCAGAGTGAATTTGAGGGAGTGCATATTTTTTGCATGATTATTTTTTGTCTTTTTTTTTTTTTTTCCAGTTGAGTTGTACAGCTTTTAGGCCACAGTAAAATTCTATTGCTGTCATTTTTTAATATACATTTGGACAGGGTCAATGAAGCTAACGTGCATGTTTTCACTGCTTCATCCCGGCTGACTTGATGAGATTCTGGACGGCGGCGACTCCGAACCGCTCAACTATCCCGAAGAGCACCTTCGGCAAGACGGTAAAGTCCGCGCTCGGCCCGGCTGGATGTCTGACCCGGCTAACCTCGAAAAACGGCGGGCGGGCGGGCGAGCCCGTGTTGCGGTCGGTTGGCTGCTGTTGCTCGTGTCAGTGATTTGGGTCAGGAGTTTGGTAGGCCAAACGCAAGATGCTTGGAATTGTTGTCATCTATCTGAACAGATGTTAGCATTAGCTGTCGTACCGACATACAATGTGAAGACTCAGTTTGATCCTATTATAGTTTTTTTTTTGTTTTGAATTATTTCATTTCAACGTTGTAATGTGTATTTTAATGAGGAAAACTCTTTAATGCCGCACATTTATGTGACAGTTTGTGACACACTGCATCAACTGGCTGGCTTTTGTCGTGCACCTGCTGGTGTGCCTGCTTTGGCCACTTGGGGGCAGTGTAAGATAAACAGACAGATATACGATTCATTTAGACGTCACAACTCTTCTAAGCTCATCAGTACAGCACTATTATGTGTTGCTCTTTGCAGAGGATCACAAATGTAGATGCTATTTAGCGTTAGCATGAATCTAGCGGACTGAAATGCTAAGCGAAGTGCTCGTTTCTGCCTTTCCCTGTTTGTGCTGCACATCACAAAAAAAAACACAAAAAAAAATCAACCACTTTTTGCCGCCACCCACATGCCTCATTTATTCATAAGAGGCTGCCCTAAACTTGACTTAGCACACGTCGGATTGAGTTGAGTGGAGAGGAAACATGAGTGAAGGTGTGAGAGAGAACCTGAAATGGAGCACGTCAGTAAGACCTGGTCCTCAGGGTGGTCCGCGCTGGTTGCGACGCGCCACTTTGTCCGCGTACGCTGTGTACTGTAACCTCGTCATGAACCGACGGAATACACTTAGCCCTGGAGTGTGGTCCAACAAACAGCTTCTTTTTTTTTCCCATATCTGCCATGTTAGCCCGGCTCGCCGTGGCCCCAAGAACACGTTTTTGACATTAACGTTGCCCGCACTCCGCAAGGCAAGGAGAGTGCAGCTCGGAACAACACGGTCACGACTGGGCTCCTACCACGTCCGCGGGACACTGGCACATGGCGGATGCAATTTTTCTAAACAACAAAAATACAAACAGCTGCCAGGTTATGTAACCTCGTGCCGGTGCCCGGAGACTTGAGATTTAGCTAAGACAAGAAAAGTGCAGTTGGTTTCTTTTGTTGCTTTTACCGGCCACTATGTACAGTAGGTATGCACTTTTAAGATGATACCACATAAGAATTAACTATAAATTGCAGCTCGCCGAGCCAATTTGAGAACGCCTGGCCTAGCACGTGTTTTAGCGTAGCACATGCTTTCGTAGATCATGTGACCGGGACTAGGAGTCAATACAAGCCCAGGGACAAATTGGACCTCTGAATAACTTGCCAGACTTGTCCCTCCTCCTTCAGTCTCCCTGTTTGTGCTCATGTCCACCAGCTGAAGGAGGCTTTTTGATGCTAGCGAGGGGCTCCCCTAACAAGGCTGACCTGGTGGCTGCTGACTGAAGCTACCTCATGACTCGGATCCATAGCGCGTGCACACACGCTGTATTTCCAGTGGATGACTAAGACGTACGACTGCGCTCTCTATCATGACTAATGAGGTCAAAAGGTTGTCAAATATTTACGAGAGCATGCGGCTTAAAGGGGCTTGCTCTATCTCACAGGTGTCAAACTCATAGCCCGGGGCCAGATCCGGCCGGCCACATCATTCGATGTGACTCACTTGAGCACTTAACGGACTGAGACGTGTTTGTGAAACTGTGCCTCTTTCCTCACTCCGTCGGAGCCATGTGACTCAAGACTGAATGTCTGGATGTTGTTGTTTGTTTTTTAATAAGTGAATCTAGGTTAGGTCCATCTGAGTAAGCCAATCCAGAATGGAAGAAGGAACTGGTCAGCCACAATGTTAAGTGCCCACAGATTCATTTCTGTCTATTAAACTCCTTGGTCAGCTCGAGCTTTAGTTAATTGCATAATTCATGGCGCTAAGACCTTTAAGAGAGTTTGGGGAGATGATATTACTATGATATGACATTACGACGATAGGATCATATGGTGTTCGCAGTCATAACGGCCCTCCGAGGGAAACCAAAACTACCGCGTGGCCCACAACGATAATGAATTTTTCACTCCTGCCGTTTCCGAACGCAGATGCGCCACCTCTGCATCGGCCCTCGCTTTCCCAACACCCCCGTCTCATTTCGGCAAAAAGCGTCTCGCTCAGCCATGCAAGGCACCGCGGCGGCCATCAGCGCGAGCTGAAAGCCTGCGCGCGAGCACGAGTCCACAAAGCGACACGGAGAGGCTTTGAAACCTCAAGGGGCTGATGGTGTGAGTGAGAAAGAGAAAGGTTTCTTTGAAAAGTGTGGCCTGAAATGGAGCTGCCCCCCCGCCAGGACCGCGCACTCGGAACCACCCACATTGGACATGAAGGGCGCCATTGAAAGAGACAGAACACGTTTGTAGATGAAGAATCATTTGGCGGCCGTGATTGCTGGGCCAGGGGGAACGCGAGTTGCGAGATTCGGACCTGCAACATCACCATTGATGCAATTAAGCTCGGTGGGGTGCAGACTCAATGGCGACCAGTACAAATCATACAACGGTTTAGTGTTAAGGGGCATTAAGGGGCTCCAGTACTTTCATCCCGTCAGTGTGTGTATATATAATAAAGTCATCAATCATTTCCTCCTCGCCCACCTGGGCGGTATCTCCGTCAAGCTCGGGTCCTCTACCAGAGTCCTGGGAGCTTGAGGGTTCTGCGCAGGATCTTAGCTGTTCCCAGTGTTGAACTCTTCTGCACTGAGATGTCAGATGTTGTTCCTGGTATCTACTGGAGCCATCCACACAGCTTGGGGGTAACTGCCCCCACCGATCACTAGTGGGACCATGGTTGCCTTTACCCTCCATGTATTCTATAGTTCTGCCTTCAGCACTTGGTATTTCTCCAGCATTTTGTGTTCCTTTTTCTGGATGTTGCTATGATTCGGGATTGCTGCATCAATCACGGCTTCTGATGGGTAATCCACCACTACTATGTCAGTCTGGTTGGCTATCACCAGTTTGTCAGTCTGGATCTGGAAGTCCCACAGGATCTTGACCTGGTCTTTCTCAACCACCTTTGGAGGTGTCTGCCATCTTGATTCTGGGACCTGTAGTCCATATTTGGTGATCAGAACAGATGTTCCCGTACACTATTCCTGCATGCATGTTACACCCTGCTGTGATACGCTGCACCGTCTCTGGGGATTCTTTGCACAGCCTACACCTGGGATCCTGTCTGATTTTGTCGACCCCGGCCTCTAATGATCTTGTGTTTATGAGGGCCTGTTCTTGTGCTACCTTGATTAGCGCATCCATGCTTTCTTTCAGTCCAGTCTTTTCCAGCTACTTACATGTTTTCTCAATGTCAGCCACTTCTTCAGTTTGTTGTGGTACATGCCACGCAGGGGCTTGTCTTTCCATGACATGACAGTCCATCTGGCTCCTTCTCATTACTGGGCTTCTGTTGCCTGAGGCATGAGGCTTAGGAATTAGTTTTTTTTTTTTTTTTTTACATATATGTATATGTGTATATATATAAATATATATGTATATATGTATGTTAGGGAAAACCTCTTGATATGCAACACTGCAGTAGTCATTTTGCCATTGAGGCCAATTCAAGCCTTCTTTTATCCTAACTTGCCGGTTAGCCTGAGATTCCTGTTATCCCGCTGTGACTTCCTGTTTGATCTCTCCTGCCCCTGTCGCGGGTAATAGGACAGCGCCGGTGTTTTAGCGACTAGATCCTCAACATGTCCTCCCCGCCACGGTCGATCCCCACTTAAACCCCCCGCGGGACATTTGAAGGAAGCTGCTTAGTCGGGTGGAGCCACACAAATAACTCAGAGACATGCATGCATGTGTGCGTGCGAGGCATCAGCAGTCTGGGAAGCGCCACTGTCGCATCCAACATTCTTGGTTGGCACCAGAGAGAAAAGGGCAGGCAAAGAGCAAATTTTTTCTTCCCTTGCAAATAATGCACCGCTGCATGGACATTAATAGTCAGGTGTGCCCTTAGATTCAGAGCGTCTCACAAAGCCTATTTCTTACAGAATCTGAGGGCTTATCGCCCATATTTGTCCACGCTGAAAAGATGCGCGTGATGTCACATCGAATAGCTGATGAGGGTAGCAGAGGGTGACGGCGATATCGTGGCACGAGGACGTACAAGTGCATTAGAGCTGCTCGGAGATGCGGTGATGTTTTCGCAGACATGCAAACACACTGTGCAGCGCATTACAATTCTCCATTTACTTGAACGTGATTTTTTTTTTCTTCATGACTTCCACTGTGGCAAAAAGAGAGAACGCCAAGGTCATCCAATCGTTACTCATGCAGACCAAACACTCCGAGATGTTTAAAACAATGTGGCATCGTCAAGTTCTCTCCTGGCCTCCTCAGGTGACACCTGTCACTCTGAGTGGCACCGTCACCACATCGGGATAAACCGACCGTTGCGGCGCCGACTTGCTGTTAGAATTCTTAAAAAAAAAAAAAAAAAAAAAAGAGAAGGTGGCGAGGTCACGGGGCATCACTCTTCCATTATTCATCATCCGCTTGCTGTCTTGCTACTCCTCCTCCTTGTGTCGTCCACTTTGTTCTGCCAGCTCACAACAAGGGCAACCGTCAGCACTTGCCCATCTCAATTTCCCAGCCTCGAAAGAAAATAAGCATGTACTGAAAAGGACTCGGAAAAGATGCGCTGGAGTTGTTTATGCTTACTGTCGCAAAGAGGAAGCCAACAAAGAAAATCACCTGGCACAATGTGTCTGGAATACGCATTGTCCGGACTATTCCGGAGCCAAATGTGCTTTTGAGTGTCGGAAATCTTTGTCTCCGTGGCAGGTCAGACCCAAAACAGGCAATTTAAAAACAGCCGAGAAGGGCTAAGGGAAAAACATGAACATTGAGAGTAGGGCTCCACCATAATGCCGATTCCAATATTTAGCAAGATAAATTTCCGATAATCAGTCGATTAATCCCCAAAAAATAACACTGATGAAATAACTTGTTTTTTTGGTCTCTTAATGATTACATCAATAAAGATGTGAATTACACTTTGACTGTAATGTGTTAGCGTGTGAAAATAAAAAGAGAAAACAATCAGCTAAAATCGGCCCTCATCGAAACCCTGCTGAACATCCCAAACATGGCAAGGACACTTCATTCTGTTCCCTTTTTGCAAAGCTTGTTTGCGGATCAAAAGAACACAAACATATTGATTTGAATTTCCAAATAGGCCTTGAACTTGAACTGATGACAATCAGTCGATGAGCTCCTTGAGTTTGGAGATCTTCCCAAACGTGTCGAATAAGACTTTCCTGTCGAGGAGCACTTGGAGCAGCTACTCGTGCTTTTAAGGCACAAAAGAACCGCCCCCCCCCCCCCCATTTGCTCAAACAAGGGGCCCTCCATTTGCACCTTGTTCTCGTTAAGAGCGCCGCGCAGCTCCCCTGTAAGAGCTTTGCAACGCGAGGCTCCCGAGAGGCCACACAGACAGCAAACGTCTCAGACTTCACTCCATAATGATCTTTTATTTACAGATGCGCTTTGTCCAAAATGATCTTTCACAATGAACTTTTGCTTCCTTAAAATGCATTGCAGAATGACATTGGCCATTAGAATAAATCCACGGATGCATCGTACTAAAAAGGAAAAAAAAGATACTCAATGGCGAAGTCACATACGCCCCGTGCACGATATTTGCCGTGTTAGTCGTCTCTTTTTTTGGCGCAGCTGCAGTAAATCAGGATTGCAGCACATATTAATGTTATTGATCAATGTCAGCTGTTGTGCTTCTCTCACCCAACCGCCCCCCCCCCCCCGACCTCCCCCCCCAGTGCGCTAGTATCGGGGCTCCTTTATTGCAGCCCGTCTTTACAGAGTGACAACTGAGGGGAATGTGTGCAGAGTTTCAATAAAGCCGGCACTGCTCCTGGGCTTTGATACGTCCGGACCGAGGGAGGACATATCAGTTCCACAAAGACAAATAGTTCGGCCGCCTATTGGCTTGGCCATTTTATTACTTTTGTCTGCGACTAGCTTGTCTTTTTTGCTTCTTCGCTGTGCTCGTCGTGGACTTTGTCTTGTCAGGCCACATTTTGCGAGGAGGAAAGGAGGGTGGAAGTTGTTGTAGTCATCACAAGTACAGCATGTGCATGCTACGACTTTACGATCACGTGGGAAAATCGCGGATGATGAAAACATAGAAGGGCATACATACATTCATTTCAAATGAATGTATGCTGGCATGAGGTGAAACGCTGCATGGTGACGTAGTTTTTTTTTGTTTTTTTTAATGGCCTTCATTCAATACAACTAATGCTCATATTATGTTAACGATATGTTTTATGTATGGAATATTACCATGATTTCCTGTGATGAATTTTACTTTTTTTTTTTTGTTTTTTTTTGCTAAATTGTCCCCCTGTATTGTCCAAGGGTCAATAAAAAAAAAAATATATTTTTTTTCACCTTTAATAGGTGTTGGCTAGTAACTAGAGGCTGTAAAAAATGTGTACTTATTTTCCAACATGGTGTTTAATGTCTTAAGTTACAAATGTATGTAATATAAAATGTATATAATACGTTTTCTGCCGGACATTTAATTTCCTGTTTCCAGTGCTGTGACAGCAGTGCTGCCAAATAAGTGCTTAGTTGCCTTATAACTCTTATAACTTATTACTTTCCTCACTGATGTGCTTGACACTGGTTCCTGACGAGAAGTAAGAGCATGTTCTGTGCTCAAATACGGCAGTTAGTCCGTATGGTCATGTGTCAGTTAGCCACATTAGCTCGTTAGCATTGGACACAAGCCGTTCGCAGCAGTTATTATGCACACATGAGGGCATGTAGTTGACTTTTTGAGGGTGATTTTTTTTTTTTTTGGGGGGGGGGGGGGGCGTATTCTAGATGGGGGCATATTATTCACGGGAAATGACACTATTCTGGACTGGATGGTTGCCAGAATAGTTTTGTCCATTTGCTGGTCACAATCCTCATGTTTTACACGTTAGTATCTGTCACTTTGAATGCGTGTGGCTTAAAAGGTGTGGCCTGGCCTGAAGAGTGACATGGCAGTCAGCCAATGAGAGAAGAGAGTTGGCATCTCTCAGTTTGATGTGGTGGGTGTTTTTGC
Source organism: Filicampus tigris (assembly GCF_054856515.1). Classification (NCBI taxonomy): domain Eukaryota; kingdom Metazoa; phylum Chordata; class Actinopteri; order Syngnathiformes; family Syngnathidae; genus Filicampus; species Filicampus tigris. The sequence continues at coordinate 3,853,030 of NC_141218.1, read as the reverse complement.
AACATTTGCAGTTGCCTGAAAGCGCGGCGTTTTCATTATGAGGACTTTTGCACACTTTAAAAACAGTTTGGTTAAACATAACACAATTTTGGGTCAAAAATTGACCGATCCACTAATGGTCTCAATTTGACCCACCTTCTTGCATTTTGTACAAAACAGCCCAATTTTGGGGGTTGTTTTGTACAAAACAGCCCATTTTTGAATCAGAAAGTTGGGTCAGATTGATTCAAGCAGTGGATCGGTTCATTTTTGACCCAAATTTTGTTATTTTTAACCCAACTGTTTTGAGAGTGTATGAAGGACAAAAGGACAGACTTAAGTTCTGTGCAAATCTAATTTTCTCCAGGGAGGAGAGGAAGCGCCCTCGCAGGTAGACCACTCCCCCCCCCCCCTCCTCAAATCCAAACACCGCTGCGCTAACAGATCATAGCAGAAGCCCAGTGCGACATGTTATGGAGCCCTAAATGAAAGAGATGTGCCCCATTGAGCCCTGTAATGAATGTTCTGACATTGAACGTCTCCGGTAGGGGGGGGGGGGGGGGGGTGCCTAATTTCCTAAGAGCACATTTTGATGGCGAGGATGAGGCTGAAGGTCACTCTGGGTGAAATGTGGCATTCGAATGCCTTTGTGTCCTCTCTTCTTGTGCATCATTCAGCTCCATCTCCAAAACAGCATTGAAGAGCTTCACAATGTGAAGCGAAGATTGCTCGTCTCTCACTCACACACATACGCACACGCACACGCACACGGGCAGCATTAGGACAGCTGATAAGAGCTTTTGTAGATTTTGGATAACGACATCCCTGAATACCAAGTGCCTAAAAGAGACCCATGGGAATTAATAAAAATGTCTCCCATTCTATGGCCGCAGCGCTTCCACAAAAGCCGACTCCTTTGTGAATGCCTCCATTTAATTACGTGTTGCAAAATATCTTCTTTTTTTTTTGTGGTCATTTTGTGTCCTCATTATGCTTCCGCTCTTTATCAGTTTGTTCCATTTTGCTCTCCTTTTATCCTCTTTTCCGTCATATTTACTCTCTCTCTCTCTCTCTCTCTCTCCGTTGTCCTTTTTTTTGTCTCTTTTCTTTTTTTCCCCACTCGCAGGTGGCAGAAGCAGCTGCGACGTTGCAACCCTCGACGCCGGCCACAAGTGAAGCAGGTGAGTTTTTCTCAGACTCCACCTGTCGTCTTTGGAACGCAAGAGCTCAAAAGTGCTGCCGTCTTCTGATGGATACCCGAGAGGCATTAAAAAAAAAAAAATGGACTAGCAAGTTGAATATCACAATTAGAATCAGAACTAAATTCACATTAGTAAGTTTGAAAATGTTTTTTTTGCCCTAGCATGTTTTTTTTTTTTTTTTAGAAGTAGAACCCGTTCGAGACCGAGCCATGATCACAAGAATATGGAAAGACCATTTTAAAAACATGTTTTTTATAGCTTTACCCCTTAAAGCATTTAAACTTGTTAAAACCTCTCACTCTCGCTGTCAAAACAAGCCGATGCTGTCACTCCCAGTTGTTTATTCCAAGACTGACAAATAAAACAAAAAAAAATGAATCTAAACACCAAAATGTTTGATTCTGTAAAGTTTTGTCCAAACTGTATTTTCTCGGTTAAGATATTTTATAACCAAAAGATGGACGCGTTGGCCCATGGAAACTTAAGAGTCCCACAGATGCGGAAAAAAGGTCTTCGCCACACGGGGGCGTGGCATCGCTAACAAAATGTCAGTATGTGTACCAAATGTGGTTGGAACTGGCTTTAAAAGGCCTTGGCAAGTTCAAAGGTCAGAGCAAGAAACAAAGCAGCTCAAGTCCCAGACAGTAGTGCACTGTATCTAATTATGTGCCACAGAGGCTGAAATCGAGCCATTTTGTCTCACAAAGCAGCTTTATGCTAACATATCATGCAAAACACTATAGACGGACTCATTGAAATAAGCATAGATGTTTATGGTAATAAAATGAAACAAACTATCACGAGAAAAGGTGTCACATTCTATGAAATGACAGAGGAACGTAAGAATATACTAGTCTGCATTGTTTCGCCAGTCTTTGTTGTTTTATATTTAAAAAATAGTAACAAAGTCACCCTTCCGCTTAACATTTCTTTTCACAAAAAGCTCAGTTTCTCCAGTTTGGTCGGAAACCATTTTTGTTCAAACCAAGTTGCAAATTCCGCTTTGTCTGTGTAATTTCAAGGATTCGCCATTAAAAAAAAAAAAAAAAAGACGTGCTCGCAGCTTTAATTCTTATTATTGTTCTTTTGATACGACCTCTTATTCCGCTTGACTACTGTGTTGCTCTGATGGTTAATTTCTCATGCTAATGAATCAGAAGCAATCAGTCCACGCAAGCGCACACGCCGCTCGCTACCTGCTCCGGGCCACGTGTTCATCTCGCCCCTCCTGGATAATCGCTCAGATTGGATCATCCCGACACAAATCCTTTCCATCCCCTCAGCCCGCCACAAATTCTCAAGTTTGCCAGATCCTTTTATGCCCACAATCAAAGGCATGTTTTTTGGGGGTTTTTTTGTTTGTGTGTTTGTTTTAAACCGAGGATTCCCAAATGCGGCTTTTGGGGCAAACGTGCTGGGCTTTCCAGGCAATGAAGTGCAGACGGAAGCGAGGTCGCTCGGTGCGTCAAGATGGACGCAAACCCAAGCGAGCTCATGTTTGTAGCTCCTTGGTGAGCTCATTTCGCACGCGCCGCATTTTTGTGACCTGCATCTTCATTCATCACAAGCGTTTGTTACATGAAACAAATTCCTCCAAAGTAGTGAATGATTTCTTATGATCCGGCAAAAGTGCTCAGCGGTTTTATTTTGTTTCCCGCTGTGCACCCTCGTTTCAAACAAAAAGCCTGTCTGATTATTTTTGGACCATAAGATACAAGATATATTTATTTATTTATTTATTTATTTTTTGCCTACCGAGGCTCGCAGCCCGAAAGCCGTTTGATCCGCAACCAGGGAGACGCATATTTCATTTTGCGCGTACCTTCATCTCCTTAACATTTCTCTTTGGCTATTTTCGATTATTTCCCCCGACCTTTTGAACTAGAGATGCTCTCTTGACGCCTGCTGCTTCCTCTTTGGAGTTTACAAATAAAGACTTACACCCTGCGCGCTTAAAACAACGCCAACGCGTTCAGTTCTCGAGCTTAATGCTAATGCTAATTAGCATCTTTGTTGAGATGCTTTAATAGCAACGAATAGAACGCCAGGGATGGGCAACTGAAATGCTGAAAAGGTCAACCATTGCCCTAACCAGATGTAGAACAAAAAAAAAAAACCCTCACCTTAAATATGGGCCAAATATGCGTTCTTGATATATTTCATTTTTGATAATACATTTGTCAATGCATGTATAAACGATCCGCTATCTTAGCCCAATGAGAAAGGCTTTGAAGCAAACGACAAAATAACCACAGACTGATTCTTTTTTTTTTTCCCCCAGCGCAAAGAACAAAAATGACATTCAAGGATGGCACAAAACTGCTGAACTGCAAAGCAGCATTAAGTGCAAGGACTCATTTTTCACAAAAAATCAACTTACCCCAAATTCTGTTTGTCCTGCATATCTTTCCAAATCTGTGAAAAATGATGAGGCCTACACCCGTTGGAGTATAGCGCAGTAAAAGACCTGGTGTAAGCGCAGCTAGTACTTGTCTGCCATCTACTGGTGAATGGCGGTATTACAACTTACACACCAAACAATATCATACGGAACAATAATTGTTTAATAAACAGTGAGGTGGGTAGTAATGAAAATTTAATGCAAAATAAAATCTGATTACTCGATTAATCGATGGAATAATCAATAGAGTAATCGACAGCCGAACTGATGAGCCGAGAAGGGTTGAGATGAAACATTATGAATCCCCAAATTGTTTCATTCTATTAATGATGTCATCACTGTCTGTTATTGTGAAGTCTAATATTATGGAGTGCTATTTCTCCTCATTAAAGTGCACTTTTAAAAAAAAAAGGCTTTTTTTTTTTTTTTAATGAGGAAGTATGCGTAATATCCGTAATATCTGAGTGCAGCTTATGGGAAGATTCGTTCCATGGAGCCTTGGAGGTTGTCCTTGAAAACTGAGGACAAATAATCAAGAGTATTTGGACTGCGGTGTGATAGTCACAGAAATGTGAGAGGGGGGAAAAAGCCCTATGGGTATTTTTATTTAATTTTATTTTTTGTGTGTGTGCGTGTGCTCCCCAAGCCTCCATGTTCAACCCTCGAGAGAGGCCGTCCTAAAGGTCAACCCTTGCGGTCTTTTGATTTGGGATTCTCTCTTCCAAAGTGCTTCCTGCCTGTGACTTTTTCTTCACTTAATGAGGCGCGGCAGCTCGCTACCTCTCACCTTCACCTTTGGCCTTCTTTCATGTGATTTTCTTTTTATTTGTCTTCTGCGCACTCCACATCGGCTCAGGAAGGGCAAGATTGTCGGCGTGCGCATTCTATCTGGACTAGTTTTTGTGCTTTCGAGTCCTTGAAACGGTGCTCATTTTCTGCCTTGAGTCAAGCGCCGTTCGGCTTTGTCATCGCCATTTCATCAAATTGGGACAGCAGGTCAAGTCAAGGCAGAGGTTTGAACTTTTTTTTTTTTTTGCGCCAAGTTCGACCGAGACAAATATTTCCCAGTCCAAGTGCCACCAGCGTGAGCAACTTGAAACTCCGGTCATTTAATTCCCGATTCGGTTCAACCAATTCTTGAAGGGCAAATGTAGTTGACTTGAAAGTTGAACGGAACGGAAGCGTAGCGACGTCGCGACCCTTTTACGTGCCAAACTTTGAGAGTGACTGAGCGATTGAGAAAAAGGACGGATGATAGAAAGAGAGGCGTGATGGCAGAATTGCAGCAAGGACAAGAATTGTCTGAACAATCGTGATTATTGCTCACAAAAACAACAACTCGCAAAAACTGTATTGACTGTTCGCAAACTTAATTCAACTTGAATTGTCGTCCAAATGTCCTTTGTTTTCATCAGTTTGTGTCAAATGAAAGTAGTGCGGGCGTATTTTTCAAATCAAAAGATTTTGGCTCTTCTTTCGTTTTTAAAAAAAATCTTTTGAAATAGTGTTTTTGTTTTTTTATCTATTTCGTTTTTGTAAGACAATGCTTCTTGTGACCTCGCAATTGACAAAAAAAAAAAAAACTAAAGCGTGTGTATTTTTCAAAAAATACAAACTTGGTCAAACTATCTCATAACCATGGCGCCAACTAGAGGTGAAAGGAGGGAAAGGAACAACCAATGGAGTAGGTGCGTTGCTGTCTTTGGCACAAGGAGCAAAAAAAAAAAAAAAAAAATGTTTTCCAGGGCATAAAAGTCACTCCTTTCATATTTCATCATGCTGCCGTGACTCCACAATAAAACCTTGCTTGTAATTATGCAAACAAGGCAAGCTGGCAAATGTTGCTGTTGCCGTGCGCTTCACCTGCCTGAAAACTGAAAAAAAAAAATGTTTAAAGGTGGCATTTCAATTGCATTTGATTTGTCAACGACTACGTTTACATGCGGTCAGTAACCCTTTTAAAAATCCGAATATTGGCAGTATGCGCGGTTTGAAAAGCCATGTAAGACATTTTCAGTCGACAGAAGAGACAAAATGGCCGCCCCCTGAGATGGCTGAAAACGAGTGGATTAACTCTTGTTCCACAAACGCAATATTCATCAGAATGCCTTGTGTCAACTAGTGAGCAAAAATATTCTTGAAAAAAAAAAAATCTTTTGGCTGGCAATTGACTGCATGTAAACGTGGACAATGTTCATAGCTGACAATGGGAAGAGGCTTTTCACTTGCGTCTCAAAAGCAATGCACGGCAATTGGTGGAAAATTGCCACGTTTAGTGGGACAGTCACAAAAAAAAAAAAAAAATCAAATTAAAAAGCGGGCTCTTTTGTATTTTGTGGCGCCATTACGCCACCGTGGCTTCAACCAGCTCCTTCCATTTGTCTTCTTTTCTTTTTACGTCTGCTTGATTGCATTTTCCAGACACTGCAAGGCTGCGGGGCAACAACTTTTGTGACTTTTTACATCAGCTTCCAAGCCCCCGAGAAGAGAGGCAAAATAATGGCAGTGGATGCGCCGTAATGGCCGCACTCATCATGCTCGCTTCTGGCGCCATCCAGATCGGCGCTTTTCTTCTTCGTTGAAATGTTTTCTTCTTGCTTTGTTTTGGGGCTCCCCGCTTGCTCTTACGAGCTGTGTGACGCCTCTTCTTTGCCTTCTGCCTTGGCTGCCATCTGCTTGTTTTTGGAAAGGCGCAGCAAGAAAGACATTGCGGATGATGTGCTTCCTCGCCGTCCAGGAGGAAATGCGATACAAGAGATGAGGGGGGCACGGGCGGGAGCCGAGGGGCATCCCGGCAGGGTGAAGATGGGCGGACGTTTGCCATCTCCGTGGTCCCTTTTCCTGGTTTCAGGCAGGCGAGGAAGACAACATGATTCTCAATTCATAAGCCGCTTAATGGCGTCGTCAAATGAGAAGCGCCGGCTCGGCTCAATTTCCTGCGCGCCTGCCGCCGCCTCGCGCTGGGGCCCCGTCGTCGCCCTCTCACGCACGCCGTGATGGATTAAAGCGGCCATCGGGGAAATGAAAGGTGGAGCCCACATTGCGCACATCACCCTGACTAATTACACACTATAGCCCACGACCTGACCGTGCGTGCGTGCGTGCGTGCGTGCGTGCGTGCGTGCGTGCGTGCACTAGACAGAGTGCAAGAGTAAGATGTGAAAATATATGAATGTGTGTGTGAGAGTGATTCTGATTGTGAATGCAGTGTGTGTGTTTGCGACTATGTAACGCATGTGTGAAGCATCGGTGCATGTGTTTGTGAGAGAGAATCAAAGTGAATGTGTGTGATTGATAATGTGAGTGAGTGAGTGAGTGAGTGAGTGAGTGAGTGAGTGAGTGAGTGAGTGAGTGAGTGAGTGAGTGAGTGAGTGAGTGTGATTTTGTGTGGCATAAAATGTAAGTTAGTGTGATTTTTTTTGTGACAGAAAATGTGAGTGAGTGAGTGAGTGAGCGAGCGAGTGAGTGTGATTTTGTGAGTGACAGAAAATATGAGTTAGTGCGATTTTTTTCTTACAGAAAATGTGAGTGAGTGAGTGAGGGGGTGAGTGAGTGTGATTTTGTCTGTGACAGAAAATGTGAGCGAGTGAGTGAGTGAGTGAGTGAGTGAGTGAGTGTGATTTTGTCTGACAGAAAATGTGAGTGAGTGAGTGAGTGAGTGAGTGTGATTTTGTCTGTGACAGAAAATGTGAGTGAGTGAGTGAGTGTGATTTTGTGTGGCATAAAATGTAAGTTAGTGTGATTTTTTTTGTGACAGCAAAATGTGAGTGAGTGAGTGAGTGAGTGAGTGAGTGAGTGAGTGAGTGAGTGAGTGAGTGAGTGAGTGAGTGAGTGAGTGAGCGAGCGAGCGAGTGAGTGTGATTTTGTGTGTGACAGAAAATATGAGTTGGTGCGATTTGTTTCTTACAGAAAATGTGAGTGAGTAAATGAGTGAGGGGGTGAGTGTGTGTGTGTGAGTGAGTGTTTGAGTGAGTGATGAGTGAGTTAGCGAGTCAGTGTGATTTTGTGTGTGACAGAAAATATGAGTCAGTAAGTGTGATTTTTTTTTGTGACAGAACATGTGAGTGAGTGAGTGAGTGAGTGAGTGAGGGGAGCACGTGTGTGTGTTTGTGTGGCTGTGAGAGAGAGAAATATGAGTGAGTGAGTGTATGCATGGGAGTGAGAGAGTGCGTGTGTGATGAGAGATCGTGCGGGAGTTTGTGTGAACGGGTGTGTGCGTGTGTGCAAGTGTGGGTGTGCGTGTGTTTGTTGGTGTGTATGTGAGCGAGAAAGTGAACGTGTGTGATTGATAATGAGAGTGAGTGTGTGTGCTGTATGAAGATCCGTGTGCGCCACCGCTGCCCATCTCTTGCTCTTCTCAATCCATCCAGGTGATTCCCGCTAATTGATTGACTGGCGATGAGGACGAGAGGCCCCGAATGTTTTGGTTTCCTCCGAATCTTTCGGATCTCGCCCCCATTTGTGTGCCTGCAAGTTTGCGGGACGACTTTGCCAAAGCGTGCGCGAGGTTCATCGTCAGCACGCCGGGCCCGTCGGACGCCCGCCGCGCGGATCAACTGGACGTTAGCGCCACTCTAGACGACATTGCTTCAATTGCCCGAAAAAAAAACTGCAAAATTGATTTTTTTTTTTTTTTCTTTTCTCAAGTGGACTTAAACACTCGTGTCGCACATCTCAGCTGAGCTTTTGAAGGGAAAAAAAAAAAAAAAAGCAGTGTTCTCTGGAGCGAGTGATGAATAGCAAAGAGTGTTTTTTTCCTCTCTTGCCTGTTGTGCTGTTTTTTTTTTTCACTAGCTAACGGCTTATTGACTGTAGTTGACGGACGTGCTTTATAATATGGTTTAAAAGTGATGATTGTGTCTGTGGGGCACGTCAATCGGTTTCTGCCAACTGCCAAACTTCCTTCTTTGTGTTTGCGTGCAAGATTTTGACGCGCTGGGTTGACCTGACTTGGGGCAATTTGGACGCGTTGCTTGGGAAAACGCCTTTGGGTCCCGCCGCCGCGCCCGACAAATTGTATTTGTTGCATGGTGCTTGCGCCACTCCAAGGAGACTTCCAAAAATGGCTGCCGAACGTTTTAGTTGAGGCACATTTGCTTTGAATCTTTCAGACATGTTTGTTTTTCAACTTTCATATGCTCTAAAATCACTTTGCGTGTGTGTGCGTGTGTGTGTATGTTCTAAACATTTGGAAGCAACACTTCCATGAAATCGGTTACACATCAGAACATCCAACGCCACGGGGGAGTGCGCGCGTACGCGCTTGTGTGTATGTGTGTGTCGGACTCGCCCGCAGCAACTCATTCAATTGAATTTATGACTTGAGCGCCGGCCATTTATTTCCTTATTGTATCAAGAGGGTATGTTCAAGAAAAACAAAAAAAAATGTAATCAGCAAGAACTAAAGTCAGGTGACTTGCTTGTACAATAATGGCGACATTATCGACGTCAGTGCGAGTGCAACACAGCTGGCGTACAGGCCCCTGCGCCACAATTGCACGTCCTTAAAGTCGAGGACGTTTTGAAATAAAGAATTCATGTTTGAAGATAATTGCTTGAAACAAGACTGACAATGGTCTAGTATTCAATTGTTGTTGAGTTCTAATGTTAGATTGGGTTTTACCATTTCCTGTTTTCCTGAAAAGGAACGTGAGGCTTTAGAATGGCCTCGCTGTCACCTGTGAGTGTGCGCGCGGCGCGAGACTAAAATTTAATGACGAAAAAAAGTCTGTGATGGTTTTCATCACGTGTGTTCAAAACACAAATAAAATATTGAATTCACTCTCTCCTCTTTTGACTTTCGATTGCCAATTGAAAATAGAAAAAAATGAGACGCAGATTCACTCGCTTAAAGGCACAAGTTGAGGGCTGTTTTTTCGAGCGCACACTCACACACACACACACACACACACACACACACGCACACACATATGCCCTCTCACTGTGTGCACTCGCAATCGACCTTATCCGACCAATTAAAGCGAACGCTTAGTTCCCGATCAATGGGTTAATGTTGAGGTGGGGAGGGCAGAGCAAGAATGCCCATTTGTGCTCGAGTGTGGATGCCCGGATGCAAGTTTCACAACCAACCAGAAGAACAACCTATTTTATATTTTTATGTTATATTTTTTATTTATTTTTTATGAGAGAGAGAGAGAGAGAGAGAGAGAGAGAGAGAGAGAGAGAGAGAGAGAGAGAGAGAGAGAGAGAGAGAGAGAGAGAGAGAGAGAGAGAGAGAGAGAGAGAGAGAGAGAGAGAGAGAGAGAGAGAGAGAGAGAGAGAGAGAGAGAGAGAGAGAGAGAGAGAGAGAGAGAGAGAGAGAGAGAGAGAGAGAGAGAGAGAGAGAGAGAGAGAGAGAGAGAGAGAGAGAGACAGAGAGAGAGAGAGAGAGAGAGACAGAGAGACAGAGACAGAGAGACAGAGAGAGACAGAGACAGAGATTAGTTTAGTGGTGTCAGTTAAACGCATTATTAACGATGTTAACGCAACCCCGTTTTGATGTGGATAATTTTTTATTGCGTGATTAAGGTTTCCATAGCAACCAGCGGCTGCATTGCTAAACGTTGCTGGTCACCATAATCTATATATTGAAAAAAAAAAAAAAAATCTTATAGAGTAGAGCGTTACATCTGCTTCAGAATATTCATTAGTCTGAGGATGAATTGTTCGGCTGACACGCAGAGAATTGGAAATGTGTTGGTGTCCCATGTTTAAAAGGGAGCGCGGCCTCGCCATCATGTCTGTGTGGCGATAAAGCGTTCCCTCCCACGCACGATTAAGTGCAGCCAAGTGACGCTAAGACACGTTAACACATCAGAAACGGGACTGTAATGACTTTTTTTCTTTTAAACTCACTTTAGTCAGTCTACAAAGCAGTTAAAGACGGCCGGTGATAAAATAGAGAGAAAGTGCAGGAATGTGCTCTTTGTACACTCGTGCCTTTACTTTTTTTTGGGGTCACCTGTGGGCACCAGTCGGATTTGGAAGTGTTGATCACGCAGCGCCTTCCCCTTCAAAAAAAATATATGAAAGCAGGTGTCCGCCCTCCCCGAGGACCAAAGTCTTTCTTTTCCTGTTCATTTCCCCACTTCTCTGTTTAGCTTTGATAAACAGATGCTTACCACAATAAATCGAAATTCCAAAAATGTGAAAAAATCCTCCAGCCATATACTGGACGTACCCCCAAAAGCCAGGTGCAGAGTGTGCGTGCGTACGCGCAAGAACACACTGACGTATTTTCAATGCGGCGAAGGTGATTCAAGTCCGCGGGCGACTGGTTCAACGCGGCGGCACGTTGACAGCAGGCCAGGCTTTGCTGGCAACATGAACGTCCTCGCAATCTCCTTCTGTCATTTTGATTCTCAAGAAGCAACCTGCTCAATGAGGGATTAGTCAGGTGGCCACCATCCAATAAAACATGTTTTTTGGATTTTTGTGTCGCGGCAGAAAAAAAAAAAAAAAAAAAGAAAGAAAGTGGAATTTTGTGTGTGCGTGCACACAATGTGCCACGGAGCTGTTAATCTCCGTCCAAGCGACGGAGGTGATGACGCTTGCCGTTTGAGGGCCGTCAACGCCGCATCAACTTGGGTGACTTCCCTTTGTTTCACTTGCTAATGTTTCATCTTACTCCAGCATGTGTATAAATGTGTAAATATAGACGTGTGTGTGTATATATATATATATATATATATATATATATATATATATATATATGTGTATATATATATATGTGTATATATATGTGTATATGTATGTATATGTATATATATGTGTATATGTATGTATATGTATGTATACATATGTATTTACAGTATATGTGTGTATATAGAGGATATGTGTATATATACGGTATATATATACATATATATCGTCGCTGTCATGTGAAAAACACTTATCTCCATTTTTTTTTTCATTCTTATTTTTACACGAATCATGTTTACGCATTACAGACATCGCATTCAAGTGAAATTAAAAAAAAGTTTCCAAAATTGGAGATAAGTGTTTTTCACAGGACAGCGACGATGTATAAGTGCTGTCAAGTGATTACATTTTTGAAACCAATTAATTAGAAAATTTTCCATAATTGATCACGATTAATCGTATTATTCAACTAAATTTGGAACGAAGCTTGGAACAGATATTTACTTGAGTAAAATCTTGGAATTAATTTGGGAATTTTTTTTTCAAAGTACATCGTATATTTCGATTCAAAGACTCTTCTAATAGCTTTCTTTGATGCAATACAATACAATACAATTTTATTTATACAGCGCATTTCATAACAGCTGGAGCTGTAACAAAGCACTTTACAAAACAATAAATGATAAACAATAAAAAGGCCATCAAGTGTTCATCAATAAATTAACATAAAGTAAATTAACATGAAACACTAACTGACACCGGAAAAAAGCTGAAAATTTCAGGTCAGATCAAAAGCCAGAGAATAGAAATCCTTGAAAACGGTTCTAAACTGTTGAACGGTACATCAAAGATATGAACTAATATGCTATTTGAATTTGGCTTTGCAAAGTGCGCAAATTATTTTTGGATTGCAGCCACACGCAGCCTCTTGATTTCAACCCCATTCATTCAACTGTTCCGAAAACTTTGGAACCAGCAGCATGAAGGGAGGTTTAAATTGAGTCATGCAGATTTTATTTGTCTTTTGACGGCACAGGTTAAAATAGATCTGGCTCACAGGGCCCCCGTTGTCAGGGCGGTTAATCTGATCGTCGGTAACCAGATTACGTGGAGTTAAATTGACCCTGTGCAGCCACGGGACTCTGATTCTTCTGACACTTGTGCTTATCCAATCCATTCTATGTGCCGTGCGTCTATCGTGTATTTCCAAAGCATTAGTACAAAGGCGGTTGCAAAATTGCGGTTGCCAGTTGTTGTTTGCCAGGTGCCAGTATGCCGCCAGCCGCCTGTCAATGTCGCAGCCTCCCGTTTCCACGACAACCGACATCTCAACTTGGGTCTTCGGGAGGACTTCGAAGGCAACGCGCAAAGCAATCTGGAAAGCGTTTAACTTCATCGGATGCGTTTATGCCAATGACAGCTCGCACACACGCACAGAGACACGCACACACTTGTTTTTGAGTCGCTTGTGCCGTGGCAACAGGTGTCGGATGTGTTCAGCGCCGCCCACTTCATCTCGTTTTCGTGCTGCTTGTGCCACTTATGTCACCCGCCGCAATGAATGCGCGATGCTGTCACAACGCTTTATCTTTCCCTCCTTATCTCGACGCTTTCCTCACGCGCACACTGACACGCACGCACGCACGCACACAACACGGCATTCGCTGTGGCTATCTGTCATCTCCCCTGTGGCCGTTGCATGGTCCGCCTTGCCCGTCCTTATCTCCCTTTTTGTTTTTATCCGTATTGCTCACCTTCTCCTGTCCAGGATTGGCTTGCTTGCAGGCCCACCGTACATTACAAAAGGGAAAAATGTTTCCATATGTGGCAGCACGGCTCCATGTATATATATATATATATATATATATATATATATATATATATATATATATATATATATATATGTATATGTATATATGTATGTATATGTATATATGTATGTATATGTGTATATGTATGTATATGTATATATGTATGTATATGTGTATATGTATGTATATGTATATATGTATATGTATATATATATGTATATGTATATATATATGTATATGTATATATATGTATATATATATATGCATATCTGCATGTATAAGTAACATACAGTACATACATCTAGAGAGAGATAGTGATATATGTAAACATAAGTTTATATGAATATATGCATATACCTGTGTATATGAATATATTTATATACATATATATGATGTATATCTACATGTATATACACTTACGTATATACACATACGTATATATGCACATATATAGAATATATATATATATATATATATATATATATATATATATAAATACACTTTTTGTACATATACTTGAACAGTATGTGTAAATAGATGTGTCTGTCTGCTCAAGAGCAATTGTGAAAGTTGGAGGTGTGAAGCCGGCTGCTTCACCTCTATAGCACTTTTCAATGAATTCTCCCACATTATTATTTTCATCTTATTCATTCCTGTAGTTATCTTGACCTTTCTCTCCTGAACAGCTTTGCCACATCCCCCCCCCCCCCCTCCTTGTGGCCCCCAAGGAGAGTCATCAGACGACCCCGGTGAGGTCACCGGAGTTCATAGGTCGTCTGGCCAAGGCCTCCACATGCCCGTGTCAAAACACCAGCTGGCGCAACCGTCTCAGGTAAGTGTTGTTTGTTTAGAAACTTTAAGGGGGCCTGTCTTCATTATTTTCAGTGTTTCTCACTGAACACACCTAAAATATAACCTATGATCGCGAAACACTTCAAATGGCTTCGAGAGGATTTAAAATAAATGTCAATTTACTACTTCCGTAACAGCCATTTTATGACATTTTTGACTTGGCTATCGTATGAGTTCGAAAACGGTGAGTTGCGATTCACCGTACACGCGTGAATTTCTACCCATTTTGCAATTGTGAGACTTCTGCTCAGGAAAAATAACTGAAGTTGTATAAGAGTTTGTCACCTGCCGTTATTATGGAAGCGGGTTTAAATTGCAACAGACTTGCATCAGCAGATTTGCGAGCATCTTGGCGCCTTGTGTTTCTTAAGAAGCAGGTTCGGAGAGCAACTCCCACCCTCCCTCCTTCCCCTTGAAAGGATAACCAAGTTAGAGAAAGCATTGAACATCTGATGCGAACGTCATGCTGCAAAATCCCCCGGCTGCCGCCTGCAGAATTTTGATGGCGAGCGTAGAAGGAAGTAATAGAGATAAATGCGGCGTGCCTGTGAATCCATTTCGCCGCTTCTTCACTCCGAGTCGGTGCGTTGCCCCCATGAGCTGGGTTGAAATGGTTTCACATACACACGCACGCGCACACGCACCCACAGGATTTTGTTTGTCCTCTTCTTTGCTGCTTTACTAGTCACGTTGGTGCAGCTTTGAGATGTGCAAAGTCGCATGTATGAAATGAGTGTCCGCACTGGATGTTAGTCCATATAACGCGTTTGAATTAGCATGTTCCGACACGTGAAAACCCTCGCCGCCATGACACGGCCGTTGTATGTCAATATCGCCCTCGCTTGATGTGTGTCCTCTGACTCGTCGTCTACATTTGACTTTTGTTCTATCCCGCGTCAAATGAATGCCTGAAGAAGCGAACGTGTGATCCATTAGAGTGCGGATATTTGCCTCCTATTTCTGTTCGGATCAACAGGGCACTGTCTTTGAAAGACAGAAGAAGGATTGTTGAAGAGACACTTGTTGTATCTTGTTTACTTACCGTGCTGTATAAATCCCAGGTCCGTTATCAGCACGTCCATTTCCGTGCCCGAAATGAGACCACAGAGAAACTTCTATCACCGTGACGCAAAAGGCACTTTCCCCATTTTGGTCTTGCGGGCCTTGTCCAATAACCAAATTTGAAAGAGATGCGAGGTCTGTCTCAGTTTCTTGGTTTGTTCACAGGCAGATAGTGAGACTCTTGACTACTGTATAGCCTCCAAAGGGAAATCTGTGTGGGCTTCTCTTGGCCTTCCTTGATGTACTCTATGTCACCTAGAAGGCGCCTCAACCTGCTCCAAATGACGATTGCCTTGAGATAACTTTTGTCAGAACTCGAGTTAAAACGAACTGAAAGGAGTCCGACGTTGTCTCGGAAGATTACACGAAACTTCTAGATAGCCTTAAGCCGTGTCCTTGTCAAGCAAAACATTCCAGTGAAGGTCGAACTGAGCTTCGATTGGCACTGATTGTTTGTTGGGCCAGCTGCTCACCTGAGCAACACTGACTACGTTTACATGCAGGCAATATTGGGGTTAAGGTCAAAAGTTCTGGTTTCTGAAACATTCGGAGTAACCCGTTTACGTGGGCGAACAGACAGAATTACTCCCGCATTTGAAGGTCCCGATTTAAACGGCGGCGCGCGGACACCATCGCCATCGAAATAGACGTCATTTCCGCTTGTTACTTTCTGCCGTCAATAAAAACACATAATATCCACGTCACTCCCCACAGGGATAGAGCAGGCACTTGCCTCCTCGCTCCAAAAGTGTGCTGCTACTGAGTTTCGCCGTGATTTTTACCTCTACTTGTGTATTTCCAGAGAATTGCGCGCCAGACGTACGTACGGCCTTATACATACATACAACACGGTGTCATTTCACCATAGCGACAGAACATAATGTGAAAACGCTGTGGAGAAATCAAAGTAGTTCCGGGACTACGAAGACCAAGATTCCTTGTGGGTAGAGCAGAACACAAAGCAATGCCTCGTTCAAAGGAGGTAACCCGATCGCGTTTATAGCAACCCGATATTCAGGGTTAGAAAAGGACTAACCCGGTGGTCTTAATCTGTTTTTTAAAAACCTGCATATTTGGGTTTTTGCACACATTTACGTGGCCTTTAAGAACCCTGAATACTGCCAATATTTGGGTTTTAAAAGAGTTATTGATTGCATGTAAACATAGTCGCTGCCCGTACGCTAGGCGCTGAACCGATTAGTCAACGCATTGGCTTTACAACTCTGTACTGACAGTAAGAGCTCGATCAATCACTCATCCAATCACAATCCAATTATGCTGGGAAAAAAAATGGCCTTTTTGAGGAATTATTTTTGTGTAATATCGCTTTGAGAGAATCTGGTCAAAAAACACTTTCAAATCAAAGTAAAACGGTGCAACTTCACAATTTCTTTTTCAAGGATTTCTATTCTCGACCCTTTTGTGTGGTCTTCTACTCGGGGAACCGCCTCCTCCATTTGGCTGACAGTGAACAATATCCACCAATTGCTCAGGGACGCCAAAATTCCCAGATGTCAACGTGTTGTTTCAAATGCCCAAACTGTTCCTAAAACACTCCACTTCACTAGAATAGGTCATAGCAGTCAATCGTTTTTTGGGGGGTTTTTGGTGTATATAAATTTAGTTTGTCTTGTACAATTTCCAACTTCCACAAATGGTGATTGGATGCAAAAGTGCGACACACAAATCAACTGGAAGCATCTCCAGCATGAACTTTCCACTTGAACTAAGCCTCAAAGCCACATGGTTATAGTTGGGAAGAATGGAAGCAAGAAACACGCCCGAAGCTCCGCTGAATGTGGTTTGCGTTTAGTCATTGTTCAGCGACTGGAATGCTCGGTCGCTCGCGTGTTCAAAGAAGCAAAAGGAGGCTGAGCGAGGCCAACTTTGGCTACGCTCAACAAGCTAACTTAGCCCTCGGACCATTTGCTGTATTTCAGGGCTGCTTCAGACTTGCTTGCTATTAAACACAGCTGTTCTGGCCTCTGCTAGCAAACAATGGCTTATCATAGTGCCTCTTAACATTATTATACACTTTAGCGGAGGGAGTTCCGGGAAGTGCTTTTCAAAGGCAAAAATGCTATTTTGCTAATGAATGCTTTCGTCCGCTTGCGTATTCGAATGTTGTAGGTCACAAACTACTCCGTTATTGGATTATAATGCAGTATTGTCCTTAGTGTTGACACTAATGCATTACTTGGTATGTTATTCAGGTTTCCCCTTGTCTCCACTCAGAGGACAAAGTCAATATTCCTGCTGGGTTTTTGTTGTTGTTCTTTTTTTCAATTTTCTGCATATGTTTAGCTGCCATGGTCAAACTGACATGGCCGTGCTTTTCAGGCCAGGTTGCCTCTTTTCTTTCATGCGCTCGTATTTAGAAGGGATACTGGAGAGGAACATGAACCCAAAACAAAACTGAGGCATGAGGACAAGAAGAAGAAGAAGTGCAGAAGAAGAAGTCTAATGTGCTTCGCGTTGGGTCAGCAGGCCCAATCAGGACTTGGCTGTGAATCAAAGTGCACTCCTGCGGCATGGCAAACAAAAAGCGCGGTGCCAGTTCGTCTTTGTTGACAGTTGAATAAAAACTTGATGCTGGCGAAAATGCACCGTTTGCAGAGCTCTCGGGACGGATTTCTGGATTTTGGAAGAGGAAGTGAAAGGATGGAGCAGCAGCTACTAATTTGGGCAGTTCAGAAACCGGTTTGGCTCACACAAACCAGATGATATTTTAGGCTAATAAAAAAGTCAATGTCATTCATCCATCCCAGCCTTCACCCAAGAAACTAACAAAAACGTTTGTAACATGGATGATAAATAGCACTCTATGATATTGTATTTTATGAAAAATACAATACACTAGTGACATAACAAACAGTTTTCGCCACGGTTTTCGCCTCATTTCAATTAGGGCTGCAGCTCTCGAATAATATTTGGTATTTGTATATCCTACTAAAAATTCTATCAAACTAATCGGGTAATCAATATATAACGAACAGCCAACAGGTTTTCATTTTTAGATAGTCACCATTGTATACTTAAATTTAAACTGTGCATAGCAGCACAATGTATATTGCATGTTGCACAATTCTCTAGAAACATGAGTGAGGATTTGGTTAAATCTCTCCCCTTAGATTTTGGTCTATGAGACGAAGTGACGTCAGAAGCAGAGTAGTGATTATGTCGGCTAAAACATCACACTCGAGTAAGCGTGATTAATTAAAAAGTGATCAGTTGGAACGGCAACTGTGTTTGGCTGTCAGCATCAAAGTGTGCAGAGTCGTTTCCGTCAGCGGCTAACGCTGCTAGCGGCTAGCGCTAAACGCTGGCAACAGGCGCCTGACAGCACAATGTCAGAGTAATTAAGTTTTGAGGGTTTTTTTTTAGCCCTTATAATTGAACATTATTTCAGGACAACATTATGTTGTCATTAGTAGCAACAGTTTGCGCTGGTAAGAAAACACCCCAAACACAGTCTGGAAGACGAGTCAAGTCATCCTTTATGTCGCGACACGGTGCCGTCATTAGTCATTCTTTGCAGAGGACAACTTGTTGCTACACAAAACTCTGCCACACATTGGGAAGGTTTCTACTTTATTCCTTGAATATGACTCCTTGGAATATTGGAAGGATAATTATGAGAGGCCGTGCCGCCTTTGTTTCCGCCACTTGAGCATCACCTTCCTTTGCTCTGCTGCGGCGAGCTTTCGGATGCCGAGGTTGGCGAGACGTAGTGATTAGCCACGCTCGGCTGCTAATTGCTATTAGCGTTACTTAAAAGCGTTTCATTTCATCTGCTGCTAATTAATTGAATTCCGCGCTTTATTTGACGGGCCAAGATGTCACGATGGCTTGGAAAAACCAAAGTGCTCGTGACCGGAGTCATCCAATCAGAGCTTGGCCGAACCTTTGTTCCGCTTTGTGTCTTTATGGTTCGGCTTCAGGGACACAGTTCAGCTTTAAAAAAATTATATATATATATATATATATATATATATATATATATATATATATATATATATATATATATATATATATATATATATATAAATTAACTCATTCGACCTAAAGCTCAGCAACCAAATCAAGGCTGGATTTTGTCAAATAGTGCTCAAAATGAGAAGGGTTCACAGTTCTCCAAATAAGATGCCAAGCGTGCTTGCTTCAAGATGTTTATTTGTCACTCCCAAAAAATGTTCATCCAAAACATCATTCATCTAAAGAAAACCCACTAGCTTAATGCTAAGGTGTGACGCAAAATGCCAAAGACAAGCGAACAGAAATTAGCATAACGCTAATTCTAAACCTTTTGCTACAGAACGTACAGCAATACTAAATCTTGACTTGTCTGTACACTGTGAAAAGCCTTTTAATTTTTTTTTAATTATGTCCATGCTATAGCAATGGTTCACTGTAAATCTATTGGTGCATAGTCCCCCCCCTCCCCCCCATCGAATAGCTCCCTTGAGAGCCGTTGGAGCCAAAATATATGGCATAATATTTTAGCCCATAAAGTGTTGATTAACAAGCTGCAGGGCCTACTAAAAAAAGAAAAAAGAAAAAAAGAAAACTATCTTGCCAAAGGGGCATGTTGTCCATTTCTTGTGCCTGGAATTGGAAGCTAACGTCCAGACGCTGGCGAGATTGCGACTTTGCGGAGTTCCCCGCCTTCCCCGCCCGCTAAATTCCTTTCACAAGCTTTTCCCTGCGTGCCGTGCAGCGCCTTCTCCCCCGATGAAAGCCGTCAAATCCACAGATTGGCAAGTGGATCTGCGATTTTGAGCGAGAGATCAATTGCTCTCCTTCGGAATTAGATCCTTGCAAGATCAGCGGGGAACGGGTGCCATCTTTGGCCAGCTGTGTGAATATGTGCCTTCTGAAGGCGGGGTGCCAACCAGATGAGAGATGTGAGGACCGCCAGGTTAAAAAAAAAAATTTAAAAAAAGGAAAAAAAAAGTGGACTTTCTCCTGGCGGTATCGCTAAGCACGGCTTGTTGGCGCGTCTTTCCGCTGCCGCTCTCGGAGAGCCGCGTGAGGTTAATCCGACTTAGTCTGCGGCCCAATCTAATGAGTTGGCCCGTTCCCCTCCCCTGCGTCATTGCACGTTTAAGCTCCACGCTGGGAATTGTAATGCGTTGTCATTAGGAGAGGACTTCTCGTCATTTTGGGATCCGTCGATCGACGAGAGAATCCAGTTTCTGGAGACGCTGCGCGTGAATGCGGAGGAGATGACGCTGGAGTGTGAAGAATGCCAATTGGACAAATGTCTGCGTTCGTTTGGGAATTTTCCTCATGGAAAATGTCAAATTAGGACCACGGTGGGATACCACAATTGCAGTAGTGGCCTGAATGTCCTGGCAGAACTCAAATGGTTTCATTTGGTTGAGAAATTTGGAAAGACAGAGTAAAATTGTAAAACGATGAGCACATTAGGAACACATGAAATCGCTTTTGAGAACTAGGGATGACTTAATCAGAGTATTTTGGTTAGTTTTTCGAGGAATAGTTGAACACTAATTGTAGAACTCAAAGGTTTGATGTTGCACAGTACGAAGGCGATGCTGAAGATGAATAGTCACTGCATTGGAGAAAACAGCATTGAAACAATGAAAAATAATCCAAAATGACCGTGAAACATGGGACTACTGTTTTTTTTTTCTTTAAAACGGAAGTCAACGCAAACATATATTTTTCAAGAATGTGTTTTATGCATGCGATTGGCTGGCAACCAGTTCAGGGTGTCCCCCGCCTACTGCCCAAAGACAGCTGGGATAGGCTCCAGCACGCCCCGCGACCCTTGTGAGGAGAAGCGGTACAGATAATGGATGGATGGATGGTGTTTTATGCAAGCCCACTAGTTGAAACAGGGCATTCTGATAAATATTGCGTTTGTGGAATAAGTGTTAATGCACTCGTTTTTAGCCATCTCCTGGGGGCGGCCATTTTGTCTTCTGTCGACTGAAAATGACATCACAACTGCTCACAACGACCAATCACGGTTCAGATTCAGAGAACAGATCAGCTGTGATTGGTTGTTGTAAGCAGTTGTGATGTCATTTTCAGTCGACAGAAGACAAAATGGCCACCCCGAGAGATGGCTAAAAATAAGTGCATTTTCCTACTTAATTTATATTCCACAAACGCAAAATTAATCAGAATGCTGTGTTTCAACTAGTGAGCCTGCTGGGAACATATTCTTGAAAAAAATATGCTTGGGTTGACCTCCGCTTTAAGTAATTTTTCTTCCTGTTTTCGACATTTTTATGAGTCTTTTTCAGAGGTGCAACGATTAATGGATTAACTAATTCATTATCACATTCATTTATAATTATTTGTGATAATCGAGTAATCGTTTCTATAGCTTTTTTTCATTTAAAATTGTTAAGATCCTTGGAATTTCATCTACTCAACAATAAATATTGTCCAATTCTTTGAATTGTAAAAAACAAACAAACAAATTTGGAATAGAATGGTCAAAATGTTTGCCTATTTTCTGACATGTTATGGACCAGACGAGTAACTGAATCCTTAATAACATAAGCCATTTGGAAAAAGAGATTATTTTTCTTTTCAAACTATTTTTTTAACAGTCCGATAGAAATATGAAAATCAAACTGTTTCTAATCGGTCGTTCGAGCGTTCATTCAGGAATTTTGCAAAGGAAAATTTGTAATTCTGCGGAAATTTTGCAATGAATGATCTGAACATTGAAAAGTTGGAATCAGTCAAGAAATGTGAAAGGATTACGTCCATTTGTAAAATGTCTCCATTTACTCCATCCGTTTGGGATATGAAATACTGAAAAGTATGAAAACCGATTTCCACAATGTGCTTTATCACCCGCCAACCCAAATCATGTTTGCAGCGTTTTAATGTTGCACATGAAACGGTCGTTTTCACTCTACATTCGGAAAGTGACGCCACTGGTTAGCCAAAGCCAGACGATATTAGCCCCTAATAGCTCGCAGATGACGCTCCCACGCATAAATGTCATTTTCCTCCTGGAGATTTAAGTGCGTATCCGTTTACATTCTTTCAAGATTTACACATCTTTGAATGGCAGCCAGAAGGAGAATTTTGCCATACCAAAAAGAGCACGCGTCCATGTGTTTTCAAAGTTGATTTACTGCGAGACTCATGTGGGACAAAAGTGAGACCAATGAGCGAGACGCTCCGGTGCGCACGTATCGTCATTCACGGATAACTTTCACAGTTTCTTTGTCCACCTCTTCAATTAATCTCGGCAGAACGTCTTCTCGGGTGTCTTTTATTTTTTTTATTTTTTTTTTATGATTGCATTGTTTTCATTCTTAACGCTATTTATGCTGTGACATTTAATACTCGACTTTTATAAACAAATAGTATTTGATGATCCTGATTCTACTTTGCATCCAGTTTTATCATCAAAAATGAGAAGGGGAAAAAAACGGTGTCTATTCAAGCGTATTGTCCCGCGCCGGCCTTGAATGCTCCTAATCATTAAGGCAACGGCTGTTTGCTGACTCTGCAGTTTTATCTCAAAAGTGCTGACTGTTGACTCAGCGCAAAGCAAAGACAATCGTCCCCGTGACCTCAGTGTGATCAATAAGACACGACATTACCAGCTACACCGTATCTGCAAAGACACACACGCACGCACGCGAAGGATCCTAACGCAAATTAAGCTGCCTTATGAATTTCACAGTTGCCTGTTTTCGAGGGGGAAAAAAAATCGGACATAAACATGTTTTCTTACAGAAGTTTTTGAGATGTATTTTGTCAGGAAAAAAAAAAAAGTCATTTTAAAGGTAATGGTAAAGTCAGAATTATGATCTAAATTCAAAGTTTAACATGGTAAGAAAACCTACTTTTAGGGAGTTTATTTAAAAAAATACAACTTTACTGTCAAATAGTTATGGGTTTATTTGGGGGAAAATTAGGACTGTATTGTCACAACTTTTTGTTCAACAGTACTTTCATCTGTGTCTAAGAAGTGAAGCGTGGAGAGTCTCGGTCACCTAAATCCGTGGTGCATTCAATATAAAGGGCAATTACTGACAAGATTATTTTCATGATTTCCTGCCCATTTGCTCTCTTTGTATTTTCGTAATACTGTATAACTGTGTATAACTGTATAACTAAAAAAAAAAAAAAAAGAATAACAATAATACAATAGTTTACATAGCAACTCCAAATGTTATTTCCTGATAAGAAAACCAGCGTTTGCATTTCCATTGCGGCTGACCTAATGTGCAAATGAGCGCAGTCCTTGTTTGCAGTGTTGCACAGGTGCAAAGTGCGAGCTGTTTGGAATATTTGATTTAGTTCCACGAGCCCGTGAAAATGACTCTCAGCGCACTTGAACTGTGCGGCCGCAATAATGAACATCATATTTCAATGAATACCTCTGTGGGTGTGTCAAAAGTGCACACTTACAGCCGAGCTGCTCGGGGGCAATGATTGGCAGCAGGTGGCTTTTCAAATGAAAGTCTTGCGCCATGCGCCGATCCATTTTCAGATCCCGCTCGCTGCGCTTCTCGGGGGGGGGGGAGGGGGGAGCATCGGCGAAATGATGAAATTGAGGAGCAAAGTGGGCGAGTGTCAGAGCCTGTGGGTTGCGTGCGCTACATCTTTGGAGACAAGGCGAGCCGATGCGCTCCGTGTTCCTTCGGCCCTGAGAGTCGTTTGCGGAATCTCGCAGGATTTCCACAAAAAGTAGCTCCTGCTACGATACATGGAGCCGCTCACAACACCTCAATAGGCTGCAGTAATATTAGTCGTCTTTTTGCAGAGGATAAAGAATATATGCCAGCGAGTACTGTTGCGTCGCCTGCTTGCATTTGCGCTGTGTGGAAGTGTTCCGACACCGGAACATAGATGCTATTTGTCAGCTTGTCTATGGCGTTTTGCATTGTTTGCTAGCGTTAAAGCTAACCGGGAGTTTCTGCCGCGTCGTTTACTGTGACAGCATCTTGGAGTGAATGTATTAAAGAGCTCCTGATTCGGCTACCATTAGATTGTACCACTGAGCGTATAATAGTGTGGATTTTACACATCTGTTCAAAGTGGGGCTTTGAACTTTATTCCTACCGTATCGTAATGTCCTTACAGCAAATCTACTTTGGAGGTGCTGATCGTCGGCGCCTCGTCGCTGATCCGTAGCAGGCCTCGTCATGGCCACCAACGTGGATCTAATCTGCTCCTGCTACCGACCTTTTTTCCCCATCTGCGGTGTCGGCGACGAGTCGGAGATGTGCCGTGACTCATCGCTAATGCTGGAAGTGCTTTGCCGCTTTTTCTCCTTCCTTCCCCTGCGCATTTGCCACAAAAGTATCGGGACAGCCGTTCTCCTCTGCAGCTTGCCCGGTGCTTTCACTTTGAGCCTGCCTGAAGATCGTAGAGGACGTTTTCTCGCTTCATTTTAACAACTACTTAAAGTGTAGCTGTGGTTGTCAGAAGGGAAAAATATATCGGGTTTATCAAAAAAAAAAAATGCATCCAAACGCGTGTTTGGTTCCACTGGTTGTATTACAGCAAGCTTGTAAATTCCCGGCCATCTAACCGGCCGGGTGGACGTCTCGCTGGTGGATGAGGAGGGCGGCGCCGTCGCGCTGGCTCGCGGCCTGCCTGGCAGTGGAATTTTATTCAGTTCGTTTTCTACGGCGGCTTTTCAGGATCACCCACCTAGTGAGGAAAATAAAATAAGAAAAGATCGATTTAGATCCATCGGCAAGCGATCTGGCGTTATCACTCAATAGCAAGTGTTGGGTGTCAAGGACGACGACCCAGGCCACGACTTGACGTCACGTACGTTCCAATTGTGGCGTCGTGCGTTCAAATTTTTGTCACATATAAGGTGGCAATACCAGAGAGTTAGCCAATTTTCCAATATTGCTCCGTTTCCTCATCAGTACCTCGAAATGAGCCGCCGGAGTTACACTACTAGTAACTACTTCAATACTTCACTCGCAGTGGACCACTGTGCCTCTGTGAAGAGCACACAGGTGCTTTGGTCTGATGAGACCAAATGGAGCCACACTTCACTTTGCCACCCCCTTGTCTTGCTTCTTTTACCCCCGCCCACCCACTGACTTTGGACCACTTTGGAGCTCTAATTAAGTAGCCAATCCTGTATCCATTACAAGTCGCCAGTCCAGGTCTCTCATTTGGATTGTGCCAGGCCAATACTGGTCAGGGCAGTGTAATCCTAATAGGTTTATTATGAGCGCTCAAGTATACATTGCATGAAGTCGTATGGGAATTATCATCAAAAGCGCTTTTTTTTTTTTACCCTAGTTTGTCTTCATCTTTTTCCAATTCTTCCTTTTTTTATTGCCATGTGACGTGTTACTCGATTGTGGGGTCTGATGTAAGTCGGTCACGATTGTGGAGTGTGTTGCCGCTGCGATTTTTGGGTTAGTGCCCAACATGGCACAATTTGCTTCTGAATTCTTGCGAGAATATGTTGCATTCGCACTCAGCGTATGCAAACGAGTCCACAATGCCAGTAAAGGCGAGTTTGTTGTTTGTTTTTCGTTGTCTCCTTGTCCCGCCCTGTCCCTCTAGACCCCTCCCGGCTCAGGAGTGTGAGCTCCTGTATTTGTTTTGTCTTCCTTTGTGTTAGATCATCTTCTCGCACTAAATTTTGCGAATTGTTGATCAGCTCGGCGGCTCGCACTTTGATGCCGGCCTCTGGGAAGAGTGAAGAATAATTACCATTCTCTGTATTTATTTATGACTCTTCGGGGACTTGATTAGTGATATATTTAGCTTGAGTAAGACAAACTGCTTGAAATGCATTTTGCTGTGACGGCCCAAACATGCCGATACCTCCCAGAAGATGCGTGGAGGACCCGCTCCTACTTCACAGGAGTCGTAAAAGACAGAAAGTGACTGTTGCTGCGCACACACAGATTATTCAGCGATGGGCCGCCTGTCCTGGCTCGCCCCGCGCGTTTCGTTGGAGTCCGCAGTGACATTTGGCAGAAGTGCGGGCTCAACGTGGCCCGTTTTATGGAAGCTCCTGCAAACAACGCAAGCGCCTTATTGCCAGTGGTGAAACTTTTTGAAAGAGTCCTCCTTGGTTCAAGGATCTCACGGGGCCAATGGAAAAACAAACGGGGATAAGAGTTGCAGACGCACTCTAGCAAAAATAGCGAGAGAAGATGAAGAAGAAAATCACGTTTTTTTTTTCTAGCATGAATTTTTAAACAAAATCGATATCTCTTACGATTGAGTGTAAAAAAAAAAGCAAAAGTCTAAATCGCAAACTCAGACGGCAAATTCAGGTAATAAGGAAGAAACAGTCCAACCAAAATATTTGTTATTTTCAAATTAAGAGTCATTTAATGAGAACATGAAGCAATTGTAAATAATCTACGGTAAACGTGCCATTTTCTTCGAAGCCATATATCCTCAATAAAAGACGATACGAATATCAATATCAATCGATCAATCCATCACATTTTATTTGTGTAACACATTTCAGACATGGAAATGCAGCTCAAAGTGCTGTGCAATAAAAACATCCCAAATACAACAAAAAGAAGACCTGCTAACTCCCGCCTTAGCAAAACAAACACAAAGACATATCTTCACAAGCACATCAGCACTCAGACACAAAATACACACATACACACAACCTGATAAACTGTGTTTAAAAGACACGGCAAGGCACAGAGAAACCATATGACGAAAGGGTACCCAAGAGGAGCTCATCCACGCTGAGAGGAATGACAGCTCACGGCCACGGGGAGTGCCACCATCACGGAGACCCTTGGTTCAGGTTAACCGGGGTAGACCGTATACATAGTGCAGAGGCCCCCGGTCACCCGGACAGAAGGACCCGTCCCACGAGGACACCCACCGCGGGAAGGGCAGCCACCCCTCTCAGCGCGGAGGCAACCCCATGAGGAAACACTGGAGCTAAAAGCTAAAAACAACAGAAAACAACCAAACTAAAAGACCAAGAAGCTAAGAACTAAAAACAGTAAGATGAAGTAAAAACAGTCCTAAATCAAAAGAAAAAGTAGAAAGGTATGTTTTGAGCCTCCCCTTAAAAAATATCAACAGTCTCTGCGGAACTGATGTCCTCTGGCAGGCTATTCCATAGCCGTGGACCAAAATGGCTGAATGCAGCCTCACCGTGTGTGTTTTGATTCTCACCCTAGTAATAGTTACAAGGCCGGTTATATATATGATGGCTGACGGAGTCACATTTCACTCCAAACATGGACCCATGAACCCTTTGCGTTGCTGACTTATGACTGCATCGCCCGCCCTCATGCTTCATATTTGTCTTCACACCTAACCCTCTTTCAAAGGTCACCAGTGTTAGTATTTGAATTGGTCGCGGCAAACTTGCACGTCGGAGCTTTCCGTCTGTCACTAAGTAGCCGTTCTCTCTGGGTCAGACACATTAGACTCCCCGAAAGCCGTATCGCATTTTCAAAAGGCCGTGAAGAATGGCT
The DNA here is from genome assembly GCF_054856515.1 of Filicampus tigris. Classification (NCBI taxonomy): domain Eukaryota; kingdom Metazoa; phylum Chordata; class Actinopteri; order Syngnathiformes; family Syngnathidae; genus Filicampus; species Filicampus tigris. Next base: position 3,825,636 of record NC_141218.1, on the reverse strand, counting down.
GCCAGGTGCCCAGGTCCATGTGGTCAAAAGCTTTTTAGTGTTTCTTGAAAAGTTAAGAGTCAAACACCCCACTGCCCCCGATCCCTGTCCCCTCCTCCCCTCCACAAAATATCTCAAGTGTGTGGAGGAGGCCCGAAGTTGCAAAAAGAGACCTGACTTCCCTTCCTCCAGACCAGTAGAAGGACTCCAGAGGGAAGCCGGCAGCTGGCCGCCTCTGGTCTTCTTGTCAGGGCGTGTCAGCATCATCGCTAAGGCACTAACCTTCCCTTGTTCTTTCCCGCTTTCCCATAATGCACCTCAGCACTCACAGAGGTTCTGTGACTGCCGGTTGAAAGCGACAGTAAACCAGAGCTCCCGTTTGGCCCAAATCTCGACGCTGAGATTGTATTATCTTGTAATGGTCCACATGTACTTACATTGTTTTTTGACTCTGGTGCCTGTGATGTTTTCCATTACATTTGAGGATGCAGTGATCCAGGACAGAGTAATGTTTATCATTGCCCATATTAATGGTTTAAGCCAGTGGTACTTCAAATTTAAACACCAACTACCACCTTAAAAAATTAATTATCAAAAACAACGGGAACGGGTGTCGCACTGCAGAGATGTCTGTATTTATGGCACTCATTCCCTACGCTCATTAAAATCAACTCAAGGTGCAGAACTGGCCATTTTACTAAAAATTGAGCGTCTGTTAATCATCATCCGTCTACAACGTGGGTACCCTTCCGTCGTTCATCATTTGCCTTTTTTTTCTGGGGGGATAGTACCCGCCTATAGGCCGGTCTGATACATATGTTTGGTAACATAGAGTATTGAATAAAAGAAATCTGTACAATGTCAAGCAAAACTATGTAAATACAAACACCCTGAATCCAAACATGAAACGTTTTATATTTATTGTGTTCTTCCTCTTGAGTTTGTGTGACACAAACAAACACATTGGACACGCAAAGTCAGCGTGGCTCCTCCTGCAACCTCATTACAGCCGTGCCCCCAAGTCACAAATTTGTCCTTAATTGGCGACTTGTCCGAATTGACTGGAGCTCATTTGTGGATGAGATTATTTTTACCCTCTCTAACTTTTACACCTTGCTTTTTTTTTTTCTGCTGCTTGGCTGCTGATTAATTGTAAGCTGCCGTGCGTCCGTCGCGCCGGATAAATCCGGAGAGAGGCCGTAGCACAAAGTCGTAAACAGCAGCGGAGTTCATTTGTCAGGCCGCTGGAGTGTGGCGCCTTGGGGTCCTCGGCCATGCAGATGCTGTGGTGCGGATATGCTGCTCAAGTTGTCCCCCCCCCCCACAGGATGTAAAAAGTTCACACACCCCTGTTGAAAGGCCGGATTTTGTGGTATAAAGAAAAAAAAAATGAGACCAAGATAAATGATTTCAAAACGTTTTCCACCATAAATGTGACCTATAGCCTGCAGCCAGTGGAAAAAATGAAATCTTGTCAAGAGGGGAAGCAAAACACCTGCGGTAAGGTGTTTGCACAAGTGTGCACACCCCTTATACGCGGCCGTGCAGCTGTGTTCGTAATTTACCCAATCAAATGGGAGTTTACACGGAATTTCTACCATTTAAAGTTCAGCCGTTCCAGCAGACTTTTATGAACAGGAGTGTGAACGCCCTGCAATTGGCCGGCATCCAGTCGGGGTTAAACCCCACCGCTTGTCAAAAGTGGACGTGTGAGGTATTGGGGCCAATTGAGAAGCAATTCGTATTGGGATGTGGTCACTAAAGAGCGATCAATAGCATTTTGCCCAAATTGAAGCATCAATATCTCCTTGCTGAGCGTGTCCTGCTTGTCTGGCTGCTGGTTGGGGGGGTCCAAATGGCACCAACCGGGGCGCAATGCATTCAATATAAATATGTTTTGGCTCTGGGGAAGCTGCGTTGGCAGAAAAGGATTTAGCATAGACGACAACTGTCGTCCGTCTTGTTCAATTAGTGTTTTGTACGTGCGTGCGCATGCACGCTGGCGTGTGCGCGAGGGGGGATAAATCAATTGTAAATGATTGCACCTCTCAATAACTGATGGCCATGTCTGGACCGAGGCGGAATGATTAATGATGAGACTCCAGATAATATGAGTAAGACACACGCCGAGATCTTATCACGCACACAATGAAGGTGCTAATGTGTGCACAACAAAGGAAGACATCAAAGTTTGGACTGTGGGCGTTTTTTTTTTTTAGCTTTGTCTTTTGCTTCAGACGCAATATTGTGTTTAGAACGTGTGCCACTGAATAACAAGTCACTGCTAAAAATGAAATGATTGCTTTCAATGACTAATTACTCCAATTCCCGCCTCAGTTTTCATGACTCTTTGAACTAAACAAGCCTGCCAAATCTGAATTATTCAAACGTCGGCAATTTTATAAATCGAGGCTTGAAAATGTGGCAAACCAGGGTGGGCCAGTCAACTGAATGCGATAAAAAACCACGCCCTCGTCATCTGTCAGTCAAAGACCATTTGTTCGACTTGCTAACAAATGCTAATTTAGCTAGCATCTTTCTCATGCCGGCGCATAACTACGTGTTTGAGCCATGGAAATATACCCGCTTAAAGTGGAAGTCAAACCAAATATTTTATTCAAGAATATGTTCCCAGCAGGCCCACGAGTTGAAACACGACATTCTGATTCATTTTGCGTTTGTGGAATATAAATGAAATGAATCCACTCGTTTTTAGCCATTTCTGCGGGCGGCCATATTTGTCTTCTGTCGACTGTAAATGACATCACAACTGCTCACAACGACCAATCACGGATCAGATTCAGAAAACAGGTCAGCCGTGATTGGTCGTTGTGAGCAGTTGTGATGTCATTTACAGTCGACAGAAGACAAAAAGGCCGCCCCCAGAGATGGCTAAAAACGAGTGGATTAACGCTTATTCCACAAACGCAATATTTATCACAATGCCCTGTTTCAACTAGTGGGCTTGCATAGAACATATTCTTGAAAAAAATATGTTTGCGTTGACTTCTACTTTAACGCCTCCGGTGGCAGGAGTATAAGCTTTTTCATCCCGTGACAACGAAGCGCTCTAAAGCAACCACGCCAGCGAGACGCCCCGCTCTGCCCGCCGGCTGCCAAGTCAGACTTGTTTATCCGCCTAACTGTTTGGCCCGTCTCTCCGTGTCGTGCGCACACTCGCAGCCGACAACGAGGCACTCTAAATCCGCATGCTGGCTGTCAGTTGGCAGTCTTTGCAGTGTTTTCAGCGATCATCTTGTATGTGAAATCTCAAATCTCTGAATTCAATTTACAGGGTCTTGCAAAAGTATGCACACCCATTGAACTTTCTCATGTAAGCATTTTAACAGGATTACATGTGAAAAGCCAACACAAAGTGGTCAGGGCTCCTTTTTTATTTTTTCTAATGAAAATCTGAAATCCACAGATGGATTCTATTTTCCAATTAAGTGACATGAAGCCAATAGGCCGCGCTGGTTTCAATTTCGGTGCATCAGCCGAATACTGTTTGCGCGCCACATTTTTCAGCTTTGCAGCTTTGAAATGAAAAAGCTTGTATCGTTCGTGGCTGTAACAGAATGTGGAAAAGTTCAAGGGCTGTGTGGACCGGTGCATATTGGATTCTTTTTATGATTTGCCTAACTACGTGGAAATGTTTGAAAAAGCCCAAGCGGCGACTTGTTGTTTCTATTGACTGCAGTTCAAGCTGAGCGAGAGTAGATTGGCAGATTTCCCAGGATTACAACCTGCATGCAAAGCCCGTTTGACTAACGATTTGCCTCTCATGTGTAAACACAGTGGCTGGCCACCGCAAAATGGTGGCACAAAGAGCTTCTGTCAAGTCCGCTGACCAAATGGCTGTTTTGTGTCGTCACTCATTTGCTCCCCAAACATACACTTAAGCGCCTCCACTGCCATTTCCATCTTTGATTATCTCGCCATATAACAAAGCCCAAATTCACGTGCGCTTTCTATGGAGATCCTAATCTTCCTGGCGGCGCTCGGGCTTTACGCTCCGGGGAGCCGTCCCCAAACGTGAGGAGCCTTTGCGCTCACCCACGCGGGCGCAGACTAAATAGCTGCAGATATTGCGGCCATTGTGGGACGTCGCCCCATTTCTCTGTTGTGTCCTTATCGCATTTGCGGCCAACTTGATCCTCTCCGGGAGCCCTTCGCTCACTTTCCCTCCTGCCATATCTCTTCATTAGCCCGCCTCGGTGCCTCTTATGTTGTGCTGTTGCTTTATTGTGTTGCGCTGTCGGACAAATGGGGAATCTGACCTCTCTCTCGCTCCCTCTCGCTCTCTAGAAAGATGATAGCCATTGATTTGTGTGTCTTTATTGCAAGTGTAACCCGGTTCACCTTTCTGCGCAGTGTGGCTCAATACTACCATCTAGTGAGCGCTCGTCTTGTTGAACAAGTGTCTGATTGTGGGTCAGGGAGGAAAAGTGACTTTGGATTTGCACCATTTGGCCATTAAGATTCAAGTGCTATTCATTGACATGCTCAGAAAAATCTGCTAAAGTGCCCATTAACGGGGACAAAACTATTGATGCGTCTGCAGTTTTGGTTAGGCGGTGCGGTAGTGGTCACGATGCCTGCCTCGGAGTTCAGAGGTTCTGGGTTTGAATCTCAGCTTTTCCATTCCTCCGCCACTCCGCCAACATGCACGTTTGCTTGATGATTGGAGATTGTCCACATGTGTGGGTTTTTTTTTGTTTTTTTCATGTCATATTGGAAAGAACGGTGGTCGACTGGTTAGCACGTCCGCCTCACAGTTCAGAGGTCGTGGTTTCGATCCCGGCCCCGGCATTCCTGTGTGGAGTTTGCATGTTCTCCCCGTGCCTGCGTGGGTTTTCTCCGGGTACTCCCGTTTCCTCCCACATTCCAAAAACATGCTTGGTAGGTTAATTGGACACTATAAATTGCCCTTGGGTGTGATTGTGAGTGCGGATATTTGTTTGTCTCTGTGTGCCCTGCGATTGGCTGGCAACCGATTCAGGGTGTCCCCCCCCCGCCTACTGCCCGATGACAGCTGTGATAGGCTCCAGCACTCCCCGCGACCCTTGTGAGGAGAAGCGGTATAGATAATGGATGGGTTGGATGTTGAAAAGAATTGTCGTCCTTGTGCCAGCCGGCTGGCTGCGTGAGGTGCAAACGTGTCCTCGGGCGCACACACACACGCGCATTTCATAGGTGGCAGACTCACTTTGAGCAAAGATTCCGGCACATTTGAACACAACACAGTCAAATGCACACCAGTCTTGTCTGTTTCTTTGTCTCTCTCTATATATATATATATATTTATATGTATGTATACATATAAAACCACTTTTTTCCTGGCTGGTATGCACTGGTATGTTCATCCTCATTAGTCGGCGTTGTACATTGTGTTGCATTCCCTGACATGAATGCGGCCCGACGGTCCGTGCGAGTTATGTGGGTCACTGTCACGATGCCTGTGGTGGATTGTGTGTGCGTGTGCAATTTATACAGTCCGCGCTATGTCAGGTTCGGTTAATGGTCAGAAACTGTCTTGCGTAGAGATCACAGCCCGCAGAGGCCCCAAAGTCATTTGTTGTTTGTCTCTATAATGTGCCGCCTTTGTAACGTTTGTGTTCATTTGCGTATGTTATTTCGATTGCAAGTAAGTGATAAGTTTTGTCCGGTTGTGTGCTCATATTGTGCCTTGTTTGCATCATGCATCACTTGTTGCAGCGGAATGTGTCATTTGAGTGTTTTATGTGATGTTTATTAGTAAAATTTGGGCTCTGCTGCCAAAAGTGGTGCACCTTGTCTTTCAGAATAAAAGCATATTGCAGGAATTGCCTCGTAGATATAAATGTAGAATAGATGTTCCTTCTTTGTGGTTTTCTGTGTTTGTATTTGAAAATGAAAATGTTCTTCACCCCCATCCTGATTTATTCGTTTTAGTTTTACGTCAAGGTGTCACAATAAATCGACTGCTATTTTGATGATCGATTAATCGTTTAGAGCCACTTAAATGTTACATAAAGTGGAAGTCAAAGGCAAACATTTGTTTTTCAAGAATATGATCTATGCAAGCCCACTAGTTGAAACAGGGCATTCTGATAAATATTAAATAAGTGTTAATCCTCACGTTTTTAGCCATTTCTGCGGGCGGCCATATTTGTCTTCTGTCGACTGAAAATGACATCACAACTGCTCACAACGACCAATCACGGCTCAGATTCAGAAAACAGGTCAGCCGTGATTGGTTGTTGCAAGCAGTTATGATGTCATTTTCAGTCGACAAAAGACAAAATGGCCGCCCCGTGAGATGGCTAAAAACGAGTGCATTTTGCTGCTGAATTTATATTCCACAAACGCAAAATTAGTCGGAATGCTGTGTTTCAACTAATGGGCCTGCTGGGAACATATTCTTGAAAAAACTGTGTTTGGGTTGTCTTCCGCTTTAAAATTGTCCAAATCATCTCTTTTCATCTTCTCCACAGTATTCTCAGATTTTTGTAGTCCTCGATGAAAGTAGAGTGATTATCTATCGTTTGTGTTTAATCAAAATCAATCAAAAGACTTGTGCAAACTTTGGGAAACAATTATTTTGACATGTTTGCCCCTTTTTAAATGTTTTTTTTTGTTTGTTTGTTTTTTTTGGTCCAGGTCAAAAGTGCAGCTGCTTGAGCACCACCTAGTGGCTATGTGTGCACGTGCCTGCTGGTAGCAAACTGGAGTACATGACTGTAAACACGAGTCCTTATAGCACAGACATCTTTTATTTTTTTCTCTCTCCAAATCTCCATTCAATATGAGTGAAACCAGTTAGGATATTCTGCACAGCAGCAAAATCCGTGCGCTTATTTTAAGATGAATGGCTCAAGTGCCTTCAGTTCTGATTTCAAAAAGGAAGGCTGCCTTCCTTCACCCCTTCATGCTCGGCGCCGCTTGAGGTCAAGCGGCGTATTTCTTCTTCGTCAAGCACCTCGCTCTCTTTCGCTTTCTTGCTTTCCCATATAGTCCGCTGCTCCTTTTCACGCTCTCTTTCTGGCATGCAGACGGGCGTTCGACAAGCTCGTCTGCTGCTGCGCCGTCGTTTTTTTTTTTTGTTTTTTTTCTCGAGTAAAATATGTGCCTTGGCGCAACAAAGGTTGGGCAACACTGTTTTCGGTAAACGAGCGTGTGCAGCATGAGAGCTGAATGCACTACACGCGCGCGCGCGCGCGCGCTCGCATATCCTTGAGAGCTCATATTGACATTGGACTCTGTGTGTGTGTGTGTGAGTGTGCGCGCGTGCGTGTGTTTGTGTGTCAGCACGTCAGAGATGCTCATATGATTCATGAACGTGAGTTGTGTGGGTTCACATCCAAAGCTCGGCATTGTGCGCAGCCCCTGCATGTCTTTTCACCCACTTGCGTGATTCTTTTTTTTTTCCCCCTTTTACTACGTGTGTGTGTGTGAGGGAGGGGGGGCGCCGGTGTGTGTGTGCGTGTGTGTGTGTGTGTGTGTGTGTGTGTGTGTGGATTCATCAGGTGTCACCACCAGTGTGAATGCATGTACGATACACACAAAAAGCTGCCGCCGCTGTTGGCATGGCGACGGCACAGCAGCACCGTGATCATGATTCGCCACCACCATGGTTTCCCAGCACGCCTCTGTGTGCGCGTGTGCGTGTGCGTGTGCGTGTGTGTGTGTGTGTGCGTTTGCTCTCCTACAGGCCTCTCTTTCTTGTATTTTCCTCACAAACAGAACAGACAAAATAACATGTCTTGTATCTAGTATGGTGTATTGATGTGTTGTTGGTTGTGGTTGTTTTCAATGGTCTGTTGTAACACACACACACACACACTCACACATCCACCCACACGCGCACACACACACGCACACACTCCATTGAATAAGTGTGTTTGACTCTATTTGCACCTCCAGTAGAGCAACGTGTGCTCTTGACTTCCACTCAGGCTTCAATGCAATGCTTTTTTTTTTTTTTTTGCCTTTTTTTTTTTGTTTTTTTGGACCAGCCATAAAATACATCGTGCTCGTGGCATTATAAACATTTTAGCTGGATTTCATTATGTCATCTTATATGACATAATTCCAACATGTAATTCCTACATAGGGCAGCACAGTATTCTAGTGGTTAGCACGTAGGCTAATATTATTCATAGGTTTATATATATTTTTTTCATTTTAGGGGAGGGAGGGGTACTGCATACTCTACTCAAAAATTCAAAACATGGCCTATATTAGACGGCTACGCCAAATCCCAAACGGTTGTTTGCGCCGTTGTGGGAGGGAACACAGCCGTCTTGTTTGCCATGCAGTGGAAGCGGCTTCCCTCATTCCCTTTAAATTCAGCACAGAGAGAGGTGCGCGGTCCACAAGGCATGTCGATGCAGCAGATATACGTTTAAAAGGAACTGCAAGAAGATCTCCACTTGCCGAGGATGTCGAGTTGGCCACTGTGGCGTGCGTCTGTGTATGACCAGCCACCACCACCACCACCCATAGTTGTGCTGCGGTCAGAGGGGTGCGTTCATAAAAATGTTCAAGATGAAAATAATAATAATCATAATTTGTTCAATGAATTGATTTCGACAATGATTCAGAGGGATTGCCCCACCCTGTCAAATTTATGAATCAATCAATATCGTGTTCCACCACCTGCGCCACAACTTAGACCTGCTCCAAGCTGCTGTACATTCTAGCCGACTTGCTTTCACCAAATTGTCCGGTGCGCCGGGGGCGTCATGAAAAACGGCCTCGGTCTGCTGGAACACCAAGCGAGGCGCAACACGGGCTGCCGAATTCACAAGCACAGTAAACTAGACTTGCCCCAGCAGGAAAATCAAGATGCGCCGATTTTTACGGCAATCGTGCGCCTGTCTACCAAAATGTTTGATGTATAGCACATCATTTTAGAACCTACAAATAAAAATGCAATAAAAAGTTGAACGCTAGTAGATTTTATTGATGCAGCTTTTAGCGCTTTTTATTGATGAAACAAATTGAATGTTTCAAGAGCTCAGACTATTTTCTCTTCGACACGTTTGAAAGTTCAAGATATTGGTTTATCTCTTTTTTAATGTTGATGATGATGAAAATTTAAAAAAGTACTATACACATCACATTTTTTATGACATTAAAAAAAATCGTTCCAAGGGGGTGGTTGCAGCTCATTATTTAAGAAACCACTGCGCCCGAGGAAGAACAACGGGTGAGATGTCCATCATCGATTTGCCATGCAGGCTGGAGTCAGTGAAGCCGGTCTACCTTGAAGCCACCCGGCATTTTTGTTCGTCATCGTTCTCCTCGTGCGTAAAAAATGTCATTTTCCACGCACGCGATGATACAAATCAAAATGGTGCACACTTTCTGATGAGCCTCATTTGAAGACTTGATAGCAGAGAAGGCAAATAGATCATCCAGATGGATAAGCTGCTCGTGACACCAACAACAGTCAAGTGATGATGAAACTGACGGTAACGGGCGCCGTTTGGAAGTAGTCGTGGGAGACAAAGGATTTTTTTTTTCTTTTTTTTTTCGGTTTTTAATCCAGGGCTGGCATTCTTTTGAATGCAAACTGCAAATATTCAAAGCGCAATTCTGGAGAGCCGCTCTCGATCACCTGTTTCCTCCCGTGCCGCTCTCCTGCCACGTAATCCGAGTCCCCGTGTGGTCACGCGGGCTTTGTTTTAGTCGCTTTCCTGGGCTCGCCTCCCCCGCAGTTTCCCGCTCGGCATCCACGCGCTCTCGTCTCCGTGCTATTTTTCGCCCCGCTTTGAATGCGCGCTGATTTCCAAAGTGTATCTGGCGGAATTATCGCCGCCTTAATGAAACATTCCGGCTTCTTTTATGTGGAGAGCTCAGGCAATCAGCCCGCGAGATTGAGCTCCTCCACGCTGATAGAGACGGCATATCGGCAAATCAAAGTGATGGATTCAATTAAAAACATCCAGCGTGCCTTTTTCTGTCAGTCACTGACTTATTCCTTTTTCTATATATAAGACAACATCCTCGTTTTCTACATTCTTAAGGAGGCTTTTTGGCCCGCACTTGCTTTGTCAATGTGAAATAATGGAGCTGACTTGAGGAGAGAAGATGGGTGGAAAGTTGCTGACTGGACAAAGATGCGAGATTGCACTTGTAGCTTAAAAGAAATGCAGCAGCACAATATCCAGTTTAATTTAATTGGTCTGATCGCTGCTAAAAAAAAAAAATCAAATTATGAAGATACATTCAGCCAGGGATGGGCAACTTCAATGCTGGAGGAGGCCACAATTTTTCATCAGTGCTACTCGGGGGACACATGGGACCACGCGCTTCCTAACCAGATGGATGACAAAAGAAAAAAAAAGGGCCATTTTGAATATGTACAAAATATGTTCATGTTTTTTGTTTTTTATTGAACCAATGTACATATTTCGTGCTGAATGCATGTATGAAAAATCCAGCTTTCAACAGCAAAGAGTTTGAGTAATCACAATTTTTTTTTTCCTAATGTGGCACTCTTGCATAAAAAATACCATTCAAGGATGGCACAAAATTGCAAAACAGCAAAATAACATTAATTTACTAATTTTATGCCTTTGTGTTTTTTATTTTTATTTATTTTTTTATAAAAATCAACTGAGTCAACATTTTAATCTTATTATTGTATTTGTTCTGGATGTCATTCCAAATCCGCCCAAAAATTATTAGGCCTATTCATGTTGTAATATATTATGACCCGTTGCAAACATAGCTAAGCGTTGTGTGCCATCTAATGGTGAATTGTGTTATTACAATTTAAAAGTATACAGTGGTCCTTGGCTATTCGTGGGTGATAATGACCGGGGCCAGCCCAAGAATAACGAAAATCTGGGTATAATTGCCGGCCATTGAAATGCATTGGGGAACAAAATACTTAGTTTTTTTTTAAACCCAATAATTTTTGAAAATGCAGATAAAGCTCCAAAATGCATTTTCCAAAATGGGAATTGGCTCCCCCAAGACCCACTCAGAACCACATACGAAAAACAAATTTGCATTCGTGTCACATCACGGATGTGTTGCGTTTACTTTAGAAGTCGCATTTGTTTTTGTAATGTGTACGACTACAAGATCGCATTTGACAAAGAAATCCCAATTCAGCATCATGACCTGCAGTGTAACGTTGCTGTAGATAAACCATATTCATAATCCCGCCCTCGCACACATTTTTCTTTTAATGTAAAATGAACTAAGGGGCCACTCAGAGTGTCGGTGGGGGCTCCATGCGGCCCGGGGGCCACCAGTTGCCAATCCCTGCATGAAGGAGTTTGATTGCCCAAAGGAAGTTACAATTTATGCCAGATTTGATTAAAAAGGTCTTGCAACCCTGCTGAATTTAAACGATCCCACCATTTTGTTGCGCGCTTTTTCCACGCAGTGACAATGAGGCACTCTAAAGCTCACACAAGCACAAAGACTTTAACGACACACATGGGAAGTTTTTTCCCTCCCTTGCTCCTCACAGCCGACAACGAGGCGCTCTAAAAAGGCCACGGCAGACTGTCTTTCTTTTTTAGATTGTCTTCCCGTGTGACATGCAAGCACTCGCAGCCAACAACGAGGCGCTCTAAAGCGGCCGCAAATCTTAACGTCAAAACAGACACGCGCTCGATTCAAACTGCCATTGCGTCGCCTTAGGGGAGGCCTGCGAGCGCCCTTCCAGTTCAGCCTAGTCCCTTTGCCAGCACGCTGACTTTGCCCGGGTGTCGGAGCGGCGCGGGGGCGGTTGGGCCTCCCACAGGCTCGTCATCTGTGCTGCTTGAGTATGACAGTCATGCTGCGTATTGCGTGTCGGAGCGCTTTGAGGTCTAGGATAGCGGCGACCGGCGGCTTTTGATGGGAGCAAATTGACCCGGCAGCCCAAGAGCATCGCATTGACATTGAAATGTGTGCAAGGGGAAGTTGAGTCTTCCCTCCAAATGGTCTGTAATTCACGATTATGTACTCCACTTGGTGTCTGGTTCCTTCCTCTTGTGCGTTCGTTTAAACACTCATTGTAGCTTGCAGTGCACTGCGTCATACTTTCCCACGAGTTTGAAATAGAGTGGTGGGCCGCTGATGGCCGGAACACCATCACAAGCACTGACCACATTTATACTAATAACGCAATATTTGTTCCATGAAATTGTATTAGGCCTCATTTATTCCCCAAAGCCTATTCTATTCAATTGCTGGAGTTGCTATTGGCAACACTGCTTCCAGTATGTGTATGAGGAGTTTTTTGTTTTTGTTTTTTTTTGTCCAATCAGATTTCGGCCTCGGCGGCACGGTGGTCGACTGGTTAGCACGTCCGCCTCACAGTTCAGAGGTCGTGGGTTCGATCCCGGCTCCGGCCTCCCTGTGTGGAGTTTGCATGTTCTCCCCGTGCCTGCGTGGGTTTTCTCCGGGCACTCCGGTTTCCTCCCACATTCCAAAAACATGCATGGTAAGTTGATTGGATACTCTAAATTGCCCCTAGGTGTGATTGTGAGTGCGGATGTTTGTCTCTGTGTGCCCTGCGATTGGCTGGCAACCAGTTCAGGGTGTCCCCCGCCTACTGCCCAAAGACAGCTGGGATAGGCTCCAGCACGCCCCGCGACCCTTGTGAGGAGAAGCGGTACAGATAATGGATGGATGGAAGATTTCGGCCTCAACTTGTTCATGTAATCGGTCCAGGCCCTTCAGAATCAGTTGTGCTTAAAGTGGACGTCAACCCAAACATATTTTTTCAAGAGTGTTTTCTTTGCAGGTCCACTAGTCTAAAAAGGCACTGCCATTGATACTGTATTTGTGAAATTTGAGTTAAGCAACAAAATCCACCTGTTTTCAGCCATCTCAGGGGGCGGCCATTTTGCTATTTTCCGTCAACAGAAGCGACAAAATGGCCGCCCCCTGAGATGGCTAGAAACAGGTGGATTTTGCTGCTTAACTCATATTCCACAAACACAATATTCATCAGAATGTCGTGTTTAGACTAGTGGGGCTGCATCGAACATTCTTGTAAAGACACATTTTCTTTAAACTATATCAGCAATGGGACGGTTTCTTTAGCCATCCGGAGAGCTAGCCCACAAGAATCTTTGTATTTTTCCGTCGTCTGAGTGGGTGATCAAAGCAAATCTGCACACATCAATACCTTGAATTATTGACATCTCTGGAGTGTGAGGTATATTTGATTTAAAATATTTTTGTTTTTGACATTTTATTGAACAAATAGAGATTAGGAACCGGTCCAGGTGCACTGGCGGTTTTTGGTATGCGCAACATGTGCGGCGGCAATTTCGGCACTCTTTTCTGCATTCCGGTGAAATGTTTCTCATTCCATTGAGTAGAAGTGCAGTGGGGTCGTTGCAGTCCACTTGCATCGGGCCGATGACCATCTAGTTTGCTGCATTTTCGGTTTTAAAGTGACATCAGCATTGTGTGTGGGGGAGGGTGGGGTTGGGGCTGCGTGTGTGTTTGTGTGTGCGTGTGTGCACGTTCACTTTTAAGCTTGCTGCCTGTGTGAATAGTTTCACACCGGCTGCATTATTTATGCAGCTGCGCTATTGTGCCTCCCAACGCCTCGTCTCTCCTCGCTGTGATGAGCAGATGGGATTTTTTTTATTTTTTTATGTCGTGTTGGGGGAGGCGAGATGGATGAGGTCGTCACACACACACACACACACACACACGCAAAAGTATCACTTTCTTTTTTATTTTTAAATCTTTGTGCCACTCTCCTTAGTTCTCGACTGTTCTTTCACACCACCTTAGCATTTGCCCGTGCCCGTTGGCGCCTTTGCAAAGGTTAGCGGCCATTTCATTAGGTACACTTGCGCAATCGACAGCCACCCAACACAAGAGCTGTCGGCGAGGATGGCAAATCCGCCTTCGAGGTATTTTGTCAACACTTCGGTGATGCCTTGAGCCTTGCTTCCTTCCTCCTGTCCGTCTTTTGACTAATAGCCTGCGTTTGTCGTTATCCGCCGTCACTTCTCATTTACTGTGAATATCTTTCGCCCCGTCCAGCCTGGAGCGGTGCACCCCCAGCACGCCAACCCCCCTTCCCCGTGATTGCACATTATCACCCTCCGCTTTGACACGGACGTGTTGCAGCATTTATCACACCTATCATGGGGCGTCATCAACATGAGGATTGCCTTTGCTTGTCCCTCGAGGGGAGCGGGGGTGTGTGGGGGTGGGCGGCTTGCATTTCCTCCACACATCCAAGCACCAAGATGTATCCAGCACTCAGTCAAATATTTCCCTCATGGTTTGCTGGTTTAGCACGGCACCCGGGGGTGCACTCCAGCCCAATCCTGTTTAATTGAGTGTGTCTCATCATCTGTAATGGGCCCTCCCTTCCCAATCTCATCAGTTTCAAGTGCTCCTGTGCATGCTTTCCACCAAAGAAGGTTTTTTTTTTGGGGGGGTAATAACAGTGCACCTTGTCCAAGTGGGAGACGTTTGTGAGTTCTCTACATCTTGTGCACACAAATACTTCCACAACCAGTTTCTGTATGTTGCATGAGTGTTTGCTGTGTTGAATTCAATTCACAGTCGGCGCCCCAAGACGTGGCCGCTGAAAAAAAATGATGTAAATGTGATTTTTTTTTTTCATCTCTATTGCCATTTAATGTGTTTATTTTGTCAAGGTGCTCTTCCCATTTATTTTTAAACAAACACAAGCAATTATGGGCATTACAATAAACAAGATCTGATTTCTTATATGCAAATGCGGCAAATTTACAATAGCTCCTTTCACTCGCTCCTTTATTTACACTCTTTACTCTTCCACCGTTTATGTTTTGCGTCATGCTAAAACATTTGCAATATTACGGCATTTTAAAAGTGATATACACAGTGTGTATAAACTGCATTTTGTTTGCTTCCATTGGAATTGAAGCTCCGGCAGCCATCGCGAGCAGTTTCATACGCGATGTGTCTGCTAATGGCAAGAATGGCGCCACAAAGGGAGCTCTTCTTGAATATTTGAAGTAGACAAGATGATCTCATTGTTTTCAATGTGGCTTGTTTTATGTCATATCGTACATCCAGCGCTTTTTTTTTTTCTTTTTTTTTTACAGCTCCAGATGTAGTGCTCTAGAAATAAAGTTGAGCATCTGTTGCTGTACTTTTTGTTGACTTTTTTTAAAAAAGGTTTTCCAGACCTTCAAAGTTTGAAAGATATCCACTTTTTTATACAAATATACTTGCAGGCTTTCTCTTACTGCTACCGCAGCTCAATGATTCTCAATTTCTTGTCGTTTTCAGTTTTCAAACCACTTTAACAACATTCCCAAAAATCAGTGCACAGTGGCGCCATTTTAACAGCAGTCGATTTTTACTAAGACAAGACTCAAAATTCACTGAGGCCAGCCTCCAAGGTCAGGTGCGTCTTAAAAATATGCTGCAAAAGTTTATCTATGTCAGTAATGATTCTTTTTCAGTTTCTGAAATGATTGTAGTTGTAAAGAGTATTGTGCTCTGTTCTCGTAGTTGTTGTGCGTTTTTTTTGTTTGTTTTTTTACCCTTGATTTCTTTGCTGTGTTTTCGTTGTGCCTGCCTTCTTTTGCCAGCTCTCCACATCCTCTTCCTTTTCACATTTCATTTCACACGTTACCTTTCTCCTGCTCTTTTTCTGTCTCTCCGTCTCCCTCTCTCTGCCTGCCGTCGTTTCCTTCATTTTCTGACTCAACACCTTGCACTTTGCATGTCTATTTCGGGTCTCCGTCTTCCTCTCCCCGAGCCAGCATCACCTCCCCCTGGTTCTCATTATCTGACTCCCTCTTCTGTCTGTGTCTCTGCATGGATGTCTTTCTATTCCTGAACCTGTGCCACCCACACACGCGCACATGCGCAGGTGCAAGGTTTGAAAGGCGCTCGCACCCTCATGCTGTCATTTTCTCCCGCTCTGCTGTCGTCTGCCTCTGGGAGAGGACACGAAAGCGTCTCAGTGGAAGGAGGAAAGCTAACTGCACTATGAGGCTTCCACCTCTCTTTGCACATTTCCAGGATTTGGGGTTAAAAGCACCTCCAAAGCAAAGTATTGCCAAACTGACAATTGCCCACTCCCCCCACCCCCCCACCCCCCAAAAAAAATCTCTATATTCGATTAGGTTGAGTCGAGAATCCTCCACATCCAATTCAGTCGTTTGTTATTCTTCAGTTTTAAATTTCGTTTCAATTTTTGCCATCCACCGACTTTGGATTTAGGCCTTCTCGATTTATGTTTTTTTGTCCGTGCGCAGTCTTGTGTGCCTGTTTGCGCGGGATTATCACGGCAGACCCACAAGGAACGTGCAATGAGATTACTTTTTTACATCGGCTAACAAAATTCGGAGTCACCGACAGTCTTGACACAGATGACCATTCGTTATTTAGGTGACCAATTATTGAATTATTGACATCTCTGGTGAGTGAGATATATCTGATTTAAAATATTTTTTGTTTTTGACATTTTATTGAACAAATAGAGATTAGGAACCGGTCCAGTTTTTGGTATGCGCAACATGTGCGGCCGCACAAGGTGACATTTCGGCACTCTTTTCTGCATTCTGGTGAAATTTTTCTCATTCCATTGAGTAGAAGTGCAGTGGGGTCGTTACTGTCCACTTGCATCGGGCCGATGACCATCTAGTTTGCTGCATTTTCGGTTTTAAAGTGACATCAGCATTGCGTGTGTGCCTGACCAATTAGGACGTGGACACTTGATGAATTCTCTAAGAGCATCTGGTTGAAGGGTGCAAAATTCCCACAAATGTGCATATTTTCTTTAACACACTTTGACGTGCTATTACTCTGCATAGATATCAGATGCTCCTGGCCTCTTGATTAATTCTGTATATATTTCATTACCATGGTTCAATTTTATGCTATTAAACAATATAAAAATAGTTACGAGCCATTACCCCTTTAATTATGGCGTCCCAGTCAATTTGACGACTCGACTTAATCTAACGCACGTTGTGCTGGGGCCGGGTTTCTATAGCAACCAGCGGTTGCATTGAGAAACGCTGCTGGTCACCACGATCGATTAAAAAAAGAAATGAAAAAAATTAAAAATCTTATAGAGTAGAGGAGGCGTTACATCTTTTTCAGAATATTGACGAGTCTGAGGATGAATTGCCCGACTGACACACAGCGAGTCCGGGTAAAAAAGTCCTCCCGCCCGGCCAAGAGGAGCTGTGTTGCGTGTGCTATAAAAGGTTGTTATATGTGGTAGTCATGACGTTGTAGGTAGCGCATGCCAGACAGTTGAAATAAATAAAATAATGATCGTATGTGGTACTTAATTCCCCAATGGAAAAAACGAGTTCCAGGGTGCGATCGGGACGGCGTTGTTTTGTTTGCCGTACTTGCCATTTACTTCTTCTTCTTCGAAGTGAAGCGCGGTAAAGCCATTTGCAACTAATATATTTTGCAACAGCTGACACGCGCGCCGCTCGAGAGCCGCACGGGACAATATAGGCGCTCCGCCAACTTTCTCATTCATTTTTATATGACATCATTTACATTAACAGATGCAATCAACAGAATTGCATTCAACAAAACACCTTTATTAGACACTGGAGCAACGAGTAGTCATCATTTTAGTCGATGACGTTATTGTCCCAGCGCTAAAGAGCGCAATCCGTCAAAATGACGGCACTCGTAACTCCGATAGTTTCAAAATCCTGGTTGGGCTAGTGTTAATTGTAACTTCTCGTGGATGTCGTTGTGATCTAAAAGCCGAGTACTTTTTCCCAACAGTGTAAGAGAATAAATCAGTTTTGAACTGCGAAGCCGTTTGCGACACGCGTCTTCTTTCTTTCGGCTAGCAGCGGTTCCTCTCTGGAACCACTTGGAAGAAAGCAATGATGATGATGTGTGTGTGTGTGATCCACTCGCTTGTGTGATGTCCAAAATGACCGTGGATACTTGACTTCCAATTTCAGCCGACACTCCACTTGCGTCTCCTCTCGTCTGTGGCCTTCTCTCCACATCTCTCAATCTTCTCTCAAAAACCCCGTCTTGCCCTAAATGTCACGCTGGAGCTTTCGATTCTTCTGCGTCCATAAAAATGTATCTGCCCCCCTGTCGAAAGGTCACGTACTGAACACGCGACTCGCAAATGTGTGTGATAGCGGGCTTTCAAGAGCAACCGAAAATGTATTATTAATCTTTGCGGGTGGATTTAATTTGACCTTCTGTAAAATTTTGATATCCAACTGTTTAATGTTTCAGTTCTTGTAGCACAGCTGAACGACAAAATTGGCAACAGATGTTTGTAATGAGGACCAGCATAATAGAAAATGGTTACCACAAAGTTCAAATCCGATCGAAGGGCCTTGTGTGGTCCCCACAAGGGTCAATCCTTGGACCCCTTTTGTTGTGTCTGTATATGTAATCTAGGGGTCAAATGCTTCGGAACACCAATGTTGGCTATCATAGTTATGCAGATGACACAGCTATATTTATCAATGTCCCCAAATGACAGCAGTTCAATCAACGTATTGTGTCACCGTCTAAAGCAAATGAACAACTGGATGATCCGAAATGTACTTTGGCTAAACCAAAACAAAACTGAGGTCGTTGTTTTCGGCAATAAAGAAAAGACACCTGGACTCACTGTCTTTAGGAACCAAAGACCAAGTCCGAAATCTTGGGGTGCTGATATCAAATCAATCACTAAATAGCCTCTGACCAGCTGCAAAACATCTCCAGACTGAAGGCGTGCATGCTGCAAGCATACCATGACAAGCGTATCCCTGCTTTTATCTCCAGTGGACTTGGTTCTTGTAAACATGGTGAAGCAGCATTTAGCCGTTATGCTACACATAAATGGAATAAGCTGCCAACAGAAATGAAGACAGTGCTGCTTGTGATCCAGAATGATTGATTGAATTGTTTTTTTTTTCCCCGCTTGTCTTTGATTGATAAGGTCTGAAGCATTTTAACTCAATTTCACCGTATGGTCTTTTAGTAATTTTAGAAAGCTACTTTCTTTTTCTTTCATTTACTTTGAAATGTCTTTAAATCTTTTGCTAAGTTGTTTACATGTAGTCAATCTCAGTTTTTGTAGTCTTCACTGTCTTGTTTGTAAATCCTCGTCAGTGTTGTGCCTTTGCTTGCGTGAAGCACATTGAGTTGCCATGTGTATGAAATGTGCTACAGAAAAAAAACGGTCTTGCCTTACCTAAGATGGTGGCCTGCACTTGTCCAAAATGTCTTTGTATCAAGAATCAGGTTGGTAAAGCGGACTTTGCGACAGACGCATTATGCACCCGGCTGCCATTTGTGCTGTCTGTGAATTTGGGCCACGGGTTCATTATCGGTGTAAGCGCAGAGCCGACTTGGCGCCGGAAACGCCGGCGCCGACCGGCAACCACTCGCCGCATTCCTCCGTCTTGTGTCACAACGCCTACCCGCGATTCCGTCTCAGCACCTCCTAATTGCTTTTCGCATTCTTTGGAATTCATGCTGCCATCCCTTGATCAGAGATGTTTGTCTGCTGCGCACTGTTCTGCTCACTCCTCGTCACCAAGCACCCCCCCCCCCAACTACTCCCCCCCCCCCACCCCTTGGCGGCTACCAGCTGTGTTGTTTGGGACGCCTCCAACATGCAGCCATCTGTAAACGCCTCACCCGCTGGCACTCGTGTGTGTGTGTTCGTGCCGCCACGAGCTCACCTTTCATTTACTTCCCTTTTTTATTGGGGGGGTTTATGCCTCCCGCTTATCTTCTTTCTCAGCTTTATTCAATTACTATTCCATTATGTCTCCTTGACGCTGCGAAGTGAATCATCTGCTTCTTCCAGTGCAGGTGCAACAGCAACGTGTGCTGTTCGCAGGTCTTGCGGCTGAGGCTTGCTCGCCAAACGCTTCTTTGTTGTCACCTGATCTTTTGGAGTGTTATCAGTGGCACATTCACACAACAAATTGCAAAATGCTAGAATGCAAGATTCTTCCCGTTCCCCCTCAGAGATTGCGCTTTCAGGAATGACCTCTCATTAGCTACGTTGCTGTCACACCGCTTTGAACTTCCTGTAAAGGGTTCAGGAAGTGTCGGGCCAATCAGCATCCAAGGAGCTTGGCTCTGATGTGAATTCAAACATTAGCGTCTTCGGGGGCCGACTATTTGTGCATGCGTTACTTAACTGCGCTAACAACACATTTGCAAGCGCAGTGTTTTTAATGGTTCCTCCCAAACCAGTCTGTCTTTTGTCTTCTCAATTAATCCCATAACCAACATGGAACTTGTTGACCGTTGGACCAGCTATCAGTTAGCTAAACTGCGCAGTTATTTCAAATCAATTTCATTTCGAGAGCACAAAAGACAATTGAACATCATTTAGAGACAACTAAACTATAAAGAAAAAAAAAATCAGCATGGGAACCATTTAGGGATGTGTCAACAACAACAACAACAACAAAAAAGAATCTTGAACTTTGAACTGAAGCCTTAAGTGCACCGGCAGGTGACGTTTGAGATTGTGCTGGCTGACTCCAAAATCAAGTGCATTGCGGACATCAACCTGAAATCTGATGAAGACAGAAATTGCCGTTTGGAAATGCAGCTCTGTAAGAAAAGGCTTCACCTTTGTCAGATGTCTGAGGTGAAAACGTGACTTGAAGCGTAAGTCAACCCAAACATATTTTTTTCAAGAATATGTTCAATGCAAGCCAACTAGCTGAAACAGGGCATTCTGATAAATATTGCGTTTGTAGAATAAGTGTTAATCCACTCACTTTTAGCCATCCCTGGGGGCGGCCATTGTGTCTTCCGTCGACTGAAAATGACATCACAACTTCTCACAACAACCAATCATGCCCAGATTCAGAAAACAGGTCAACCATGATTGGTCCTTGTGAGCAGTTGTGTTGTCATTTTCAGTCGACAGAAGACAAAATGGCCGCCCCCAGAGAAAAACGAGTGCATTTTGCTGCTTAACTTATATTCCACAAGTGCAAAATGAATCAGAATGCCGTGTTTCAATTAGTGGGCCTGCTGGGAACATCCATCCATCCATCCATTATCTGTACCGCTTCTCCTCACAAGGGTCGCGGGGCGTGCTGGAGCCTATCCCAGCTGTCTTTGGGCAGTAGGCGGGGGACACCCTGAACTGGTTGCCAGCCAATCGCAGGGCACACAGAGACAAACAACCGCACTCACAATCACACCTAGGGGCAATTTAGAGTATCCAATCAACTTACCATGCATGTTTTTGGAATGTGGGAGGAAACCGGAGTGCCCGGAGAAAACCCACGCAGGCACGGGGAGAACATGCAAACTCCACACAGGGAGGCCGGAGCCGGGATCGAACCCGCGACCTCTGAACTGTGAGGCGGACGTGCTAACCAGTCGACCACCGTGCCGCCCTGCTGGGAACATATTATTGAAAAAAATATGTTTGGGTTGAAGTCCGCTGATAGTGTAGTGGTACACACGCCCGAGTTGTGTGCGGGCAGCGTGGGATCGATTCCCGCTCAGTGACAGTGTCTATGTGTGCCCTGCGACTGGCTGGCGACCAGTCCGGGGTGTAGTCTGCCTTCGCCCGTTGACGGCTGGGATAGGCTCCAGCAACTCCCCGCGACCCTGTATAGGATAAGCGGTTTGGAAAATGACATGACATGACATGTTTGGGTTGACTTCCACTTTAAAGCTGATGTGTGCGTTTAACCGTGATGAAGTGAGGCGTCATAGTTGTTGCGTATCTTATCCTTGTATCTTTCTTATGTTTCTTTTTCACCATCCGCATAATATTTTGCGGCTTATACTCTCGAAAACGACGTGACTTGCCGAGCCTTGAGCTCAAAGTCGGCAAGTCCCAAGTTGTTGACTGGAGACTTGATGACTGTGATCAGCCACCTCTGCCTATGGCGCACCTAAAGTTGTCATCCTCTACAATTGTCTCGACACACGCGAGTGTCACCGGTGACTTGGAAAGAACATCCGCCTCCTAGCGACCCCGATGACGCCTTGATTAGAGTCAAAGTGGCACGTTGCTCCCAATACGCCGTAATTAGTCCGAGTCACGTCAGCGCGCAGCAGCCTTGATGAAGACTTCGAGATGGCCGGGCGCGATGGAGGCCGCCATCGCCGCCATCCGTCAGCACCGCCGGGCACCCCCCCCCCCCCCCGCCCCCCCACCTCGGCCCCTCCACATCCATCACCATTACCACCAAACTTTCCCTCTGCCGGCAGGACTCATTCCACCCTGGCAGCTTTATTTCCATCCTCACTCTTCTGCATCCATCTCATTTCCTGCCACGCAGTTATATATATTCGGCGATAAGTGCTCTCCATGAATCTCACACCTGCTTTCTCCCTCCCCACCAACTTCCAAAATCTCTGCCACGCGTCTTCCTTGTGTTGGTCCGTGCGTCTTTTCATCTCCCGCTCTCTCGTCTCCTTCCTTCCGCTTTGTTTCTCGCAGTCATGCATCTTCTTTGATAGCCTCTTTTCTCTTATTGCCCCCTTATCTTCTCCAATTTCACTCACATCACCTCACTTGCGTTCCTCATCCGAATCGTCCCGCCGTTCGTGTTTTGCTCCTCGTCCTTGGATGTCGCCCTCTTGAGCAGGCGGCGATGCCGGTAGTGCGTTACTTCCCTCGGTGAAGTAATCTGACTATGGTTACTTTGCAAGGTCATAATTAGTTACTGTATAGACATTTTCAATGATGACTATCGGCTCACGGGCAACAAACTGCCACGTACTATTCGTTCACTATTAAGTGGCGGTGCAGTTAACTCCCTCATTGAGTGATATTTGGCATTATTTGTGTCGAATCACATGTTTTTCAATCACGGTTTTCCCTCACGCGTGTACAAGGAACAAAATTAAGAACTAATAAAGTACAGGAGGAGAGCCCATTCCTAGAAAAAGACACTCAGCAAACGACTGAACATTGTAGAGGACGTAAGAAAGGGGACGCATGGTGGGACTTCACCGTTTTGACCACATGAAAAATACAGATGGGGGCAGGAGAGAGATTTGCTTTGTTTTCAAGTTGGAAATGCAGCCACTATTTTGACTTGGCGTCAGCTGTAGAAAATATTAAGGTACGTTGCACACTCGGTGCTGTTGACAAAGTGTTATCTAGCTTCAAAAACACTACCAGTATGTCAAATTAAAAAAAAATTTAAAAAACGACCAATCATAGATCAGCTTTAGGAAACAGGTGAGCCGTGATTGGTCATTATCTGAGTAACTGGGATGTCATTTTCAGTCGACAGAAGTGACAAAATGGCCGCCTCCTGAGATGGCTAAAAACGGGTGGATTTTGCTGCTTAACTCATATTTTATATTAATCATATTGCCATGTTTCAACTAGTGGGCCTGCACAGAACAAATATTCTTGAAAATGTTTGGGTTGACTTTCCCTTTAAAGAGAAAGACCCACAAGGCTGTGTGACTGTATCAGGTCCCCAAATGTAATCATTATATTTATAAACAATGTACATTATAAATGTTAAGTTTGCCATGTGAACAATTACATATGTCAGGCCAAAACAGACACACACACAAAAAAAAAACACACTTAACATTTATATTAAGTGAACTCTTCAATTTAATTACAGCCATTCTGTTTTTGAATATGCTACAAGGAACTGTTTATTTCCAACATTTTGGCCTGTGCCACATTGTTGGCAATGTAGCCATACGCCTCCTCGCAGTCGGCGGGTGACAAGCTAACGCTAACTGAATGGCCGCACTTCCTTTGTTGTATGTGACTTTCTTTTAACCCAACACGCATGGCCGCACGTGTGCCCTCATGACGCCTGACTCATCTCGGCCGTCTCCATTTGAACACTCTTCCGTCTGTTTTAGCCACTCTCCACGATGTCCTCGGAGCCACCATTTTCTCGCCTCGCCCCGTTTTTCCGCCAGCCGCCTTTCCATCTCGCCACAGCAGAATTACCCTGATTACGATTGCGGCGGTGATGATAACGATAAGCAGGGCAAAATGATGCTCTCTCCCTCTCCCTCACATGTCCAACAGCCGGCTGATGATGATTGACTCCGCGCCTGCCCTCGGCTCATTTTCTTGCGCTGATCAATCTCTTTGTTTCTTTTTTTTTTTTTCCCCCCGCACTGGGGATGTGTTTTTTATTTCATGTGTTTTTTGACTTACCTTGTGCTTTCCACCTAACCCTCTACCACTCACCTCTAGTCTCTTTTGAGTCTTTTTCAATTTTCCAGCACTCTTTCATCTGTGATGTTGCGACCTTCCATCCTCCATCTTACCTCTGCTACTTGCCCCCCCGCCCCAATCCCACACACACACATCCGAAAGCCCCATTTCTCCTACTCGGCTGGCCACTTTGCTCCCCTGTCATAAAGGAACATGATCCATTTCCTTTCAGGCACATCTCATTCATGCCATAATTATAGAATTGCCGCATCTCTTGAACATGTGAAGTGGACAGCCCGAAATGGCTTGCTTTAGTGGCCTTTCATCACTGGCCCTTTTCATTCTGCGCCTGTTTTTCTTGCTCCTCCAAATACAAATAAAAGTGCATTCACCTTATTGACACTAATGCACTTCCGAGTTCCCAAAATGTACAAAACTTCATCAAATGGCTCTTTTTCTTCCTTCCTAAAGTGAGCACAAGATACAAAAGATACATTTGTGTCGTAAGCCAATCCCTTTCATTGTTGTTTAAATATACAATACATGTATACATCTGTCCAGATGTTGAGCCAAGGCATATCATTTGACATGTCACGTAACATCGTGTATATATAAAAAAAAAAAAAAAAAAGATAATTTTTACTCAATGAGAAATGTGGCACTTGAACATAACTGTTATCCTGTTGGATGAATGGCAACCAGGTGAATTGGATCTTCCGCCATCTAGTGGAAGAGCATCTCATTGCGCTGCCTGTCACTATATGTCGATGTCTTCGACAGGTGAACAAAAATTCGTGATCATTTTTTGAATGAATTAAAAAAAGAAAAAAAGAAGTTGTGTGTTGTCAAGCATGTTGATGCGCCACAAAAAGGCGATTAACAAAATTGGTCAAAAAATGTTTACGTTTTTTGTTTTTTTTTAATCAGATGCAAGTCAACTTTTCTAGTTGATTTTCTTTGTCTACCAAATTAGGTTTTTACAATGAATAATCCTAATCATAAGGACAATAATAATAGTATGTAAGATAGTGATACGTTTAGCAATATGTATGAATTAAAGGTGAGGTTCATAAAGAGGTGTCATTTTTTTTTTCTTAAACGTCATCGCCATGAATTACAACACATGGTCAAATCCGTATTGCGTCAGCTTCTAGAGGTCAAACTGAAAAACAATTTAGGAAAATATCTCAAAAATCGGATGTGCTCGAACAAAAAGGAAAGGCGTTTTTGAAATCAGCATCAAGAATATTTTGAGGAACTCAAAGCCGTCTCGGATTCAAATTTGCTGTCGACCAATGTAACTGCTCAAGATGCGGTCACTATGTCATCGCAAATTCTCTCATTTGCTGTTCAAAGGTAATGACTCATTTCAAATCCTTTTGGGAGAGATGACATTTTGAGCGTTGCTTTTGTTGTTGTGGCCTCATGAGTGGTAGTGAAAGGGCAAAAATGGCCGGTACTATTCCTCATTTGTTGACTTAAGGGCCAAGCAATTACATATTGGGCGGCTTTTGTGACATTTCGCAAAAGGAAAGTAGCCGTTTTCAATGAAAACTCAAAAGATACGTTCATAACTGTACAACACTGAGTTGAGTCAATATTGTGGGCACTTTCATTATTTTGTAAATGTCACATACTTTTTTTCAAAAGCAGCAAAGTTGGTTGTTCTGATTTTCAATACCATCTTGGGCAAAAAAAACCAAACAAAAAAACCAGCCACTATTAATACAGTGGTCCTTCATATTTTTCTGTTGCTACAAACTCCCTCAGCACGAAAACCACCGTGGATCGATCGCGCCACATCGCCATGGAAACAGCATGGATTGACGCGCCACGGAATGGCGACATGCGTGCAGGTGTTGCTTTGCACAAAATAGTTGAAAATTGCATTAAAAAGTCCGAACCTCCAAAAGCCGACAAAATTCTTCTCGGAGAACGTGATGTGACGGTCTCAAAAGATCCCTCTGCTATTTTTATCTCAAATAAACGTGGTATTGAATGCGACAGTCGCTGTGATAGCGCATCAAATATTCAGTGTCCCAGACTGTGGCCCTCATGTTGTCTCTGAGTGGAACAAACAAGCAGCTTTGTGCCAGACGAGCCTCATCAAAGTGACATTCGGAAGACATTTGGAATGCATTTGTGTCTTCCGGGATCCTTTCGCTGTTTTCCTTTCAGCTTCCTGCATCAGGTCATTTGAGATTTGATCGTTTGCTTTTATCCACTTTTAACTTTTGTTGTTTCAAAGCAAAAGTGGTGAAGAGGCATTTAGCTGTTATGCTGCACTCATATGGAATACGTTGCCAACACAAGTGAGGTCAGACCCAAGTAGAAATGCCTTTAAATCCGGGTTAAAAGCGATGCGCTTTCGTTTTCACATTCCTTAAGATCTTTTTAAGTAAAAAAACCTATTTTACGACATAGTCTGTTAAGTCATTTCAGAAGTCGACTTTTTTTATTTCTTTGCTCTGCTTTGAAATGTCTTTAATTATTTTGTTTGTAAATGTTTTTACATGCTGTCAGTGTATGCCCTTTTAGTCATTTTCATAACCTACTTTTGTTGTCTTTGCCTTCAGTGGCGGAGCTAGACTTTTATCCTTGGGGGGGGGCCACGGGGTGGCCAAGACATTCCCAGGGGGTCCGCAAAAGAAAAACGTCTTATCAACAATCAGCATCCATTTTTATATTGAATAAAATTTGCACCACGCACATACAAAACATTGGCAACACCAGCTACAAATATACGGACGAAACATTTTTCAATAGTTACAATGTAAATAAATACTACTACTACTACTACTACTGCTGCTAATAATTATAATAAAATACATGAAGCTGTTATTTATGTTCGTTCTCTTTAAAAGCACATATATCTTGTCCCCTCTGTTGTTTGCTTTGCCTTTGAATATCTTTAGCTGTTTGTAAATACTTTTCAGTGTTTTGTGCTTTCTTTAGTTTTGTGAAGCACATTGAGTTGCCTTGTGTACAAAATGTGCTACGGAAATAAAGTGGCCTAGGCCTGGCCTTTTGTTTTCTCCAAAAATGTCCCAAAATTGTAAAGCGTGCCAAAATAAATGGTCCATACCATGCTAGTTATCGGCACCCCGGCCTTCGCGCGGCATCAAAAGGGTGTAGCAAGTGTCTCAACAAAATCTTATTTTTCAACTTTGCAAAGTGGATTACAGCAGTCATTTCGCTTATGTGAGATGAAACGTACAATAAATATATCTCCCGCTGTTACTCGACCTCTTTTTCTAATGAGTTTCCACATGGCGAAAGAGCAGATGTGATTTGTGGAGAACGAGTAGTTTCCTCAAGTGTCGTAAAAAGTAATGACGTGAAACGTGAAATATGTGCGCGCGGGCGGCGCCGCCGATTCTCACTATGCCCACATTTCCATCCTCGTGATTGCAACGCGGGCAACGGAGGAGCGCTTAAATAGACAATAAGAAGCCCATAAAGGGATTTTTTTTCAGAGCGCGAATAGCACGCAAGGTGAGAGAACAGACAAATCTCGACAATTCTCTCTGATTAGGGGGCCTTTCAAGATGCTAAAATTAGAGATTGGCAGTTTTTTTTTCCCTCTGCGGGAGAATTTATTCTGCAGTTTGGGAAACTTTGGAATGATGTAAACAATCAAACCTGTTTATGTTTGCATGTGACTTTGTTGAGTTGTTGGTCAATTTGGGGTTGTCTGTTAGCTTGAAGCGGTCCTTTAAAATGAGAAAAATTAAATATTTCTGTGTCGTGAATCTGTATAACTGTGTGATTGTCACGTCCTAAATTCAATTACTGAAATCAATTAAGTGGTACGCCATTGAATGTGTGAATCGAACGAATTGAATGGTGTAGAAAATCCATATCCAAACTACGGCCCGGGGGCCATTTGCGGCCCACTGGCCATTTTCGAGCGGCCCTCAGCATAAAAAGTGTATTTGATACGGGCTGTTGGGTGCGGGTGTTGAAAAAGTTGAAAAAGCGGGGCACGCACATTCCCCAACGGTGCCACGCAAATGTTTAAATAATAAATATGACTGATAGATTTTTACAATGAAAATAGTGAAAACGTTTGCTGGCCTCCCCAAAATCATAAAAATCCCAAACTGTTTGCCTTATCACCAGGTGTTAAAAATAACAAAAAAATAAATTTACAACAACAAAAAAAAAGACTAAAATAACTATAATACGTAACTGCTTGATTGATGTTAGCGCGTTTAATAAAGTCGGACAAAGTCAATGTGACCCTCGCATTTCCGATTTTTGTGTATGCGGCCCTCAAGGCAAAAAGTTTGGACAGCCCTGGCGTAGAAAGTCTAAAGATTTTTAAAAACTCCATTGTTATCAAAAGAAATGACCGTGGTCATGTTTTGCTGCGCTAAAAAGTCCCCCGCTGGAAGGAAGCAGGCAGAGTGGGCACACGTTGTGAAGCCCGCCGATGCTTCCGATTGAACTTGAATGACGCAAGTGTGAACGACTCACCTCTCACTTTCCATCCCGGGGTCGCCATTGTTCTCTTTCGTCTTTTCAAAGTGCACTTTGTCTCCGCGGGACCTTTCCTCCATCTTTTTCGCTGGCCATTTTCTCTCTTTTTTTTTTTTTTTTGATGCCAGTGTGAGCCATTCAGACACTTTGTGCTCTTTGCTCTCGCTGACCTTTCCCTCCCACTCTTTCTTACTTCCCGTCAGGTTTTTTTGCTCTGCTTCGTTGCCCTCGCTTCGTTCGGCGGCGCGTTCACAAAATAGCCACATCTTGACATTTAGTGGGGGACAAATGAGTGGCGGCAGTTATAGATTGCCACTGCGACGCACCGAGGGACGAGTAACGGGCTAATGGCGGCACCGTCTGCTCCCCTTTGGCCCGCCGATAATCAATAAGCGTTTCTTTCTTTGGCCCATCCTTTGTTGGGTCCAATACAGCAACAGAGCGGATGGAGAAGAATCGTCGAGAGGACATATGACGGGCAGCCTGGAAGAACATGCTTTTACCTCCTAAATATTTGATTGCAGGCGCATCCCCTTTGTTCCCCTCCTACCTTCTTCCCGTTTCACTGGAGGCTTGGAGAGAAATGGTTGAAAAGAAGCGAAGTGGCAGGATTTGGCGGGGCTCCCGCCATGTCACTTTTTGCTTTTGCATTTCTTTGGATGATGGTTGGTTGAGTTGTTTATTGAGTCCCCATTAAATGATTCAAAACAATGTCTTGAGGGGTTTTAACATCTTCCAAAATCTAGTGGGTGATGTGTCACAACCCACAGGCAAGAATGCTTCACTTCCTGTGCTTGTAGTCGCTTAAATTACGTGGAATTTATTTGCCTCGGAGTACGGCTGAATGATTTTGAAAAAATTGCAACTGCGATTTAGTATACGATTCTTTTTTTTTTTTCCAAGGTCCTCTTTCCATTTATTTTGTTATCAAACACAGTTAAATTAATCTGTATTATAAACTATCAGATTTATGTTACATAAATGTTTTGGTCTTATAGACTTTACTTATTAGTTAGCGTTCACTACCGACAAGTGTGGCTTAGGCATACGTCAACGATAATACTTGTCATATTTCATGAACAATAAAATGTAAACAGAGCTGCCAACTATTACGGATTGTCCGTATTTTGTTTGAGAAACCACTGAACACTAATTTGTTACGTCCGTAATTCTGCTTGTTACGGATATTGTCAAAAATCCTAAACAGGTTGAAAACGAGCAAAAAAGAGTCCATAGATAATTGCAATGTATGTTTGACAATACGCCAATTGCAGACGCAGGCGTAGTACTCACGCATTCACGGTGGAAGCTAGCAGAAGAATCCTACGAAAATGAGCTAAAAGCTAACGATTTGATGCTAACCCCGATCGGCGCTAGCCTTAATAGATTCACATCAGCGGCGATGAACAAGGGCAGAGACACAATGTGATGCTTCATCGTCAGATTATTATGTCCAATAATGCTCAGGCAACGAACTGTGTGCTAAGGAAAACAGAATTCATCGTAGAATAACAATCGCCATGATGACACTTAACTTAACTGTGTCCTTACCGTTGTAATACTTGTCGAAATACGCCGGCTTGTTGAAGCGTAGATAATGGTGAGTGATATTTTAAATCATTTGCTTTTATGTGTTTGAATGTCAGTGTTAAGTAACTATTTTCAGTGTCAGTGAGTAAGTAAATATTTCAAGAATTGAGTGATTTTATTTAGTCTTTGAAGTATTCATAGGAATTAGCGACACGGCCATGAATGCAATTGTACTAATAATCCCGGAAGGTCAAAATATTAGGAACAGCTGAGTGTGATTGACACGACTCCTCCAACTGGAACATGAGAGCTCTCCAGTGGAACCCGCCGCTTGCCGTTGTGCGTGCATGCGTCTTCTGTTCTGAGTGAGTGGAAGTCTGTCACTCACCTTCTTTCTTTTTCCCTTCTCCGGTCCCTCACGGGCAATTACGTTTGACAAAGTGGAGCGACATATTAATGCGAGCAGAGATCTTTTCCTCCCCCTCGGCTCGCTCGTGTTTACTTTTTACTATCTGGCTTTAATGTAGTCAGGCTGCGCGATTCATGACTTTGACAAAAAGTTTGCCTGCAATTAAGGGCAGATACGTTCTTACCGCTCTGCACTTTCCACCTGATGACTCACCAGGGGCTTAAAATCACCTTGGGATCATTTGCCCCCCGGCGGCCCACCCCCACCGTGCGGCAACACCGCCCACTTGGAGGTCCCTGCAGAATGAATGTGATGTGTGTCCGCATCCGACATGTCAAATGTAATTGAAGCTTTCTTAAGAACAGCAAATGACTAACCGATCTTATAAGAGCTGACTGCTAAAAAAAATATTCCAAATTTTGCACTGTTGGTGAGTTTTTAGGCATACTGAGGCCCCCCAAGAAGACAATTTATTGGTTGGAGGAATATTAATCACCAGTGATTACATGCAAGGTTATTATCGTTAACGAAAACTAAAGAAATCTCGAAAACTAAAATTGAAAAAATCTTTTTGTGAAATGAAAATGCTTTTAAAAAATGATAACTAGCTGAAACTACATATGTAGTATAAAATTAAGTAAAACTAATCCTATATTGCCAAATGTGTCAAATATGATACAAACATTTCTGAGCCTTATTTCCTATTTTTTCACAACAGCAATTAGGCCACAGTACATGGGTCAATCCAAGATGGCCTGCTTCTAGTAGTTACCAACTCGCTGAATCAAGGTAAAGAAAATTGTCTTTTTTTTCCCCCAGTGACATTTTCTTTGAAATTTTTACTCATGTTTCAACATGGCCGATGTTCTTGTTTAATAACCAGGAATTCCGTACTCATGCTTACCAGTTTTCAGAATAAAACAAAAAGTGACTGGAAAAGAAGGAAGTTTGAAAAACTGAAGAGGCGGATGTAGTTGTTGTATCGCCAGAAATGGCATTGTTTAGTATCTTCTAGTATCATTTAGGATACAATTTGAAAAAAAACATGTATATATATACAATTTTATTATTTTTAAAGGTTTCGTATTCAAAAGGTCTGAATATTCTGTACATTAATTCTGGGGTCGAATCGGGCATTACATGGCAAAGTATAATTATGATGAAAATGCCCCTCGTTTTCATCTTTGTCAATGAATATCATTCATGAGCTTTTGGGGTTCGTTTTAAATGTATTTATTGTGATCTTGCTGCACATCTGTACAGAAGACAGAAGGTCAAACAGTCATTTGGGAATTGTAGTTTATTCACTTTATTACTCAATCACAAGTGACCTTTTTTTAATTATCTTACACTCGATAAATACTCCATATATTTAAAAACTAATACAAAAACTAACAAAACCTAATGCATTTTTTGAAAAAATAAAAACAAACAGAACTGCTGTAAAAATGTGTAAAACTTACTGAATTTAAAAAACAAAAGTCAAAACAAAATGCTAAGGAAAGCCTTCTAACAAACAACAAAAATATGTTATATCGTGTGAACGATTGAAAATAGTGCTTTTTTTTAATGATGGGCTTTTATTATCAAGGTGAAAATAATTACAACTCAGAGTAAACATACAAAGGATAAACAGTCGTGAAAGTTACCTTGAAGAAAGAACAGAAAGACCACCTAGGTGTGGTTCTGGACCTGACGCCCTGTCAAGCATGAATTCTCTTGCTCAGCGTGTGTTCACGCCATCTTTCTTTGTTTTGTTTTGTCATCTTAAAGGCTCATTTGGGCCTGACTAATATGAGAGCGTTTGATTGATTGGGCTTATTGCGATGAATCCTTCAGCATGCGTATTGACCCAGTGTGTGGCTGCTCATCAGCGTGATGATTTATCATCCCAATGGAGTCCTGGCTGACTGGCAGTCACTTCGCTATGTTGCTTCTCAGACACGCCTCAGTGGAACTGCGGAGATGTCACAGCTTTACATCCAGCAAGTCCATTTGGACTTGTTGGCGAAGTTGTTGTTGTTTATTGTTTTTGTTGTTTTCTGATTTGATCCATTGCCACTTTTCCATGTCCTTCGTCCCTCTTCGCCTCAGATTTTGCAGCAAATATGTTCTCTGCGACTTCGCTAGTCTAAATACGGCATTCCGATTAATGTTGTGTTTGTGGAATTTGAGTTAATCCACCTGTTTTTAGCCATCTCCGGGGGCGGCCATTTTGTCACTTCTGTCGACTGAAAATGACATCACAGTTTCTCAGGAGCAACTGTGATGTCATTTTCAGTCAACAGAAAGTGGTAAAATGGCTGCTCCGTAAGATGGACAAAAACGGGTGGATTTTACTGCTTAATTCATATTCCACAAAGGCAATATCAATCAGAATGATGTGTTTCGACTAGTGGGCCTGCGTAGAACATATCCTTGTAAAAAAATGTTTTGGGTTGGCCTCCGCTTTAATGATGACAACTTGAGAGAATGCAATCTCAGTGTAAGTTGCATGTGAACTTCAACACCCCTATAAAATGAAATCAGAGATTTGTTTGACGATAGCTGCTGGAGGCTTTAGAGCGCCTCATTGTCACAGTGTGGAAAAGCCACTGGACGCGTCAAGCGGATAAAGCTCTTAATTAGGGAATGTAATTGTGAAAAAATTGTTGAGTCTCTTCCATCCAAGCAGGCAAACTAAGGAAGTTGTAAAGGAGACTTTGCATACAACTCTGAAAGAAGAAAATGATTCATTCAAGCCACTTACTTATCCTGTTTTCTCCAAGGCTGTGTCTTGGTTTATTATTTATTTACACATGGTGCCATCAGAGAACGGTTCTGCTCTTGCCACCCGGAAGTAATGACGTCACGGTGACTCGTCCTATTGTTGGGTATTTTTATGTTCACATTTGTGGGCGTATAGAGAAAAAAGACGTTGGAGCGTTTCCAGTGTTTGCTGCTTCGGCTGGATGATGTCACGTTCCCTTTCACCAGCTCCCTCTTCCCTGTCACAAACTTCCAGCGCCATCAAGTGGACAGGTCTCGCAATTGCAACATGGACAATCGAAAACAAGATGATGAGCTCTGGGAGCACTTAATTCCTTCTCTTTTTAATTCATTTAATTATTGTGCTAAAATCACATACCAGAAATGTTCGCAAGCAAATGTTCGCTGCCACTCCACGTCCTTTCTTTCCAACCACTCCAAAGATTTAAGGGTAGTGGTGTGCTGGTAATGGAGCAGATAAATGCATTTTTTGTTTGTTTGGTTTCATTTTAACAGCTGAAAGGAGGATACATGTTAGTCATCGCGGCCTTGAATGAAGACAAGTGAATGGAGGATGAGTAATCCAGCCACATGATGACACCCTGTATTTTATCATCATTCAAATTCTACAGTGTACTTGACTTATTTGAAGTATGTTCGTGAAGCTTTTTTTGCGACTCTATACCACAACTCATTCACTTAAGCATCCACCACACGCACACACACACACACACACACACGCACACACGCACACACACACACAAGCGATTGCACAAGCGATTGCAGCGGTAATTCAATTTAAGATCCTCTATCGTGGCCTTCATTGGGAGCTGTTTTTGCAGAGATGCCTCGGTTCAAGGGTGAGCGAACCTGAGGTCACCAATGTGGCCTTAAACACAAACACAATTATGTTTTATGGAAATTGTAAAAAATAAATTTTCCATGTTTGTTCATGATAGCGAGCCGAACGACAAAACCTGCAAATTCCAGACAGGAAGGCTGGAGCTGAGATTCGAACCCCGAACCCCCAAACTGTCAGTCACTTTACTGTTCTGCCCTTAGTTTGTTTCATGTTCAGGTGAAGAGCCACTGAAATTAAACTTTTACAAAGATAATATTTTTCAGGTTTAAGCCATTTCTTTTACTATTTACACTTTAGAATTCAACAGCAGTGTTCATAAAGTTTAATACACATAAATGTTTTCATCTGTTGTACTTAATTTTTTTTTGTTTTACCCCTGTACGTAAATTCAAGTTAGGCTTTTCTCGTGACTGTGTCAAGCAAATGGTACGTTCAGTGGCCTAATTAATGAATGTAATTATTGCCCCCGTACTCAGCCAACAGCGATGTCTTGTGGCCACTTTTGGGGGGAGCCTCATAGTCGTGGTCGTGACATTCAAATAAGCACTAATAGTGAGAATATTAACGGTAAGTGTGTTGAAATCATACTCGTCCGAATCTTAGTAGTGTCGGTGTCTTTTTTTCCCCTCGCTGTCTCTTGGTGTGCGGATCCGTGTTGTTGCGAAGTGCTGGCAATGCTAACATTAGCTTAGCGGTGCTAACGCAATAAAGTCAATCTAGCCCGGATAATGACACGCGTTATGCCGCAGTAAGTTGCATTTTCTGTTGTTTTGGGGAAACCTTTGGTTGAGAACAAGCATTATTTTGTCAACTATTTGCCAAAGTGTTAGCCTGAAAGGTTAATAGAATGCTAATTGCTTTAACCGAACTTCTTTTTACTCAATCTAATGATATTTCAACCGTGCTCAGTTTCTGTATTCTGATTTGGAGTGCAAGACATTTTTCTGACATTGTATGCAGCAATTCAAGTAAGTCAATTGTATTTATTGATCACAACAGACAGGACTCACAAAGTGTTTGAAATAAAGTGTCCCAATTATATTCAGTAAATAAAAGAAAAAACAACCAGTCAAAGCAAGCCTTCCAGGAATGCCTGGCTAAACAAACGTGTTAAATGATTTTTAAATATGTCCACAGAAGTCATGGAGGTTTCCTTATCATAGCGTCACTAAAGTGTTTTGTTTGTTTGTTTGCTTGTTTTTGTTTTTGGTCTCCCCCACAGATGTCAGCAGACAAGTCGAACAAGGAACAGGTCTTGGCTCAGCTCAAGAAGGACATCCGATCTTTGCTCATCTCGTCCAAAGATGGCTTGGACCCCAACCAGCTGACGCGAGATTACAGCAACATGTTGGGGTATCCCATGCCGTTGCAATTGCTGGGCTTCAGGAATGTTCTGGACATGGCCGCGGCAATGCCAGACGTCCTGTCAGTGGCCCACGTTGTCAATGGCTGTCCAGTCTTCAAAGGTAGTTGACAGTCGATCACGTGATACTTGTAGTATGAAGTCTGTGGAGTGTACGTCTGTGCCTTTGCAGCTGTGAGTGACAAGTCCACCGTGCATATTGAGCAGCTGGTGGCCAATCAGCGCAGGCCAAAGAAAAAGAGCACCTGCAAATTCCACAAGTATCAACCAGCGCCCATCCAGTACCTTCCACTGCGAAACGTTTTTCTCTCACTCTACACTTTTAGGGCGCAGCTGCAAATCCTCCTCTGTCAGGTAATCTGTAGCCTGATGCTGGTGTATGAGACTGTTGGATGTATTAGTGTAATAGACTCATTAGGGATGTTCCATAGCACTTTTTTCAGACCAACACCAAGAGTAACTTCTGTGTACTCACCGATACCAAGTAACCGATACCACTTCTACTATTGATACATACATTTATTTTTTCAAACCAATGACAGATCATTTTAATGAAAGACCGATATTGTCCAATAGAGCATTTTCTCTTGAAAATGGTTCAAATTAATGGAAATGTGCCTATTATATTTTTTCCATTTGTTCATACAATATATATGTATAGAACACACAATAAAATGAATTTAAATAAATAAAGAAAATGAAACCCAAATATTCAGTGGCCAGAAAAAGTCCCAATCAAAATAAGTTGTTGTGCAACTTCTTCTCAATGAATACAACGAAGTGCAAAGAATTAAATTGACTACAAAAGTGTTTCAAGTAACAATTTGGAATGCTCCGCATTCAACCAGCGTTTCAGCAACACAACTTTGTCATGTTCCGCAGTCATTGTAAATTCAACTGTGGAGTCTCACAGTCTACGCAATGATGTACATGACTTAGAAGAAAGATAAGAAAGATAAGGATGGCACAAAGAAATCAGATATTATTACGGTTATATACTTAACAAAGTCATAAAGATGTGAATTATTGTCTTATGTGCTTGTGTTACTAGTAGTTCAATGTGTGTCATTTAACTTTCAGATTTGTTTGATTTATGTTGCACTGTTTTGTTTTTGTAACAAACCATGACGTTAGGTTGCGTGTAAACTAGTGACATCTGGGTAAATTCCTACTAGGCGTTTATATACACCTTACAAACATGTATTTACATAAATTGCACCTTAATGAGCATTTGAGAGGGCTTAGAAAAACGTTCTGTCAGCCTTGCATGCCATTTAGTTCCTGATAGTAAAACGGCCACAAGAGGGCGCCTTGGTATTATTTAGCTGTAGTGAGTATCCCATACCTTGAAATAAGTATCGTTACTTGGCCATTCCGATTTTTTCTGATGGAAGATACTTGAGTCAGATCCAGTTAATGAACCGTACAACATATAATCCTGCATAACTGCATATGATCATCTTATTGCAGAGCTGCGGTACTGTGCCATTAAAACTGTGACTGTTGCAGGGACCTCTCAAGTTGTCTGACTTGAATTCCTGCTACATGCGGTGCTTTCGCCACCGGCTCATCCCCCACAACTTCGGTTTCAACACTATCAGAGAGTTGCTAGAGGCTGTGGCAGATGTGATCTTCATCCAGCCCACCAACATGGGCTTCATTGTCAGCCTGAGAGACAAAGTGGCATCTATGTATCCCACTGGATTGTTATACACGCCCAACTGGGTCAAAAAGACGCCGAAGAAAAGCTCACACAGTTGCGCAATTCCCACGCGAGGAAAACCATCAGGTGTGTTCCGATACAGGGAATACTGGAATATATTTTTAACCTCTCAAAATAACTCCTCTCACTGTACTCAAAACCACGTCAATTTTCACCAAGAGCCACCGGGTTGTCTGCCCACGGCGGCTGAGGAGAAGGACAGAGAAGTGGATCCAAACGGCGATCAGGAACGGCTGCTGGGGGTGCGTGCTCAAAAAGGAAGCAACGTAGAGGGATTGTTTTTATTTACTTGTCTTTTTTTGGGGGGGGTGATCCGCTTTGAGAATTGTGTCCCTTGTTGCTTGACAGAGGCCTTCAGGCAAGGATGTGCGTCTGATCGAGAATAGTCACTTACCCCTACAACCAGCAGAGGATGACAAAGGAGACAGTACGGTTGTTGTGGACTGTGATCGGGCTGGGGGAGGTACAGTACCATCATTTCTCCATGAATAATAGGCAATTTTTATTTTTTAAAAAAAAATCCAAAATGCAGGGAGAGTATTTTACAAGGATTCAGCAAAAAAAAAATGTACAGAGGTTTACCACTACAGTGTTGTATAAAAACAAAACAGTCATTTCAACACATTTCCTGTTTCTGGTGCCGTTGCAACAGACCACCTAAATAAGAGCTTAATTGCTGGATAATGCGTTACTGTATTTCTTACCTCATTGATGTTCTTCCGCGCACTGAGCTAATGACAAATAATACAGTCTGTATGGTCGTGGATCAGTTAGCCACTTTAGCCCGCTAGTATTGGCAACAGCCGTTCGCAGCACTTATGCGCATTTAAGCACATATTGTAGTCATCCAACATTAACGACTGTTTCTCCTTGCTAGGTTATGTGGGAGGGTGTCAAATGTGTTCAGTTATATGTTGGCTTTCCAATAAAGTTAGTAAGTGTAATAAGCATAATTTTTAAGCTTGGTTTAAAAGCATTTACATTTTATTGGCATGTTTTGAATCTTTATTCATTCATATTTTCACCAGCAAATTGGGAGACTGTTAGTACAGAGGAAAGAACTACATTTTAAGTCTGATTTTAGGGGGGCGTATTATATTAGGGGGTGTCTTATACTCCGGAAATTACGATATGTGCTTGTATTTTACATATTCATCTGTTGTCATCTCAATCGATTGGGGTCGGTTAATACTCAGATATTTCTGAACTTGTTTTGAGAAGAAGCACCGATAGTGTTGCCTGGCTCAGTATGTGCGACGATAAGCAATGCAGAAAAGTGAGCTGATGGACGAAAACACAACTGACATGTCTCTCTTTAGTCGATTCAAGCCAAGTGGGTAGCGCTGGCCACAGTGTTACGAACGGACACGAGGACAATTTAGCACCTCAGGAAGGCCAAATCAGCACGGAAGATGATCATTGTTCAACGGAGGCCCATCAAGATTGGATCAGTGAGGATTGTCGGACCCCAAAGGAGGTGGGCTGAACAATGTATTTTATTCGACAAGGCAATTTCCTGGCAAATGTTAGAACATATCCCGTTTCCATGTCAGAGCGCTGAGGAAAGCCCAGCCGCTGAGGTTTTCAGCGATCCCACCGTGGCCCAGGACGTGGCCCAGGACGTGGCCCAGGACGTGGCCCAGGACGTGGCCCAGGACGTGGCCCAGGACGTGGCCCAGGACGTGGCCCAGGAAGTGGCCCAGGAAGTGGCCCAGGAAGTGGCCCAGGATGTAACCAAGGACGTGGCCCTCGACGTCCTCCGCAATGAGCGTCTGAAACGGCCCACGCAGCGCGCCGCTCGCGAGGTCACGGCCATCCAGGTGGAGCATGTCGAGTCTCCGGGACATTTCTACATCAGCATCTTCGAGAGCGACGAGTCGCGCGCGTTGCTGGACATGATGTTTGAGATGAGGTGAGCATCCTGTTCGACAATGTTTGTGTGAATGCTGGAGAGCATCAATTGCTACGTTCTCAAAATGTTCAAATGAAGAGATTTGACATACTTAGCTTCTCTCCTCCATGTTTTCACATTTGAAATGAATTCCCCAGCATTTCAGTTCAGGTTCAACTCTTCGGCATTCACGTCAATTCTGCAGGAATGTCATTCCTTTGTCGTCGTTGTCCTCGTCCAGGCGATTCTACACCTGTCCCGAGGTGTCCGAGCTCTACCGACTCCCGCGGAAGTTCGTCCGACGGGGCCAAGCCTGCTGCGTGCCCGCGACGGGCCTCTGGTTCTACCGAGTAGTGATACAGCGAGTCATCAGCGACTGTCGGGTGGAAGTGTACTTTGTGGATTACGGCAACACCAGCACGCTGCCCTCTGCCAAGCTGAAGTTCCTCAAGTATGCTTACACTGACGGAAAAGCATTTCGTAGAAGACAACTGAAATGAAATAAGTGAACTCACAATCCGTTTTTTTTTTTCACAGGACTTGCTTCTCCATTCTCCCGGCGCAAGCTGTCCCCTCATCGCTGGCTGGAATTAAACCAAGAACTGTAAGCATGACAGCGCTCCCGCCCGCAGTCCGTTGACCAAAGTTAATCCTCATTTGAGTCGTGCGTGAGCTGAGACTGATGGCCAGCCAATCACAGGCCGTGTTGCGCATAGACAAAACGGCGTATTTTGGAATGTTTTAAAGGAACTTTCACGTGAATTCTCAATGGAAAAAAATCAACATCACGTGTGCTTTGCCTCTGAGACTTGCGGTTTCTGTTCCAGGGCGCGTGGACCCCAGAGGCCACCGCTTCATTCCAGAGCCTTTGCTCGGATCACGTCCTCATGGGCGCCTTCAGGTGTTACGCCGGAGACGTGTTGCAGCTCTACCTGTGCGACACGCGCACCAGCGACGACGTCTACATCCACGCCGTCCTGCTGAGCCAGGGCCACGCCGAGGCCTGCTGGCCTTCGGACAGTGTCAGTCGCCGATATTTGTGTTGAGGTTTCTCCGTTGAATCTTTTGGCTGATTGTCGCATGTCTCACTCAGCTGTGTGTCAAGGTTAATCCAGTCACTTTGTTCCTGGGTGATGGAACAGTCGACCTGCAAGAAGTAGAGATGAGACTGGATGAACTTAAAGACGCCACCATCACAGAGAAGGTTGCTGCTCAGATTTCCGACGTGTTCATGTTCCAGGAATCTGAAAGTTTTTTTTTTTTTGTTTTTTTTTAATTAAGCAGGTTGAATTGGACGAGATTCCGTGCTTGGAGCTGATTGTGGAGGAGCAGGTCAGCTATCACTTGGGTTGTCTTTGCGTAATTTAGCAAAACCTAATTGGCT
Source organism: Filicampus tigris (assembly GCF_054856515.1). Lineage (NCBI taxonomy): Eukaryota > Metazoa > Chordata > Actinopteri > Syngnathiformes > Syngnathidae > Filicampus > Filicampus tigris. The sequence continues at coordinate 3,785,177 of NC_141218.1, read as the reverse complement.
AACCTTCCCCCGCCTACTGCCCAAAGACAGCTGGGATAGGCTCCAGCACGCCCCGCGACCCTTGTGAGGAGAAGCGGTACAGATAATGGATGGATGGATAATTGGCTAACCTGCCATTAGGCAACACACATGTTAAGTAAATTTGAGCCAAAAACTAAAATCTGTTGTTCTTGTTATTTAAAGCGGAGGTCAACCCAAACATATTTTTTTAAAGAATATGTTCTATGCAGGCCCACTAGTTAAAACACAGCATTCTTATTAATATTGTGTTTCTAGAATATGAGTTAAGCAACAGAATCCACCCGTTTTTAGCCATCCAAGCGGGCGGCCATTTTGTCACTTTTGTCGACTGAAAATGACATCACACACCCTCATGGCTCCGATAACGATCAATCATAGATCAGCTTCAGCAAACAGGTGAGCCATGATTGGTCGTTAACTGAGGCCTTGTCCACACGTAGCCAGGGTTTTTGCAAATGGCGGATATTAGCCTACGGTTAGCCCTATCATCCACACGTCCCCGGAGTTTTTTCATTGAAAACGCAAAACTCCAGCCACAGTGGAGTTTTGCGGATATCACCGGATACGCGGTTGGCTGTGGACAGTCAGACCTGGAGATTTCCGTCGTCACTATGCGACAAATATGCCCTGATGTCACTTGCGCGACTTTTGTTTTCATGCGACTCAACATGGATTCCCGCGGCGCTGCATTGGTTAAAGGCATTCTCGAGGCGCTTTTTGTTTACTTATTTGTCCGCAATCAACTACTGCGTCTCGTTGAAAGGTTTAAATGCAATTCTGACCTCTTGTCGGTACTCCCGAACGAGTTTGGCGCCATGTTTTTGGTTGCATAGACGTGACGTCAAAAGACAGAAGTTCCTTCTGAATGGACAGTATTTGGCTAACTACTGCCGCCTAGAGGGTTGGCATGCGTTTGAAAATGCATGACCGCGGTGTAGTGTAGCTGACTTTTTAACAAACGAGGATATGTATTCCAACGCGGGGTGGAATATTTGGCTGTTTAAAAAAAGCCCGGCTACGTGTAGACAAGGCCTGAGCCCAGTGTCATTTGTCATTTGTCATAATGTCATTTTCAGTCGACAGAAGTGACAAAATGTCCGCCCCATGAGATGGCTAAAACCAGGTAAATTTTCCTGCTTAACTCATATCATATGAATTTATATTATTTTCCTTGTTTCAACTAGTGGGCCTGCATAAAACATATTCTTGAAAAAAACATGTTTTGGTTGGCCATCACATAGATGGAATGCCTAGCTCTGCTTCTTATTGTTATAATAAGATTCCCAGAACATTCAGCTCAACAGTGGGACACCTTAAACTGTTGAATTCGCCCCCCAAAAATGCTCCAAAAATCTTCACATGCGCACACACACACACACACACACACACCGTTATTTTATAGTGATTTTGATGCAATATTTTCCTCTGTTGTCCAGGTATTCAGGTAGCGCTCTTCTTCAGGCAAAGGCTTGGCAGTTTGTTTCCTCTGTTTGGAAACATTAATTGAGCCCCCTCTTATTCAATTGTTGGGCTGTTTGGGTTCTTAATTACACTGCTGTAAAAAGGAATTGCTTATGTTTGTCTGTTTGTTTTTACATAATTTTGAATTCAAAGCATTGTTTTCTTTGTAATGTTTATATTGTGATTAAAAGAAGAAAATGTGTATGTTCCATATCGGCATCCTGTTTGTGGACAAGTTACTGTCCATTTGATCACCATAAAAGAATATCAAGACCCAATTTACATGCTTTCGTTTTTGTTGATCTCATAGGACTCTCAGAGTGAAAGTAAATGTCATAGCTTCAAATATAAATGGCACGACAAAGGCCCAGTGATCACTTCCCAAACAAGGAGCGCCAATTCGCGCTAGTGCGTGCTACGTTCAAGCTCCCGGAAACGGGAGTGGTAAATAGCCTTTTGCTACGTGACCATTTATGATTTAAAAATCGTGTGCAGTGAAACCCGTGTGAACTGGACTCATTGTCATCTAGAAACTGGCTCAGCAATCGAAAACGAGCACATTTTATTCAGCCCCAAGTTGTTGCGTGAAGGTCGCTTTGGGGAGCGGGAAGTCTGAAGTCGGAGTTTTTGGAGAGCACGTGAACGCCTCGCGGTTGGACGGCGGGGAGAGCGACGTAAAGAAAGGGCGAAAGAAAGCAACATGGACCTGCAATAATCGCAAGAGCGCATTCTTGGCGTCCATCCGACTCAAAGGAGCAATCACGTTCCGATCATCATATCTGGGCCCTGATTCTGATTTGCGAATAGCTGCGCGCTGCTCTGACCGCGGGCCGGCCGGCACTGTAGTCAGTTAGCCTCGTTAGCACGGAAGTCATTGTCGTCCTCGGCGGCTACCTTGCTTGCTCGCTCCCCGGCGGCGACAATCAAGCGGGCGGACACAAAAAAAGGAGCGTTCCCCGGGGGCTGTGACGGAGCACACGACGCGGCCGCGGCGAGATGGGGGTGAGTGCGACGCTGCTGGCACAACGACAGCGCCGCTGCTACCTCTGCTTGTGATGGCGTGAGTGGATGGGGGGCGAGCGAGGTGAACTTGATGAGGGGGGAGAGAGGAGGAAGAAGGGTTCATGGTGGTAGCCTGCTTAGCATGCGGGCTAACGCTTGGCACTGACATGTTCGCTGTGTTTACCAACGTGCCCACTAGTCGCGTTAGCTCAACCGCTGCTTGCAAATGCTACTGATGCAAGGAAGTCTGCGTGCCTGCACCACTGCTTTGCTTGGTGGCGGCGATTTACATCCTCCACTTGCACTCTGTGCGTTAAACCCATCCACGTGTTCCCACAGATTGCGAGCTTAAAGCTCTGAGCCAAAGTGGTCTCCTCGGTGCATTCCTTCCTCCTCCTCCTCCCCCCGGTTCATCTGGAGGACTAGTGCTTGTTTGTTTGTATGCTCAAACAGTGCACATTATGTCTAAAAGGCTTAATGAGAAAAAAACTACAGCAACAACAAAACTTTGTAGATTAATGTCCGAAAACTGTGATGAATCGTCACCAAAATTCACGTGCGCATCTCTACTCATGCCCACTTCAACCTCTGGCTAAAAATATCAAAGTGATCGCCCCAATGTTTTGGATTTTATCGACGCTGAGCATCATAATCACAGTTGGCACACACTACACACATGAAACCTCTTATAACATCCATAAAATCCAAAATAATGTGGTCATCATTCAAATAATTCGAGAGGTTGAAGTGGGCGTTACTACAGATGTGTAATTTTGGTGACAATTAATTGTAGTTTTCTGACATGAAGCGTTTTTACACTTAATGTTAAGCGTTTTTTACCATCCTCACAGTGCCTAAGGTCTCAGCTTGAGAATGTCACTTGACCAAACCCAGAAAACAGGCGAACTGTGATTGGTCGTTACCTGTTACCTTGAGCCCTGTGATGTCATTTTCAGGCGACAGTAAGTGCCAAAATGGCCGCCCCTTAAGCCATATAAAATGGGTGGATTTTCCTGCTTAATTCATATTCCACAAACGCAAACAACCCTAACCCTATCCGAACCGCTTATGCTCACATATTGTAAATAACATTTTTTACTTGACCTCCTCTTTAAACTGAATTTCCCTTGTAAAATAGTGTCCCTTGTAAACATGTGACCCACTTTTGCTTGTTAGTAACCTCAGTTGCACTCAGATCTCCCACTCTCTCCTGGACCATCATGAAGATAATCATGTTGTTTTGACGTCCCCTCCCCAGAGAAAATCCAGCCGAGCGAAGGAGAAGAAAGCGCGGCGTCTGGAGGAGAGAGCGGCCATGGACGCTGTCTGCGCCAAAGTGGACGCTGCCAATAAGGTGACTTGAATGCGGAGCGGGGGCCGGTGTTGGGGGGCTTTGTGAGCATCACTTTGATGCAGTAAATAATTGCACCCGTGGGAGTGGTCAGTGGCTATTTCAACAGGCACATTGTTACCACCCACACACCATCAAAATGGGTCGTAACTCAAATTTGTTTAAAGAGCACTTTAAAAACCACCACAGCTGCATACAAAGTCCTGTGCATAAAGTAAAAAACGGACATGTGAAAACAAAGACAGTTGAAAGAATAAATCAAGAACAGTTAACACAATAAAAGACTAAAACGATGCCGAGTCGAAGTCGGTGGAGCGAGACAATTTAAGATTTTAAGACATTAAAAAAAAATACATCTTAAAATGAACTCAAAAGTGAAGTTCAATGCCATCCAGGCTTTGATTCCCTCGAGACAGGGCAAAAGTGGCCTGACGGAGAAAGCATCCTTTTAGCAAAATGGGACATTGATCTGACTTTCATCCACTTGCTGATGAAAGGAAAATGCCACACTTTCTTTGGATGGAACCCAGGGGCAGCAAATACAATGAAAACAGCAGGGGCCTCAAAATTGAACCCTGTGGAATACCAACAAAGACTGTGGGGCAATGTGAGCAACCAAGGCTAACACAACAAAAGTCCTGTCTGCCAAGTAGGATCTAAGCCAATCCTGAGCGCTACCAAAATCAAAATGAGTCTACTAATGTGTGGCAAATGTTCTCCATTCAGTCAGAACTTGTGAGCACTCTGCGTAACACTTGTGTCATCTTCCCCCAGCTCGATGACCCGCTAGATTCCTTCCCAGCCTTCAAAAAGTACGACAGGAACGGGTATGTATTTATTTGTGTACCACTCCATCCCCAATCTTTTATGTGGTGCTGAAAATGTGTAACCTCCCGTCCAGACTGAACCTGCAGATCGAATGCAAGCGTGTGACGGCCCTCAACCCGTTGTCGGTGGAGTGGGCCTTCGAACTCACCCGAGCCAACATGCAGACACTGTAAGCATCCCGTTAGGATATTTTTGTGTATAATACGGCAAAGTAAAGATGTGCTCCCGTGCCGCCAGGTACGAGCAGAGCGAGTGGGGCTGGAAGGAACGCGAGAAGAGGGAGGAGATGAACGACGAGAGGGCGTGGTACCTGTTGGCCCGCGACGGCGACTCCGCCCCCGTGGCCTTCTCTCACTTCCGATTCGACGTGGAGTGCGGGGAGGAGGTGCTATATTGGTAGGATGTTGTTTGTTGGCCCGGTAGTTGTGCGGTGAGGATGCGCTGGATATTAACTTGTGAACATGCCGCAGCTACGAGGTGCAGCTTGAGAGCAGAGTGCGGAGGAAAGGGCTCGGCAAATTCCTCATTCAGATTTTACAACTCATCGCTAACAGGTAAACGGTGGGAAAAAAAACAAAACATTTGCGCATTGATCCTTCTTTTATCTGATCAGTATTCAAAGGCAGAGTTTGATCAAATCCTGAGGATACCTTGAGTACCTTGACTCCAGATTATAACTTCTGAGATTTTTTTCGAGTGCGATTATGGTTTAGGTTACGATTTAGGTTTGATGCAATACTAGACAATTTGTCTTAAAATCATGGAATAAAAACATAGTGTTTTCTGGTAATCAAGCTTTCTAAAACACCATCACGTCACAAAATAATATGTTCTATGCAGGCCCACTAGTCGAAACATGGCATTCTGATTGGGCATTTACCTGAGCCCTGAGCAACTGTGATGTCATTTTCAGTTGACACAAGTGACAAAATGGCCGCCCCGTGAGAGGACTACAAACTGGTGGATTTTGGTGCTTAACACATATACCAACAACGTAAAATTAATCACAATGCCGTGATTAGACTGGTGAAGGCGCATAGAACATATTATTGCAAAGAATTATTATTTTGGGTTGACTTAAACTTTAAAGTGATTTGTAAGCTAGCTCTTCCACTCATATTTTGTACATACTAACCTGAAAGTGCCCAATAATCAATAGCCTCACAAAGTTCATTTTTTCTTGATACGTGCACCTTGAAAATGAATTTTGAATCCTGTCCAACGTTGTCCTCCCTTGAAAATCGATCTCTGGTGCCCATTTTAAGATCAACCAATCAGAGGGATGAACATAGCTGAACCCGTCACAGGGCAGAAAATGCAGACGCCACTGAGGATTAGTAAATCTAAAATCTGATTGGTTAAAAAAAGAAACATCGGTTTCGACGGTGCGTGTGTGGTGGTGGTGGCGGACACCAACACTCAGGATTGTGAGGTGTTTGGAAAAATGTATTTACATGGCAACACATCAAAGCTGAAATCTGATAGGACAGAATGCAATAATGTGGATTTGTATAAGACAGCAAATGAAACGTTTTTTTTTTTTGTTTGTTTGTTGACTGCATCTTTTGTTGTGCCGTTTGTTCTCTGCAGTACGCAGATGAAGAAAGTGATGCTGACAGTTTTTAAACACAACCACGGCGCGTACCAGTTCTTCAGAGACGCTCTCCAGTGAGTACCGCGGCGTGGAATGTGAGCATCGTCGGGCTCGTTTTGAATCCGCTCCGCTTTACCTCCGCAGGTTCGAGATGGACGAGACCTCGCCGAGCATGTCCGGTTGCTGCGGCGACGACTGCTCGTACGAGATCCTGAGCCGGCGGACCAAACACGGCGAGGCCTCGGTGGGTCACAGCCACGGTGGCGGCCACTGCGGCGGATGCTGCCACTGATCTCGAAAGGCAGCGAGGGGCAAAGCGTTCGCGAAAGCTTCAGCTGCCTCCTTTCTTTGTTACGGGCCACGGATGGCGGCGTTTTTGGTTCCACATCTCGATGTTACGGAGTGACGTTTGTGTTTTTCTGCTGTAAAAGCGGCATGCAGTGTGAGCTTCTGTTTGTTTCATCCTTTCCCCGTCATCTCCTTCCTAGTCATGACAGCAAGTGGCTCCGCCTCTCATTGTCACTGTATCAAGGTTAAAAGCCGCGGTCGCCGCCTCTTTCCGGGTGAGACCCCGTGAAACATGATGTGATTTCTGCCTCATTGCAGCGACACTGTAAATGCACATCCCGCCTTTTGTTTTGTTTAGCATGTGCTCCAAGCCGGTTTAACAGATGGAGCGAGCCTTCTTTCGATGAGTTTAAGTCTAAAGTATGACAAGTGTGCCACAGTAATGCTGCTTTTGGAACTTTGCAGCAGCTCTACAGTAAATCCTCATTAGGTGAACAAAGTAATTTCTTACATGGTCACCACTAGGAACGTGCGTCATGAGTGGACTCATTGCCAACATGCCTTTTCACCCCCAAATCCCAGGCTTTCATTTTGAATGAGCGAGAAGTAGTTGGTATGTTTACAAAGCCTACAGGGTACATGCATTTGGAGTGAATGTGTCATTCCGTTTTAATAACAATCCGCTTTTAAGTTCTTGTAAATTGCTGTAGTTGCAATCAAAAAAAAGAGCCCAGGACATGCTTCTCTCATGTCTTGAAAATATAAGTTGTTTGTAAAATCTGACCACTGATTAGTCCTCTTGGCACGTGAGCTGTCTGTAACAAAAAAAAGTCACCAATTTTATGTACAACTCTTAGTTTGTTTTGGGGAAATTATTACATAGCCACTACTATGAGAAAACTTTTTCTTGGTCTCTTCTATCCTTGTGTATATAACATATGTGCTCCTATGGATCTCATGTTAAAGCGAAACACTTTTTGAAACATGAAACTTTCACATGAATTGACTTGATTAAACCTGTTTGAGACAGATGCTGACTGCAGTCGTTCACAGTAATGAAAGGGAACACAAAGTCATTCTGCCTTGTCGGTGTATTGTTTGTATGTTACACATCCAATAAAGCCGTTTCTCTTTTCGTAAAACTGACTGCTTCTTTTTCTAACCCACAACTAATCCAATGTTTTGTCAAGACGTGTGGAACTTTGCGCGTATACTCACTGTTTCGCTGGGACCTTTTAAAATGTTTCAACCAACCCGGAAGTGGTAGGAAAGCCAATCTGGATGAATGGATCCTCTCACTAAGGTTTTCGCGACAAAAATGACGTGAAGTGTTCAAGATTCTGCAAAGAGCATCCGCCAGGACTAACTATCGGTACGTACACGCCTCAATGTGCTTTTATTTCGTGTGCAAACGTTCTGTCAAGCTACCTTTCATAAAATAGCGAGCGTTAGCGAGGATGCAGTTCGCCATCCGTAACGTCGCATTTGTTTGCTTCACCAAATGCATTTATTTACTTATTTTTACAGTGTTGTTTTCTGCCATTTGCTCATGTTTACACCCGTTTAAACGCTTTCCAAATGTCAGTCGTTTTCATCTGCAATGGTGCAGACGAGAAAAGCAAAGACAGTATTGCATCTGAATTAATATCACCTTAATCCATTGCAGCACCCAAAAAACACAATGTTTGAAAAAAACTGTATTATTTAGAAACCTAAAACGGCTGTTTAAAAGCATAGTGACTGTAAATTAGGATAAGCCAAAAGCCACAACAACGGTGTGCCTGTGCGGGGGCGTGGTCTCCTTAATGACGTCAACAGTATTCTGCGTAAGCGTCTAGACGGGTGAGTTACTGTAGCAAATGTTCTCAATTTGGTTTGTTCTCAATGTTTGTTTACAATTCTGTATGGGCGTTTAGCCAAGGTACCACTTCTATTGTGTACGTAATGACGTGTCCTCTCCACATTCTAACGTTCAGGGTACGATGGCCACGAGGATGAGGCTGAAGCTGAAAACGGTGTTTGTGCTCTACTTCCTGGTTTCTCTGCTGGGCCTCATCTATGCACTGATGCAGCTTGGTGAGCAGACATCAGACCCTTACTAGTCTATTTGTGACGGAACACATGCCGAATTGTTTTGATTGCACCAGCGCAGCGTAAAGTAGTGTCTTGTTTTCTCCCCAGGACAGAGATGCGACTGCACAGAGCACGACATGCCCAGGGAGCGAACCATATCTCGACTGCGGGGGGAGCTGCACCGTCTTCAGCAGCAAACGAGGAGGTTGGAGGCCACCAGGCAGCCCCAAAAAGAGTCCTCGCTGCCCCCCATCTTTGTCATCACGCCGACATATGCCAGGTAACCTCGCCCGCTCCCCTCAGTTGGTTCGAGTCAACCAACAGACGGTGTTCTTGTGGTTTGTTCCAGGCTGGTGCAAAAGGCTGAGCTGACCCGCTTGTCCCAGACCTTCCTCCACGTGCCTCAGCTCCACTGGATCGTCGTGGAGGACTCCCAGCACAAGACGCAGCTGGTGGGACAACTCTTGGCCAAGTCCGGCTTGTCCTACACGCACCTCCACATGGCCACCGCCAAGGAGCGGAAGTTGCAGGAGGTGGACGTTTTTCATAAATGCAGTTTGAGTTCATATTGGACCAAAAGGCACACAGCCAACATCCGCTTTCGTTCCTTCCCTGCCCAGGGCGATCCGAGCTGGCTCAAGCCTCGCGGTGTGGAGCAGAGGAACGAGGCCCTGCGCTGGCTCCTGGAGGACAGAAGGCCTCAGATGGACCGACGCGGCCAACAAGGGGTGGTCTACTTTGCTGATGACGATAACACGTACAGCCTGCAGATATTTGAAGAGGTATGAACGCTGACACGGTCCCTGTTGCTTGCCTGTGTTGTTCTACTTACTTACTTTTTTTCCTCCACTGGGTGGCAAGGCTGGAAAAGACGAGAAGAAATTTGTTCTTCTCTCGGGTTGTCGATGTTGATGTTGTTGTCGTCGTCTCAGATGAGGAGCACGCAGCGAGTGTCCGTGTGGCCCGTGGGACTCGTCGGAGGGATGAAGTACGAAAAACCTGTCGTGGAAGGAGGAAAGGTTTGTATCGAACTCAAGAAAAATATGATCTATATTATAACAGCCAAATGCAAAAATGAAAGCAACTTGCAAGGAGAATGGAGCAGACTGACTGGACTTTAGAGCTCCTGACATCACTTATTAGTAAGGATGAATCATCGATTACATTTTTGGGAAAATATGTCATTCAGAGATGCAAGTAAACTTTTCTTGAAGATTTTTTTTTTTGCACTGATTCCAAATCTTTCCTCGTTTTTTTTCTCTAGTTCATCAGGATTTAATAATCATAATAATAATAAAATAACAATAATATAAAATGTAATAGTAAAGTATTTAGTAATATTTATGAATGTTTCAGCAGCAGGTGGATAATTTTATTTCTTTTGCCTTTTTTTTTTTTTTTTTTTAAACCTCGTAGCTATAAATTACAACACACTGTAAAATCCGTATTGCGCAAGCTTTTTATAGGTCAAACTTAAAAGAAATAAAATAAAAATATCTCCATGCTGAGGATCGCTCAATTGTACATATTGCCGCCGTGCAGGTGGTGCGCTTCCACGTCGGCTGGCGTCCCAGCCGTCCCTTCCCGATGGACATGGCCGGCTTCGCCGTGTCCCTCAAGCTGCTTCTGGCCAACCCGGACACTCGTTTTGACGGCAACGCACCGATGGGCTTCCTGGAGAGCAGTCTTCTGCAGGGCCTGGTCACCTTGGACCAACTGGAGCCCAGAGCGGACAACTGCTCCAAAGTAAGCGTTTTTGGCACCGCCTTGTCACGAGAAACCAGGCCGCTACATTTTTCATGGTTTCGTAGGTGCTGGTGTGGCACACACGCACGGAGAAGCCCAAGATGAAACGTGAAGATGCCCTGCAGGCTCAGGGTTTGGGCTCCGATGCGGCCGTGGAGGTCTGACAAGCGCGCACACACACACACAATGGGGGGGGTCAACCGCGTGTAAGTACTGTAATTCCCCGTTCATACTCAAAGTGGAACTCCGATTAAAATTCATGCATGCCTTTCTTCTTGCATGATAACCACGCAGTTGCCTTTTAAGTAGAACCATTTTTTTTTCTCAAATAAAATCCAGTATAATCCTATCAGAGAACAATACAAACTCATATGAAGCACAACTGATAGAGATGAGTGATGGCTGTGGGTTTACAATATGTTATTTATTTCTTGCTGTAATATTTGCTCTGCCATGTCACTGACAAATAAACTAGGTCAAATGTTCTTTTTGTCACTCTTTCTTTATTAAAGATCTCCGTTGTGTGTACTTGGAAAATTGTTGATTTAATTTTGTTTAGAGAAGAACTCAAAAAATTCTTTGGAATATGTTCTATGCCCCTTCACTAGTCTAAACATGGCATTCGGGTTAATATTGCGTTTGTGCAAGATGAGTTAAGAAGCAAAATTCACACCTGTTTTTAGCCATCTCAAGGGGCGGCCATTTTGTCACTTCTGTCGACTGAAAATGATATCACTAACCCTAACAACCATTCACAGCTCATGTGTTTTTTTTTTTTTTTTAAGCTGAGCCATGATTGGTCGTTACCTGCGCCCTGAGAAACTGAGATGTCATTTTCAGTTGACAGAAGTGACAAAATGGCCGCCCCCTGAGATGGACAGAAACGGTGGATTTTACTCCTTAATTAATATTCCATAAATGCAATATTAATCAGAATTCTGTGTTTAGACTAGCGGAGGCGTATAGAACATATTCTTGGAAAAAAAATGTTTGACTTGATTTCGACTTTAAGATGAAACACACAAATGGATGACCATGCTACCATGGCAACAGTAATTTCAGGTATGCGCTTCTTGCATATATACTCTTACTTCCTATACTCACTTATTACAATACGTATCAATATGTACAAGTTGATTCACTTTTGTTTCGGCTTTGATGGCAATACACATTTTAGGTTTGCGAAAAGTACCAGCATCATGACTATCTGAAGTTCAACTTCAGTCTGCTTGACAGTCACCATGGCAACCTGCTTTCCGCTTCACTATGGTGAGGATTGGCCTGCGTTTGCTTGAGCTGCAAGCATGTGGCTGACACACGTGCACACACACAGCCCCAACTCCCTGTATTGACATTTGTCATTGTGTGTGTGTGGCGTATCGCCAAATCCGAGCTCCCGAGTTATTCATTCACCCACCCACACACTCGCATTCATTCGGACATTTTGTTCCATTATCAATGTGATTATTTGTATCTTAACACATGATGTCCTCTTTCTCTCATTGTCATCTTGTGCTCTGAACTTCCATGTTTGTTTTTTTTTTTTGTTTTTTGTTTTTTAATAGTCGTCTTCAGGTTGAGTTGTCGCTAACATGAAGTAAGAGGTGCCTTCTTAAAAGTATGTCATCTTGGAACCATGCAGCTTTAATTTCAGCATTTAATAGTTTCATGTGTTCATAGTCCACGTTGGAGCTGTGTGTTGTCATCACAACTCTGAATTGTTAGTGCCACACACACACACACACATTTGTTTGACTGCGTCTTCTAATCTTTGTCCTACCTTGAAACGATCCCAACTTTGTATGTGAAACAAGCGCAGATAGTGCTGGCAGATTGTGTAACTAATCTCTCCCTCCACCCCCCCCCCCCCTCCTTTTTTTCCGCAGCACAACACAGGAGAAGCACGACGCAGATCCAGCTGGGGCCATGACTATCGGCAAGGACTCCAGGAAAAGTTCTGTGCGGGCTTCCATCCGAGCACCCAAGTTCCTGGACAAATCCAGCGGCTTCTACGACCGCCTGGATGATCCGGAAAGTGCAGCCCTGATGGACATTTTGGCGGCGGACGGAGGGAGCGACGTGGACGACGGCGACACGCTCCGGCGGGGGACGTCGGGCGGCAGGTGGAGGAGAAGAAGCTCCCTCAGGAAACAGAAGCAGGCCGCTTCCCGGGAGGCGTCGCCACCGGGTTCCGCGAGCCCCCGCGTCCCCGAGGCAAAGCGGGCCCCCAGCCAGGAGAACCCGCCCACGCACTTTGCGTCCCGGGAGGACGCCGACGACCAAGTGCTGATCCGAGACAAGAAGAGGATGAAGAGGGAGCAAGAGGAGCTCATGAAGGCGGTGAAGAGGAATACGATGAAAACATATCGCAAGGTGAGACACTATAACCTCCAACAAGAAGAAACTGCAACCAGGTACCATTTACCAAGGGTCATTGCTAAAGTTGGAATCTCAATAAACGGACAATTTGGTGGGAAAAAAAAATAATTTATTCCGGTCAACTCATAAAATGTACAAATTTATTCAACACCAAATCATTTTTGATTGCCATGTTGCTAATCATCCAATTGGTGGGAAATTAATATGTATGGTTGTGTTTATATACTTGACATCCAAAACTGTCGATAGAAGGGTCCCCATGATAAATAAATTCCATCTCCGCATGGATGCCCCTTGGTTAAACGTTAATCCCTGAAAGGTTACGTAAGCCAATTTGTGGAAGAAAGTTGACATGGCTGGACTATGAATCCATGCGCCGCCATCTGGAGCCGGGCGGAGGTCCATCGGCCACGTACGGCCAACCCTTGGCTTGACGTCATGTTCAATGACGGGCGGGCAAATCATTAAGAACCTTCACCTGAACATTCCACTCGCAGCATTCATCCATCCGCAACAAATGTTTTTCTTTTTCCCCTCAGGCTGTGGACCGAGCTTTTCGTCGAGGGTGGGAGGCGTTTGTGGCCAACATCTACAGCGTCACCCTCACGCCAGTCCATTCGGCCCAAAAGAAGCATCAGCATAATGTTGCGCTGGCCGAGTTTCAGTAGAAGCTCAGCAATAATGAACACCCAAATGGACTTTAATCACGATGGATTATTTCCCATGACAGCACCATCCTAATTATTTATTCTAGTTTTTCATCTATTACGCCCGGTTCACTGTTTGGAGCTTTTCTCAGGTTTAGCGCGATGAAAACAAAAAGTGTGGATGTGTAACCGCCAAATAAGCAATGACTGATTAGTGGACCCAATTTGTATTTATTTCAAGAGTAACAAAGCAGAAGGTAATCATCAATTGGGTGAGTGTAGAAACAAACACGCCCAAACGCTTCAGTGTATTTCTAACATTGTGTGAAATAAAAATCAAACATACTGTCTTGTTAGTTATACAATATTTCTCTCTTGAAGTTCTGGTGAAGGTTCTTTGAACTTGAGGGACAAAAACTGAGAAATGAAGCTAAAGTGTGGATTTCAATGCAGTTCATTATCATCATCATCATCATCATCATTATTATTATTGTTGTGTAATATATTTATGCAAAGTTAAGTTGGTCTTAACACTTGACTCCTCAGGAAAACGTTTAAGGTCTGTATTAAACAATTGATGCACTTAAGGCACAAGAAAACTAAAAATTACAATCAATATTTAATATTTTTATACAATCACAATTATTGGTATTATATCATTAAAATGCAAACATGGAAAAGAAAAAGTTGGCTAACTTTAAAGCTTTGAATGGACTTTTGTGTTTTGTCCCTGAAGTTTTCCCCAAAGAACTTATAATAAAGATGGTTATAATTTGAGGGGGGATTTAAATGTGTATATTTCTGTTTTTTTTTTTTGTTGTTTTATTATTGCTTGACCACCTCGATTTCATTTTTTTCCACATTGCTCACGTATTACGCAATCATTCCTCGATGCCGCTGTGATTCATCTTCCCATCCAATAAGTGGCAGTAGTGCAATTAACAGCTTTCGTCCAAACGCCACAGAAAGAAGAATTGGGGCGACTACAAGCTAAAAAAAAAAACACTCTTCTTTTGATTCACTCGACCTAATGACACAATTGTGACAGCTATATGCACATAAATATCTAAAATATACTTGTGTGACTGCTCTCGCAAAAAAAAAAAAAGCTGCACGGTAAACCGTTTCTCGGCTAAAGTTGTGGAGTGGGCGGAGTCACATTGTGAGTATATAAAATGGAAGAAGCCGTTTCTTCGTCCACTTTCATCGATACCCTACCTTTAGGTAAAGTACCAAGCCCGCGCTTCTTCTACATGTCTTTTTTTTTTATTTTATTCGAATTGTCCTGGAATCCGTTTAGGGTTGTTTTATTTGTGTAGTTCCTATGTCCAACGTTGGCGGTTCCCTTCCTTATTTGCTCAAAGTGGGCTTCGTGTTGGCTGGGTTTCGGTGGGTGTAACGTGGGCCCATCGCGCACATTCCACGACCTGCCGTCTTGGCATAATTTCGACTTGTAAATGTGCATTAGTGTCATTTATTGAAATGTGGAATTGTTAAGTCATTAGGATTTTGAGTCTATTGGTCTCACTTTGGCTCTCTTTCCATCGTCTCTCAATGATGAAAATTTTCACAGACCTGTACTGAATGACTGTGATTGTACTTTTTTTATATTCTGAAGTGAGACAGTTTGGAAAGAATAAAGAATGTGCTTAGGCCCAACGTGTAGTCACGTGGCTATGGCTAATGCTAATGCTAGCACCTCGTGCTTGTTCTGTCTTGCAGATGCCGCGTGTTCGAGAAGCAACGTTATTAGCCCCAGGTATTGTCCGCTCAATTCTTCACGATTATCTTACACAAAGAATGAAATGGAAATCTGCATCACTGAATCAACGAGTCATTGTTGAATGAATGTGCCTTTTGTCTTTTCAGGTGGAGCTTGTTCAAGAAGCTACTGGTATTTGTCCCCTTTCAACTTGTGTTTTCTGATTTTGCGTCATGCTTCGGGGATGTGAACTTTGAACTCTCTCACTGACTCAAACTAGATGAAAATTTATCTCAATCTGAGTTGCATGAAGCAGTAGTGATGAGAATGTGCCAACTATAACCTGGTGTTAATGTGAATTATCTTTTTTTTTTCCCCTCCCAGGATGGGCTCCTAATTTTCAGGTATATTAAATTGTTAAAAAAAACGATCCTGGCTGCTGTGATGAATTCTCGAACTCTCTCTGACTGAATTGGTCTTTGAAGAGAATCCTTTTAAATAATTCTGAGCAGCACCTATTGATTCCTTCGATGTTTTGATTTTACAATATTCTTTCCTGTTTGTAGATGGAAAACAACCCCCTAGAACTGCTGGGTCAGATGTTGGCCGGCACATGACAAGGTGTGGCAAAAAAAAAAAAAAAACAATTCTGTAAATCTTGCTGGGTTGAAATGATGACTTCTAATGACAAGCATATAGCTGAAACTATTGATGTCAACTAGGATTCTGATTTTATTTTTTTTTTTTTTTATTTGGCCCGCCAAAGCAAAATATTCTCAATGTGAGCATTTGCACTTGAAATGACTTTTCTCTTTTTACGCCAGCTGCGACGGTGGCACGACGCAGACTGCACACGTCTCCAAACGTAAGCGCTTGAATTTGTTTCCATGGGTGCAATGATGATGATACTTAGCTCACTTTGACTCGCTGTGAAACGACACGAACATCTGAGCACCTGCCTTTTTCTTATTGTCTGTGAGTTAAACGGAAACTAAAGTGTCTGTGTTTCAACAGGCTAGGCTGAAGGTGAGTCTCTGTCACAAAGGCCCACTGACGCTTGAGGCTGAAAAATGATGAGACAATACTGGAATCTCGTTCGTCTGACTACTTGATGAAAAGCACAAATCTGACACCAGCTGCACTTAACTATTTTTACAAATGCAAGTTTTTCCAAACCTCACTTTTTTTTTTTTGTCTCAACCAGATGTGATCGCGTTTGGACCACAGCATTAACCAGGTGAGCAATAAAAAGCACACGCGCCCATTGCATTTCCTTGGTGATGACATCCGCACGCGTCTTACGCCATGCGTCAACGCCAGACCTGCAAAGGTGAACCCACTGGTGTTGCCTTGGCAACAAGGGGACAGCTCGTTGGGGTTTCCAACAGTCTGAAGGGAAAGGAGCTGTGTGTTAGCCGCATGTAGACTTGGGAAGCTAGCTAACGAGTTCTCTCTTGACTCTGCAGGTGGCGGCCATTTTGTGGAGGCAGGTGGAAGGCGGCCATTTTGTGGAGGTGAGTGTCAGTGTCGTTTGTGTACAGGTTTTTGTGTGCAAGTGATGACTTTCTGTTACCGCCCCAGTCTGAAAATTCATGACTGATTGGTACTCCTCCTGAGCCACATTTATTAACACCACCTCCTATAAACGCTACTCAAATTGCAATCACTGACTATTGTTTTGTTTGGTGACAGGCTGCAGCGTTGACTTGATCCACCAGGATGTTGTTCGCGCCGTCCTCAGCAGCCACGTTGGTATGTTGTGCATATTTTAATTGCCAGCAGAAGTGATGAGCTCATGTTACCGCCCCAGTCTGAACTTTGATGACTGATTGGTTGTCTCTGATCTTAAAGCAAACATTCCAACAAAGCGTGCTATGCATCTTGTGGGCAGTGACTCAAATTTATTATACTTCATTTTTCTTTTCCTTTCCAGACTGAATCTTCCAAGGCATGACTTTGCAGATCGAAAGTGAATGTTTTTCTTGACACCCTTCTTTAATAAAATCAAAGTAAATTCAGTCTGTCTTGACTATTCTTTTGTACTCACAACATGGTTTGTTAAGGTGGAGCTCAAGTCAAATTTTCTTTACAATAAGTACTGTGTGCCTCTACTAGTCTAAACGCTATTCTGATATTGGGGTTGTAGACTCTGAATTGAGCAGCAAAATGCAACAGGTTTTTTAGGGGGGCCAGCTCAGGAAGTGGCCATTTTGCCACTTGCCGTTGACTGAGAATTACATCAGTTGTTCAGATAACCAGTTACAGCTCACCTGTTATCATATGAACCAGGAATGGTTCTTACCTGTCATTTTCAGTCAGTAACATGTGGTGAAAGGGCGGCCCGAGATGTAAAAATAAGTTTTTAATTCAGACTCCACAAATGCAATATTAATCAGTGAAATACTGGGGGGGACTAATATACTGCAAAGAAATTTACTTCCCCTTTAACTTTATCCCAGTGACATGTCATTTCACAATTAATCTGAAAAGGTCTGGTACTGTTAGAAGAAAGTTAACCCAAACATGTTTCTCAAGAAGGTTCTATGCAGGCCCACTAATTGACACATGGCATTCTGATTAATATTGCGTTTGTGGCAATCAGCAAAATCTGCCCGTCTTTACCCATCACAGGAGGTGGCCATTTTGTTCTGTTGACTGAAAATAACAGCCAATCAGGGCTCAGCTAATGACCAATCATGGCTCAGCTTCAGAGAACAGGTGAGCTGTGATTGGTCATTACATGAGCAATTGTGATGTCACTTTTAGTTGACAGAAGTGACAAAATGGCCGCCGCCAGATGTGACTAAAAACGGGCGGGTTAACCCTTATTCCACAAATGCAATATTAATCGGAAGGTTGTGTTTCAACTAGTGGGCCTGCATAGATAATTATTGAAAAAATGTTTGGGTTGCCACATTTTTTAAATAAAGGTTTTAATGTATACCACAGGATATGCGCGTCTGAAAAGTTCATAGTATAACTTGAACAAGTATTGTCACAAAGCATAAGGCAACTTCAATGTCCTTAGTCAAGGTGAACATGATCACACGTCAGTCTGCATTAAAGAGCCTTGCGGCAATATCATCTAACAACCAGTCCACTCCAGCCAGAAGGTTCTGTCCCGTCACTGCGCTGCATCCCATAATGCACCAGTGGTGGTTCTTGATGTCATCCAGGGCCAACGTCTACAAATCAAAAAAATGTTACACATCCTGTTTACAGTACTGCAGAAAAATCAGCCTTACCGCTTGTATCGCTTCTTCCGACAAGGCACCAGGTAGATCTTGCTTGTTTGCAAACACCAGCAATGTGGCACCAAGTAACCTCTACAAGGCAGAAAAATCAAACCTCAACTACAATTTGGCTTGGGCCACAATATTAGCCGCACTGTACCTCCTCCAGCAGCAGTTTGTGGAGCTCCTGCCTGCAGTCCTCCATGCGTTGTCGATCTGCGCTGTCCACCACCCACACGAGACCATCCGTGCGCTCAAAGTAGTTCCTCCAGTAGGAACGCAGAGACTTTTGCCCCCCCACGTCCCAAATGTTCAACTTGTAGCTACAAGCACAAAAGGTCACGTTAAATTGGGCGGGGTCACCTGGGTGAGTCCAGTCCCAACAGAAGACCGCAGCTGCCTTGCTAGAGTCAACCACCGCGGATTAGCCTGCCCCGGACGTTTTTCTAATCTCCAGCCTGCTTACTTTCTGTGCTCCAAAGTGATGATCCTGAAGCCCAGCGTCGGCGGGATGGTGCTGATGTCCTCGCCATTCAACCTTTTCACGACGGTCGTCTTTCCTGCGTTGTCCAAACCTCTGAACGAGCCAGGTCAGGGGGAAACAAACAAACACTCACATCCATATTGCTAATTCTAATTCAGCACCAAACGGAACTGTGTTGTCGATTACGTTCTCGTGTGTTTGCACGAGAAAATTGTTGCATTATGCTCGCAGTGGTTGCTTTAGCTGCAGTAAACTCCACTCCACTTAAAGCAGGATACAGTATCAGTAGTCGCATCTCGCGCTCTTTCTGCTTCATCTTCTTCAGAATTGTCAGCAAACCCATCGCGCCGCCGTCCTGGTGGGCCGAATAGAAATTAAAAATAAAACAAACCCGATTTTTCTCTTCGGTATGATGTTTTTAAGATGCTCGCGTGTGGACACGGAAGTAGTAGACGCGAGAGCCGCCCTTAGGCGACGCCCTATTGGACAAATCGGCACTTGGGGTCTGCTCATTGGTCAAAACTGACAGGGTCGGGTCGGCCTTTGTGAAAGGAGAATTTGCTGTTGCGTTCAAGTTTACTGGGAATTATGTGAAAGATTTGATGCATTCAATTTCCAACTCGACGGCGGGGAGTAATTAGAACGTGGAAATCTCAGTATCTTGTCGTTCAAGGTTACCGGTCACTTCAACAGTTGGTAATTTTCGCAGTATTACCATTGTCTTTAATGAGTTTTTCTATTTACTTTTTAATTTGCTGTCATGAAATCGATCATACTCACAATAATGCACGCGTCGTGTTTCGAGTGAAACATAGAAAATGTGAATGCTTATTATTATCTTTTTGGAGTATTCAAAATGTTGAATACGCCGACGTGCTCAATTAAATACACGACATGCAATTTGTGACGTTTCCGCAACGCGATTCTTTCTCCATCCCCACGCCTCAGTCGTTGGTGTACATCGGCGCTACGTTCGTGACGGCACGCCTTGAGGACGGACAAGGGGGCGGGAGTGTCAAGATCAGCGCCAGTTCTTTTGCTATGCGGACTTTAAAATAAAGAGAAAGTGAAAGAGGATGTCTGCACTGCGTCATGCACCCCCCCGACTCCCAATTGCAAGTCCGAGTATGGGAAGTGGAGCGGTCAAAAGCTGAAAGTCCGGTCTAGCGCTGATTTCCACCCTGATGGTGCCTGAGCCAGGACGTCAGTGCGCCCTGCTCGAAGTGAGATGTCCCCCCTCTTCATGGACACAAGAGACGAGGTCACATCGGACTCTGTAAGTTCCCCTTCTCCATAATAACATAAGAGACACAATTTATTGGGGGGGGGGGGGGGGGTGTAAGTTAATAATACACATTCATCATTTAACTCATTCACTGTCATTGACATATGTATTTGTCTTTTCACAGTCCGGCCATTCAATCCCAGAAATCCATTTATACTTTTTTCCATTTTTTTCAATCGTTTGTGTAAATGAGTGTCTGAAAATGTCTGGCAGTGAATGAGTTAATGAGATCCATGGGATGCATGCAAACCAGCATAGGAAACCAAAAGGGAAAATTGATTTTTGACTCTCGCATATAAATAAATATTATGCTTTTTTTTTCCTCATGGATTGTTTCCAGCTTTGGGTCATGTGGCGCTGGAGTTTATCCCTTGCTGACTACACCCCGGAGTGGTATAGTCAGCAAGGACAGGGAACATGTGAGCCAATACACCGGTCAGATATTGTGTAGCGAAGGTTGCAAGACTGTTGCATGTGGTTGGTTGCACGGCAACAGGCTGAGCCAGTAGACTTCAAAAGATCGTGTCGTTTGTCATTAACAGTATGGCGAGAGAGGGCGTCAAAGCACTACGTTTGTCGAAGTGAAACTCCTCAACCGATCCAATTTGAACCTTGACGCTTTTTAAAACGTAGTTCTTCCGACAAACACGAGCTTTGAGCTGCGTTCTCGTTGGCAGGAGAGAGAGGAGGCGGGGGACAAGAGGGGCACCAAGAGACGACTGAAGAACCGAGATGCTGCCCGGAAGAGCCGCAAAAAACAAACAGAGAGGGCGGACGAACTCCACCAGGTTGTCCATGTTTGTATTTTTACTTGTATGTCCCTGCATGTGTGTGTGTGTGTGTGTGTGTGTGTGTGTGACTCTCAGTAGTTGTGGGTGTGTGGGTGTGAGGGTGTGGGGGGGGGGCTTGCGAGCCGCAAGGCCATTTCTTGTAAACAGTAGGCCTTAGGAGAAGGGCTGTCCCTGCCAAATAGCACCACCTTTCTTATCCTTATACACACACATACACCCACACACACATTGTAGGAGGAATATGATAAATAAGAATACAGTACATAGAAAAATTACCGTTGGTTTTACTCTGTGGTTGCATGCAACATGAGCTCATATGCAAAAGGAAATAA
Source organism: Filicampus tigris (assembly GCF_054856515.1). NCBI lineage: Eukaryota > Metazoa > Chordata > Actinopteri > Syngnathiformes > Syngnathidae > Filicampus > Filicampus tigris. The sequence continues at coordinate 3,763,960 of NC_141218.1, read as the reverse complement.
TACGTTCTCCTGTCCCTTAGCTTTGAGTGGAACGGACCGCATTTAAAAAAAGAAGAACCCAAATGCTAAACTCACTTGAGGTGAATGAATGGATCTTATCTTATTTTAGCATAGCTCTTAAAATAATGGTGACAGGAATGTTGATGGTGTGTATTTTGGGGTTTGACTTTCACTTTTTCTTTCTATATTGTTGAGCTTTTCGCCCAACTCGAAGACAAACTTTTCCCCCACTGATTCCAAATCTGTTCTCGTTTTTTATTCCTTAGCACATCAGGATTTCACAATAATAATAAAATAACAATTTAATGAATAATCAGCCAGAGGTCGATTTTTTTTTTTTTTTTTTTTTTCCTGAAATGTCATAGCTCTAAATTACAACAGTTTGTAAACTGTCAATCAGATGTGCTAGAAAAAAAAGGAAAGATATTTTTGAGATCGGGGCAAAAAAAAAAAAAATGTATTTAGGGACACATAAAGCCTTCTATGATTCAAATTTGACCAGTATAATGTAAATGTGTTTTGTCCACATGGACGGTCATCCTCACGTTTAACAGTGTAGTATCTGTGAGTGAATGTGTATGACTCCAAACTTTGGACATTCTGTTTTACAAGTGCTAACTTTGCATCTGTTCCCCCATCGCCAGGAGCTCCTGAGCCTGGAAGCGTCCAACTTGGCCCTGGAAAAGGAGATTGCAGCGTTAGAAAAAGAAGTCCGTCACTACACCGCCACCCTGGAGCGCCACCGGCCCTTTTGTGTCCTCCGAGGTTCCGTGCAGGCGGACGCCCTCAAGCCGTCCACGCTTGCCACCTGCAAACCGGAGCTCGGCGAAAACCCTAGTCTCTCATCCTCGTCCTCGTCCTCGTCCTCGTCCTCGTCCGATTTCCTCCCTTCCTGCCTTTCTTCACTCGCTCCTCATTCGCTGTTTGGCGGCGACACCAACACAGAATTCCCCCATTTGCCCTCGTCCTCCTTCTCCACGCTGCATCATGAAGACATCGTCTCAATCACGTCCGGGATTTTTCCCGCTGAAGTATCGGCGCAGGCCGACGGCAATCGGGCCTTAAAGCCCAGTCAGGAGATGACGCCGACGCCGGAGTTCCTGACATTCCCGCTTCCCGTTGCGCCCAACACCCCGGACGCATTCTTCCCTTCGAACGCGCCATCGATGGAGCCGTACTGGGGAGAGCCGTCGTTTTCGGAGCTCCTGGAGGAAAATGACTGGATTCTGAGTGTGACCAGTAACCCCAGCACTCTGTAATGGCGCCCAAAACGCGATGCAGATGACTCCATTCGGTGGCCTTCTTTTGACCGCTGCGTCCTACTTCATGGAAATTACAGCATGACGACATGTGGCCAACCTGCCGGCCTCTTTGCTTTCACTTATGTTCATTCACTTCCTGTTTTAACAGGACGATAACATATTGTATTCATTTTGTTTATTTATTTATTTAACCTTACTGGGTAACATTCAGTGTCCATCATTTTAATTATTTTTGGTTCAATCTTTCTTTTTCAGTCAATGTCACTACTTTTCAAAGCATCTAAAGTTGTTTATGAACTAATGATGAGCAATAAAAACGGCTTGTTTAGAAATCATATAGATGCAGGATTTTAAAGGTGAGAATGAACATTGTGAGACACTTCTCATTAGTTAATACATTAACTAATGTTGAATATATAATGCAGGTCAATCATCGCAAAAAGCTGTAGCCAGTTGAACTCCTTCCTTGAACTTGAACATGGTTTTGACATTTTCTCATTGTGAACGAGCAAAGTGTCCTTTTGCAGAAAGAAATGATAAACCACCAAACAAATGTATGTATTTTAATATTAATGCCGGCGCATAGAAATTAGAATAAATGAATGGGTTTTTTTCTTCAAATTCATCTTTTTCTGTCTTCTTCTGTCTTTTAGTGGTTGGCAACCAACTTTTGGCGCATCTGTCCTTGGTCACAAAGTCAGTAAATGGAGTTTTATTCGTAAAATGATGTATTATTGGCCAATTATGTCATGTTCAGGCTTAATCCCATGAGGTGAGATTTGAGTGTAAAATGGTTTCCACACCTCCACACAGCCAACGATTGAGGCGTTTTCTCAAATCGTTTCATTTTAAATCTTAACACTTCTCTTTCTTTCCGTCTTAGGGGGAATCATTCCCCTGCAGTTTGAAACAATTCGCAATTCGTCACTTCAAAATCAACCATTCACACGTCCTTCATGACGTTTAACCACACCAACTTTCCCAAAGTGCCATTCCAACATATAAACTCCAGATCAATGCTATTTATTGACTTTAACATTTTATTTGAAACAGTTTAAGAAAAGGCCGGATAAATTCACCAAAACCTTTTAACAAAAGCACATTTCCAAAGATGATCTAACGTTTATCTGCGTCCAACTGTTAAGCATGAACTTCCATTTATCGGTATTGCTTCTAAAACGTTAGCTTTCCATTAACAGTACTGTCATTAGCGATGACTATTCAAAAGTATTCAGCTGTAATCCCATTCATTGACTGTAGAGGGCAGTCATGCAACTACAATAACTCTTGATTTTTCCACATTTAGTTTGAGGATACGTTGCTTTTAGTTTCAGTTTTCAAACAACGAGGTTGTATCATCTGCTAAAGCTACAGAGCTAGCAATAGCCTTGTTGAGCTTATAAAGTCAATAAATCTGCCACCAAACGCAAACTAACTAACGTAAAGTTCTCAAAACGAATGGCTGTGCGACTGTATCAAAAACCCCTATAAAGATATAACAATTCAATTAATCCCTCATCCGGATTCATATGTCTCCAGTCCTGTAAATCCAGTAAAGTCTCATGTGATTATAAATTGAATTGACCGCATGACCTTTTCGGTGGTGTTTTAGCGCAGCTTTGTGGTTGGTTGTGGTAAGAACATAACATTTCACATTTTCAAATCGTCGCTTTGTCGTTCCTAGGGAATCACAATGTCCTATGACTGGTGAGGTCTTTCGAGGTACCATGTTGGTGGTGCCGGCTATATTACAACCAACAATGAAATCAAAAACTGCAGCATTGGGAGATCAAAACCACTTTAATCAAATTATGATACAGTAATGTTTGTAATATGTGTGTGGTCATTGCAAAGTTATTGACAGTCATGACATAATATAGCGCGTATGAAACAAACAAACAAACAGCACAAAATGGTGTCTGTTCTGTTCATAAAAAAAATAAGTGCAGAGTGACTCTCAACACCATTATTATCTCTATTGTATGATGAAACTTGAGCGAAATTTAAGACTTTCAAATAATTTCATAATTTACTGAAATGTGCTTATGTCACATTTGAACAATGAAGGGAGGTAGAATACAACATATTTATATGCGTAATAGTTCCTCACGAGAGTCCTGTTGGTGTGAATTTTCCAAATTTCCATTTAATTTCCTTCTCTATTTGCGGCACCTGCGTCGCGTTTCGTCGTATTTGCATTTGTCATGCCGCAAACTGTGAAATTCGGCACGTCAAACTCGAGCTTGACCCGGTGAGACAAAATAGAATCGACTAAAGAAGAATGTCAGCCGTTAGCAGGGTACGTTTTGTTTTGGGTAAACGCCAGATTCCCCCGAGGTGCTCCGCTGATGAAATATGAATACAGCTACACAACAGTGCTTGAATATTGATGTTGTTTGCTGCTGGCCTTGGTGTCTGTTCTTCCACATGCTCAGAGATGGCTCGAGCACACAATTTGAACGCGATCCGCGGGAAGACGCGAAACGTCTGCCGATATGCTTTAAAATGGCAATAGACCAAAAATGGAAAAATATGCGGCCAGCCTTGGACACAGCGGCCATTCCTTGCATGTGCGGCCACAAACAATTTCATCAACTCATTATTTTCTATAGTGCGCATATTGGGAAAACCCGTTGAAACCGACGCCTTGGCCACCTGGGGGCAGCATAACGATATAGAACAGACATCTGAACACCTCACTCAGTAAGGGGTAGTAATATCAGTCGTTTCTTTGCAGAGGATAAAGAATATGCCTCATATTACGCTCCTCCACGGCCAAGTTGAAATATCCGTTGCTGAAAGGGACGCTTTGCCCTGGCACAGGCCCGTTCCTGGCTCGCAAAATGTTGATTCGAGTTCAAGCGAATAATTCATTTCACAATAGAGATATTGGCAGTCTCGCGCTTTACATAGCTGCCTTTGGCTTTTTTGGGAAGCAACACGCCGGCACAGCGACTTGGCCAGGACGCCGGCATCTGATTGCAATGGGAGCGGCTCTCCTCTTGTCTCATTGGCACTTGAAAGACAAAGGGTGGGGAATCTTCACATCAACATCACCAAAATCAAGTCTCATTTGCAAACAGATTGAAGAAGAAAATGCGATTTACGCTCACTCGCATTTAAAAAACGAAAGCTCTTTTCTTCCAACGACACACTCAAGGTCCAAGTGGTCACTGGTACCGCGTACCTGGCCTTGCGACAGTGGCCCGGACATCAGTCCCAAACTACAGGAACATCCCAGTTCCCCACAACTCCTTGAAATGGCGCGACAATTATCGGAATCGCCTGCACAACCGTCACAGTGCAGTATTGTACTTTGTAACTACTGCACTAGCGGTCACTAGGGATGTCACGATATCCAAAATGTCACCATACGATAATGATCACGATATTGTGGGGAGGTTGGCGATATATATATAAAAAAAAAAAACTCACGATATTGTAAAAAAAAAAAAAAAAAAAAAAGAACTCATATTAAAAAAAAATAAAAAAATCACAATATTCTGTTTTCGTACATAATTGCAGCATTCGCAAAGAATGGCTTGGCCAGTCATGTGCTCCTCTTGGCGATTAGCATGGGTCTTAAACATAGGTGGAATCAAATTAAACGGCACTAATAAACGAACCGCTAGAGGGTGTTGCAACTGCACGAACGGAAAACAACTTGGGCTTTTAAACGGATTTGCTGCCATTAATGCCGTGGCATGACGACGCCGATATAGTGCGGCGATTCTAATATCGCAATATGGCGATATTTCGACATCCCTAGTGGTCACTCTACTTGATGACTGTCTGGCTTTGTTTGCACAGCTGTCACTGGGAGGTACCACGACACAAATGGTACCCTTACATTTAGACTAGAAAGACTTTCTATACTTGGCCGTCATGTTTGTTTGTGACTGCAATACGGGCGTAGCTCAGATGAGACAAATTCCTTGTGTGTTTCACAGACTTGGCCAAATGTGATTTTGATTCTGATTGAGGTGCACCTGCAACATCTCCGGTGCCAGCATTTTAATTCTGCGTGCCACTTGGGCGTCACCCGCAGCCGCGGAAACTCTTGATTTCCCGGGATGCTTCGTGACCGCTCTCTCGGAAGGTCTCCCATCCAGGCTGCGGCTGAAATGAACGAAGGCGCAACTGAAGAGGGTGCCGCGGCTATAATAAGATTGTTTTTTTGTTTTTTTTTTCGTGTTCATTTTAGCTTTGTTTAAACAGCGCGTTTCGTACACAAGCTAACTCAATGTGCTTCACACAACACTTAAAGGAAGCATTTTAATGCAAAATACAACATTCAAAGGCAAATGGATTTAAGACATTAGAAATACTAAATAATCCAAGACATTTGAAAGAAAAGTAGAGAAATAAAAAGTAATTTCGTAAAATTAGTAAAAGAACATGGGAAAATGTGTTGTAGAAATGCTCTAAAGGACCGCCATACTTAGCACGTTTGCTTGGGCTCGACAAATTGAGCCAAGTCTGCAAGACCAGCAGCAGAACGCTAACATCTATTCTAGCCAGTGTAAAGTCTCCACGATTGGAGAAATATGTTCCGGTCAGGACCCGAGCTGCAGCTGTTTGATGCTCTTTTGAGGGAGTCCAGTCAGAAGACCGTTACAATAATCAAGTCTACTGGAGGTAAAAGCACGGATAAGATTTGATGTGACTGCTCAAAGTCAGATCCGAGTCTATAAGCATCCAGCGTTTTGGACTTGTTTTTTTTTTTTCCATCTTTAAAGGCAGCGACTAAGTGTTTACTAACAACAATCCTCTTTTCTTTATCGCCCCAAAACGATTACCTCAGTCTTGTTTTCGGTGAAGGAAATTTTGGTTCAACCAGTTATTAGCTTGATTTAATCGGTGACACAGCACCTGAATTGGGCTGTTGTCATTTAGGGACATAGCTAGATCTAGGATGTGTGACATCTGCATATCCAACATGGGCGTTCTGATGAATTGGACGCAAAGGTAGCAAATACAGGCTGAACAAAAGGGGTCCAACGACTGAACCTTGAGGTACCCCGCGTCATGGCCACTCGATCAGATTTCAAACGTCTAATGGTCACAATATAACTACCTCTTTTCCTCCAAACAGGCCCTGAACCATTTCAGGACTGTTCCATTTTGTACGGTTGTTGAAAATCATCTTTTAGAAAGGGCATAGGGAACGCAAGTGGCGAGACGGTTATTGCAAGACACCCGCCCCCCAAAAAAAAAAAAAAAAAAAAAAAAAAATCCCATAAAAGATATAAAGTTTGCTTGGAAAGCATGTAATTAGGACAATATGGGGCCTTAATCCCAGCAGCGCGCAGATGGAGCGATAACACTGCTCAGTGTGTCGTCTGTCATCTTAAAAGGTGCGCCGGAGCTGATAGCAAGCGACAGACTGCACTAAATCACAAACGCCGCACTTTGTTGTCACGCTAACAGCCTGAGATGATGACACGCTACACCTGCACTACAATCATAAACATCCAGCTATCCTTTTCATACGGATGGATGGCAACAGAGATGGGTTGAAAATGAACTTGTGTGAAAAAGGGGTTTGGGTTGATTTGCCACAGGGGGCGCTCTCGGTCTGCTTGGAGAGAGACAAAATAAAGTGTGGTTTTTTTTTTTTCCCTTCTTTTTAGTAAAACACGTGCGTGCAGCGTCACAGATGAAAAACAGTCCGCTCTTCCCCAGACAGCATCCTTTTGGCCTGAATGTGCCTGTTGCCACGGCAACAGTGCACCGTTCTCAAAGCGGAGGTGCACATAGGCAGACAAACGCACACTCGTCCTCCCCTCGTCTGTCTCGGCGCGCCCTCATGCCTTCATTCCCGTCTGGGCTGCGCATGGCGGTGTTTCGAACGCTGTGGTGCCTTCAGATATACATGGAGACGAGTGTGTGTGTGTGTGTGTGTGTGTGTGTGTGTGTGGTGGGGGGGCGCACTTCACAAGTCAGTAAACTGCAGTGTTAGTCATTTTTTCGCAGAAGATAAAGAAAATATGCCTGCAATGTTCGCAAGGCAAAGTGAAACTACGAAAATCTGACCAGCATTATAAATGCATCGAGAAATTTTTGTTTTTTTTTAACACCCAAAATCACAAACACTTGACATATCAGGGAGAAACTTCCCAAAAGCATTTTCCAAAAACAAACCAAACTGTTATCAGTCTACATGAGTTGCTGCACCGTTTGTGTTACAGTAATGCCATCATTTCACAAAATGTAAACAACCGCTTTTTTCCACATTTTTTGGCTTCAATTCAACGGCCATTGTGCTGGTCCTTCTGGTACGTGTGCCTTGGCCACCTGGGGGCAGTATAATCAAGACATGATATACAAAACAGAGCCAGTCTCAACTTCTCAGTAAACTGCAGTAGTAGTCATTCTTCACAGAGGATAGAGAATATAAGAATATAAATATCTGTCGCTTTAAGGGTTACAACCTTGATGCTAATTTCATTAACATATGTACAGTGTGTTGCATTGTTTGTTAGCATTAAGCAAGCTGATTTTCCTAACGTGCTTTGATGGGGAAAAAAACAAGCTAGCTTGACAGTTAGCTTCAACTGGGAGTGCCATTAAACATCGCGGAGCCTCTTTTTTGAAGGATTGTTCACAGTCTGCCAAACTAAGTACGTTTTGTGAGACTCGTTTTATAAAATGACTTATTGCGGTCAATCATCAAAACAAACTCCAGCCGGTGAGCGTGAAACATCAACACGTCAATCACAGCGACAAGAAAAGGCAAGGTTGTAACAGCAAGAAGGTCGGACCACTTAGCGGCAGTGACGCTTCCTCCTCCAACTTTGCGTTCGCCTTCCGCCCGAACGGGCGGCTAGCATGTCATTAGCCGAGCGGCGTCCCAAACTAGCCGCAAAAAACGCCATCCGCGAGATCGTCAGGCGGCCGATCGAGGATGCCGCTCGCGAGACGGCCGTGATTGATTCCGTGCGCGCCGTCCGTGTTTAACCCATTTCGCCTTTCTCAACAGCTCCCCAAAACCGTCGGTCGCCTTTGGAATTACCCTTGAAAACCTGAAGTTCGCCCAGAAATTCAACACTTACAACATGATTAATATCTCAGCCCCTGTAGCAGGCAGAAACATAATTCCAAAAGAATTAAAGAGCTTAGACATGTGGCTTTCACACAGGCAGAATTTATTATTATTTACTGTTTCAATCGAAGATGTAAAAATAACGTGTCAGAGCAAAAGAGAAGCACTATTTTAATTAAAAAAAAAAAAAAATCGATCGGTAATTATCGTCCTCTATTCTGTTACAAGGACGTCAATATCGTCATTGTCTACAAACTATATCATATTACGTTCGATTGGTTCCACTGGTCGTGCGCGTCGTCTAAATGTCACTGCCGTTACTTGCTTTAATCAGAGCTCCCGGCGAGCGACGGCGTCCGCCATTAGCCTACCTCCGGCTCGAAAAAATTCCACGACATCCTCCGCGGTCTCGCGACACCGTCACGTGACTATTCTGATGCATTAAATTGGCTAAGAGCCGGAGAATTGGATTAAAAAAGGACAGTGATGTATCCGCTGTGCCGGCTTGAAAGGTAGAAAGACGCAACAGCGCTCCCGGCTCTAGTGGTAGAAACGCGGTTCTGCGCTCCCGAGCTTAATGGGTTAAGCAGATACCCTGCAAGGTGCGGCGGCGCGTCATCATCCATCATCTGGCCGCGCGGGAATGTCCTGTCAGTCACCAGAAAAAATGGCCACAAGAGATTAGAGTGAATGCGGAGTTGAAAGCGCAAGACATGCTGCTTGACACGTGGAAACAAATACGACCTAAGAAGAGTATTTCTCACAGCAAAGTGACAAAACAAAATCAGAGAAGCGGGGAACGAGGTCGGCAATTAGAATATAGCTGCGACATTGTAAAATCTCAGCGATTCCGGGAATGACGGTCCCGGTTCCGCTCGATTCTCGGTTATCGATGCCCAACCCTAGTTACGGCATTGAAATCAATGACAGCGGCACACCAACAGCAGGCTTTGTTATTTCAACTTTATTCGTAGGTAAGAGACAACAATTACAATTGGCGCTCTTGAGACGTAATCACTTCCCTTATTTTGTAGTGTTTTTGCTGTTTCAGTTGTGCTTCTTATCCAGTACAGGTTACACATCCGCACCTTTAGCAGCCACATGTAAACTAACATTTTTGCGAGACATTTTGCATATGAAAGCGTAAACAAACATTTTGGTTGCATGTAGATATAGATTTCTATATAGAGAGTTAAAAAAAAAAACACACCCACACATATATGACAGTAACTGACCAGTAGAAGTTGTAACCTTAGAAGCAAACAATTTCTTTTGATGACCTGACGTGCGGAGGGTGTCGAGGATGAGCCGGCGCTCGGGTAGACGCGGCGGCGGCCCCGGGAGCCAACCGTCCGCCAGGACGATGACCAGGGGAGAGATTGTGGGAGGAGCAGCAGCACCGGCGGGGAGGAAAGGGGGCGGGGCCACGGCTGTTTGAATTGACCATTGGCTCATAGTTAATTCCTCCACACTGTTTAGCGTTGAGAGATTTTCCAAGCGTTCAAGTGCTCGTGTTTGGCTGAAGAACGCCTCCGTGTTTGTGAATATGTCATCTCGTTTTGTTTTTTAACCTCAGGAGGTGCAGCGTGGCGGGAGCCGCTTGGAAATGTGCTTGCGCGCACACAATTAGGCTAATGTATGCAAGGGCACACGTTGAGGAATCGGAGCCGCGCCGCTGCTGCCGGGAGTCTCCGGAGTCTCTTATTAGTCCGGCTAATTTCACATCACTTGACAGAGTATTAATGAAGAAATGAATCAGCGGAGCTTCACGGGGAAAAAAAAACCAACACAGCGGGCCTGCCTGCCTCACGTGGGCGCATCATCTCGTTTACGCCTCACCAAGTCTATATTCCGACGCGAGGCGGAGTAACGACCGCTCGCTGCTATTACTGATACAGTAACACGACTTTGGCCGCGACGACAAGCCGAAGGAACGCCCAAGCAAAAGAGTCCCGACTTCCCGACTGGATCACACATTCCCAGAATGCACTTGACACGAAAGCTTAGAGAAGATTAGAAAGCGCCTTCGCACTCGGCCTCCAAACTTTCCGAGATGACGGAAACGGAGTCAGTGGAGCCGATGGCTTGAAGCGGCGGCGCCTACTCGATGCGGGTTATCCGAGCACACCGTCGGTACGCCGGTAACTTTTGATTAGTAGGTCGTGTTGCGCGCGTTGCGGTCAGTTTAAGACTAGTGATGGAATGTAGCTCAGGCAAAACTAATCCTCATCCGGGAGAATGACTAAATAAAGCACTAGTTCACATTGTCATCTATTATTGTGCGTGTCTACTCTACGTCCTCCTTGCTACCTGGAGATGCCGCCCCCCCAAAACAAAGCCCCGTACCTCACTTGCGGCAAACTATACGATAAGCCCCAACAACACCCCCCCCCCCCCCCGCCCCCCCAGCCCCCGCCCTCTCACTCTACTCCTCGATCTCCAGGATCAGGTCGTCGCCCTCCAGGGAGGAGTCGGCCACGGCGTGCACCGCCTTGACGGTGCCCGACAGCGGCGAGTTGACCACCGTCTCCATTTTCATGGCGGAGAGGACGCACAGAGGCTGACCCTTTTCCACCTGCAAAAGGGAAAGCGGAGTCAGTCAGCGCCAGAACCGGGAAAAAGTACTCGCTCGACAATTACAGGAAAGTAATTGTACTTATGTACAATTACAGATGCTTGTGTCTAAAAAAAAAAAAAAAAAAAAAAAAAAAAGGGGACACTAGCAAAAGATGAAATCCTGACTCAGTGCTTTGAAATGGGTGAAGGTAAAACAAAGTATCACATTAAAAATGTATTTTTACTCAATACCCATTTTGACAACTTGGCACAATGGGAAAAACGAGTCGCACGCAAAATAGTTTCACTCATTTTTTTTTTTTTTTTTTTAACCACCTCCCGCCCTCGAAAAATGCGAAAAAAAAAAAAAAAAAAAAAAGATACACAAACAACAAGTGACACACTGTTCCCTTGATTGTCAAGCTTTGCTCATACACAAACCTCAACTGTGGCTTTGTCACGCGGTTACCATGGTAACCGTCAGTGGTGTTTTCTGGCATGGGCATTATGTGCGGCCACACGAAAAAAACTGAAACGTGAAATAGTTTTCCAGTGTGTAACGGCGTGACAGCCGAGCATTGGTGTTTGCGACGGGAAATTGTGCCGCTGATGTTTGAGTGCAACAATACAAGTGCGAGGGATGAAGTCACATCGATTTCGCCGTTCACTGGCGCCAATTTGGCGTCGGGGGGGAAGGATGGAACGTTTGCCAAGAAAGAGACGGAAATTGCGGCTTTGCCAAAGTTCTGTAACCAGCGAAACTGGGAGGCAGCCATGTTGATTGGCCACCGCATCCTAACCTGGACCATGATTGTTGCTGCTAATTGTTCAAACAATGACGCTCTTGTTAGCATAAGCATTTGACGGACAATCTTCTCTGTCATTTTTTTATTCTTCAAGTACACCCATTGGAAATGAAAACTGAAAACTTAAAATGTGTGCGAACACTCAACGAATCAATTTGAGCGTTTCTGTGAATTAGGGCGATTTCTGTCACTTACGATCATCACGCCCCGGGTGGAAACTAAATGAGTCGATTTGAGTGTTTGACCTCATGGCAGTTAGTTTCTTGGCATTCTGAGTTAATATGAGTTAGTTGGGGGTTAGGATCTGTAGGAGTTGGGAGTTAGTTTGTAGGAGTTTGTTGTGTATTTGCAGGAGATAGGTGTGTGGAAGAGTTAGTCTGGAGTTTGTTGGAGTTAGTTGGGGGAGTGTAGGAGTTAGTTGGGAGTTTGCAGTGGTTATGATTTTTGTAAGAGTTGGGAGTTTGTAGGAGTTAGTTGGGAGTTTATAGGAGTTATTTGGGACTTTGTAGGAGTTAGGTGGCAACGAGTAGGAGTCGGTTGGAGTTTGTAAGAGGTAGTTGGGAGTTTGTAGGAGTTAGTTGGAAGTTAGCTGGATGTGTGTAGGAGTTAGTTGCGTGTGTGTGGAAGTCAGTTGGGGAGGTGTAAAAGTTAGCTGGGAGTTAGGTGTTTGTTGGAGTTAGTTGGGGGGGTGTAGGAGTCAGTTGGGAGTTTGCAGTGGTTGTGATTTTGTCAGAGTTGGGAGTTTGTACAATTTTTATCGGAATTATTTTGAGTTTGTAGGAGTTAGTTGGTAGGTAGTTGGAGTTTGGGGGGGGGGGTTCGTTGGAATTGATTGGAGTTGAAATTGGATTTTATTTGCTTGCTTGCCGTCACTTAGCTTTAGCCACATTAGCATGATAGTGAAACCACCTTTTAGCCTTTTATAAATTCTCAAGTATAGCACATATCCCTGACAAATCTACGAAAGCACAGTAAGAAAGCGCTTTTATCCCCTGAAAACCCCGAGTGTGATTGTGTGTGACAACAGCTGACCTTGTCGCCCACTTCCACTTTGACCTCCAGCACTTTTCCGGGCATGGGCGCGCCCACCTGACCCTTGATGGACTTCTGCGCCTTGGGATGGAACTTCATCTCCTGGTGGGGGGAGATTTCGGGCATCCGTCATCGGTGACAAATGCGCTCACAGGTGTGAGGAGAAATAGAACGTCATCATCGCTAAGCTCTCTCTCCATTCATACACATCCTCATTGTTTACTTGGAGCCATTCATCCTCCGTTTGCGCGGCGTCTATCATTCATCCGCCCAACGCGGCTGCCTCTCCTTCTCTTTGCAGCGCCATCCATCACGTCGTACCTTCATGGCCACCGTGTCTTTCACCAGCACCGATCTCAGCTGGCCGTTCAGCTCAAAGAAGACTTCCCTCTGGCCGGCCTTGTTCAGGTCGCCCAGGGCCAGGGCCTTGATGTGCAGGATCTTGCCCCTCTCCAGCTCCACCTGCGGGCCGAGGGCGCAAGATAAGACGAAAATGGTAGGACTCGACTTTGGGCGGTCGGCCCCCGTGGCCCTCGGATGATTCGGTCCCGCTGGTCGGCTCGCGCCTCGGCCCGCCGCCTAATACAGGAATGCTCGTAAGATCCTTGTGTTTGTGCAACGCTGTGAGCGAACGCTCCTTTACCGCAGGAGCGTCCGCCGGCGCGAAGCGGACGACGCGTTGAGCTCTCACGGCGTCTCCGAAACTCGAACCTCTCAAAACGGCTTTCACGCTAGACTTAACGCGACCTTATTAATAACCGGTCGTGCAATGAGATCGTGTGTGTGTGTGTTTGCGTCTGCAAATATGACAAGTGACAGCACGTGTATGTTGCAATCGGTGTTTGTGCAAATCTGAGTTTACGTTCCTGTCAAACACAATTAAAATGAGACTGAATCACCAGCACGAGGCCGGCCAAGGCGAGGTTTTTATTAGCCGCACGTGTGGGTGAGTGACAGCAATGTGCGTGCGTGCGTGCGCCCCAGACTCCGCCTTCAACACTTTCTGACGAGTTTTGCAAGGGACTGGAAATGAAGTGTGAGACGACGCCAGAGGCTCCTCGGCTGTCTACTTTCCCGACATGTCAACAAGTTGAGGATTTGTAAACTCGCACTTAGCAATCAGTCAGATGTGCCTTATTCGATTCATTCATTCATCCATCAGGGCTTCTAAAATAGCCTGCGAAGTGAATTAAGAGATTTGGCAGACAGCATGTGGACAGGGGCTGGCGTGGCCGCTTTAGAGCGCATCCTTGTTGGCAGCGAGTGTGCGCCAAGTCACAGTGAGAGAGGCGGAAGCACAGAGGGGAGGGGCATATCCAAAAAAAAAAAAAAAAGTCAGATTTGACAGTGTGGGCACTGATAACAGTGCACAGGCGTGGCCGCATTAGAGTGCAACGTTGTTGGCAGCGAGTGTGCGCCAAGTCACGGTGAGAGAGGCGGAAGCACCGGGGGGGTAGGGCGTACCTAAAAAAAAAAGTCAGATTCGACAGTGTGGGCACTGATAACAGTGCACAGGCGTGGCCGCATTAGAGCGCATCGTTGTTGGCAGCGAGTGTGTGCCAAGTCACATGAGAGAGGTGGAAGAACAGGGGGGTGGGGCGTACCCAATGTGGGCAGTGATAACAGTGCACAGGCACGGCAGCATTAGAGTGCCTCATTGTCACGGTGCGGAAAATCCCAGTGAGATATACTCCCATCCAACAATACATTTCATATTCATATTACACAATGACGACCACGGCGCCAATTAAAAATGATTATTATCTTTGTAACGGTTACATTTTTTACATGTATTTATTTGATATCGCCTTTGTACTGGATCGGTTTGGAGGTCCCCCAAATGCCGACAAAGTCACAAAAGATGACAGTTAAGCTCATCTTGCTCCTTTGTAGGGCGGAAAAGTTGCAGAAACACCATGAAAAGTGTCTGATTTGTTCTCCGCTAGGAGAGCGAAGGGCGCCTTTCCATTTGTCTCCCTCGCCTCCTTGCACAGGCCATGAAGCAGCGCTTGTGAAAAAGCAAAAAGTTGTCACATTCTGACGAGCTTTCCTGGCTGCCGCTAATTGGACGCCATACGGTGGAAGTGCCCATTGTCATGACAACAACAGGCTCGTTGTTTTGCGCTGGAGAGGAATGACTGATGGGCGGAGCGGAAAGACCGTCAAGAGAAAAAGCGTCGAAAAAACCCCCCAAAAAACCCAATCAAATCAAATCCCTGCCAATGTTGGAGTGGCATGTTAGCGCTCTGCACTCCGGCTCAATAGCATATCTGAGCGATCGATGCAACTGTTGAATCTTTGATAACGCGGCGGCGGCGGCGAAATGCTGCTCCTCGGGTCCCCGAGCAATATAAAAATCAATTAACGCCAACCCGGAGCCCTTCTGCCGCCGTCAAATGAAACACGCTTGCCCTTGGCCGCGCGCAATAACTTGGCATGCGCGCGCGCACAACCCGTAATGAGAATATTGATATTGTCGAAAAAAGCAGAAATGATTCATCAAGGCGGATGGGAATGTGCTCATTTCACATACGAGGACTAAATATTGCAGCAGGTGCAAAAAGGAAATGAAAGACGGATGACTGACTGACTGCAATGATGACATGAAATACTTTGGGAACATGGCGGGGAGGGGGTTCCCTTTCTTCTTCATCGAACACCGCTGCAGCGCAGGGCCGGCCGGTTGCTTGTTGATGAAAGGCACTTGAGCGGCTCCAGTGTCAATTGCGCTCGACACATGAAAAGTAGGCGGCACTTTCTGCAGCCGGCCATTCATCAGCACAAGCGCACTTGTCAAACGACTCATGAAGCGCTCGTTACAAAGAAATAACAAGCAATCCCAGTTACCTCCTGTCTGCGTCTCGTGGGTCTGTCGGGTCCGTGTCAAAAGTTACCTCAAACTCCTCGGCGATCTTTGGTCCGTCCAGGAAGAGCCTTGTGCTCAGACAGTCCACCGGGCCAAAGTTAGCTGCAGCGGAGGAGGAATAATAGTAAATATGCTGCATAGACTGTGTGTGCGTGCATGCGTGCGTATACGGTATATACAGGATATATACACACAGGATATATATATGTATCTATATATATATATATATATATATATATATATATATATATATATATATGTATCTATGTATCTATCTATATATATGTATATATGTATCTATATACATATATACATATACATATATATGGTATATATACATATAGATGGTATATGCACTTTCTTCTTTCATTATTGGTTTAATTAAGAACAGATCTGAAATCTATTGTGTGAGTAAAATGCTGTTAATCCCAATGGATTGGTCTGTGTGTATTAAGTTAAATTGACAGGCATTTTGAGTTCAAAGAAAGAAAAATTAAATTTACATAAAAGACATTCAAAATACTTCATTTTTCATTATTTTTTATTTTACAAAGAAATCGTAATCGTAAAATCGGGTTTGAGAGAAAATAATCGGGATTTTCTTATTAGGCAAAATCGAACAGCCCTAATGTATACCATATATATGTATACATATATATCTGTATGTATATATATATATATATATATATATATCTGTATGTATGTATATATATATATATATATATATATATATATATATATATATATATATGTGTGTGTGTGTATATATATATATATATACGTATATATATGTGTGTATATATATATATATATACACACATATTATATATATACACACATATTATATATATAAAACACATTGGATAAATATTTTGGCTCATTTTCAACCTGTTTGCGCTAATTGTGTGTGTGCGCATCTATAAAGAGAAATATGCATCAATTTGCGTAAGTGTCGGAACTATTGCATGTCTTTGCCATTATTGCTTGCATCCGCATTTTTATGACACATTCCAATTGCGAAATTGCAGGCTGACAAGAATTTGCCGCGCATCATCCCAACCCACCGGTGAACTCCTTGAATTCCTGGAAGACCTTTGGGTACATGGCCGCCGACATGACGTCTTCGGGCGTGATCTCTTCGCCAAACGCCGCCCGGAGCCCGTCCTCCAGGCACTTGAAGTCCATCGGCGGCAGAGAGGCGCCGGGGCGGCCGTCCACGCGGGGGAGGGACTTGAGCACCTGGACCAAGAGGAGAGTCGGCCGAGTCATTTTCGATGAAGGTTGAAAGCGGGTCGAGATGTTACGTCCCAAGGAAAACACTCGTGGGACTCGCAAGGCTTCGTCAAGTGTTAAGAGCTGCTAAGGTTCACGGCGTACTTCTCGCCTTTCCATAAAAGCTTTCACCTGCCTTTGACTTCGGAAGACAGGGACCATCGCCAGAGAGTAAACTCAAACAAACTCATCCGAACCGTTTGTGTTTCCGCGTTGCCGAAAAGGCACCGGCACGGGCCTCGCCGAGAAGCTATTTGTCACGCCGCTTCCACGGCGGCTGACTCAACGCGCGCGTCACGGCGACACTTCAAAGATGGCGGCGCCACTGAAGTCCCCGCTCACGATTGACGCCGCGTCCTCCGGAGGTCGCTTGAACAAATGGAGACAAAGGCTCGCTTACGATTATTAAACGGCACACTCCCACGCTCTGCGTCAATGAGTTTGGCCCGAAAGACGTCTACGTAAGAACAAAACGCCGGGGGCCACTTTCCTCCTCTTGGGGGGCGTATTTGCATGAAAAAAACCCAACAAAAAAAACGCTGGACTGACGGCGTGTGGCGTGATCGGCGAATGACCGCTCGCCAACTATTTCAGGCGTCATTAAAGAAACATGACATGTGCCGTGCTCAAAATGCCCACAGCTTCAGCACAGGGAGCCGATGATATCACCCTGGTGTGTGTGCGTGTGCAGCAGCCATCCGGAGATGCTTACTAACGAAGCGCATTTTAAAGGGGGTGGGGCTAGAGTAGGACTGATTTCATTGGACAATACTAGCACTTTTAAAATTGGCAACAAATGTTTTTTTTTTCTTGAACACATTGCAACAAAAGACAAAGATCGGTTGATTAATTGGTTAACAGAATTTAATTCTGCTAAATATCGGAATATCTGTAGGCGCTACCTTACAGTAGACGTACATACGATAATGTCCTCATATGTGGGAAAGGAGAGCCACAGTTTCTGCTGGACCTTTCAGCGGTGTACTGAATGCCGGGAAAATCGTTTTTTAAAAAATTGCACATTCACGTAGGAGCTGCTGTAGACCACAGCTCACGAGCAGACACTCACACGCATTCATTATGTTTAAAAACTGACGTTAGATCAATTTAAGTGTGTTGAAAGCGTGTCGGGAGCATAAAACGCCTTTTTTTTTTGTCTATTTCATGAATTTTCACATACTGGAGGTGTGTTTGTAACATATTGTGTGCGACAGAAGGATTCACTGAAGCGCTTGTGTGCGACTTTATGGAAGCGCTGCGATTACCTTGGACCTAAAGGGCTCCGGGAATCCTCCGTGCGGTATCCCAACGTAACCCTGAAGGAACTCCACCACGGACAGAGGGAAGGACAGCTCGTCGGCCCTCTCCTCCACCTCGGCGCGGCTCAGGTTGTTCTGGACCATGAACTGGGCCAGGTCGCCCACGATCTTGGAGGACGGCGTCACCTAAAGGACGCGGCCACAGTTGAGCGCCACACGGAACAGCTCCCGGCAAGCAAAACATTCATGAAAATCGCATGTGCCTCTTGATTATTTATGGCGGCGGCTCATGATGCTAAACGCAGCGTTCATTTGCATCACAGCGATGAGCAGAACACCCGTGGACAACCGGAGACACCGACGCACAAATCAGAGATGTTTATTTGACGTAGTCTCCGGCTGACTTATTCAACGCTCATTGATTGCGCTTTTTTTTTTTTTTTTTTTTTAACATAACGCCTGTCTACAGGAATGCCGGAGGGATGGGTTAGCGGCCGCTGAAATCTTCAGAGTGGCCATTACACGAGTCCCGCAAGTAAAAAAAAAAAAACATAAAACAAAAACAAAATCAACTCAAAGCAGACTGCAGCGTGACAAGTGTGCATAGCAAGTCTCACTTCCTCCAACGTTCTCAGCATTTCCTCAGGCCAATCTTCGCTTATTTATTGCAAAGTAAAAGGGCCATTGCCTTTTGTTTTCTCATGCGTCTTCAAGAATCACGACTTTCTCTCGCTCTGCTTACTAGCAACATTTGTCATCGCACTAAAACGCTCCCTTTCTTGACACGCACGGACCCATTTCTTTCAATATTGCAATTTTTTTGCTGCAGTAACAATCCATAACGTCGCAGATCCCTACTTGATTCTTGGCTTTTATTTGTATTTTCATGCATTTCAATATGAATGGGCTAGCGTCAACGTGCTGGAACGCGCTTACGTCACCGACGCGCGAGTGTTTCTCACGCTTCGCTAGCTCGCTAGCATCGACGGGCTTCGAGCTTAAGCTAGCTACTAGTGCGGCTAAAAAAAAAGTTGCGGGGTCGCTCCGAAGTCAGTAATTTTGTCTCTGTGGCGGCGAATGATCTGCACTCCTTCCGAGTATCGTTTCCCTGAAGGGATGCCGGGAGAGTAATTCACAGAAGACCGAAAAGCCGTGCTAATTGTTAAGCTAACCTAAGCTAGTAATCGAGTGCACTATTCAAAGAAGTCTTGCCGGAACCGTGTTCAGGTGCAAATTACAGTAGCGGGCAAATTAGCAAGCTTCCCGAGAGAAAACGAGACACGTAATAATGAATAATGCTACACACAAACAGGACCTGTTACGTTGCGACCTAATCAGCCAGGAGGGAATGGTCGAGAAGATTAAAAGTAGATTCATATAGTAAACTGAACGTAAATTGTTTGTTTGTTTTCGCAATACAGTCCTAAGTTTTGAGATCTTTACAATAAATGTTCTCAGAATTATATTACAGTTTTTTTTTAATAATCAATTCAGCTTTGCTAAAGGCCCATATAACCCATTCAGAAATTTTAAGCTTGAACTGAAATTTCTTTTCGGGTTTTCATATTGCTCCCCTTAAAATGTTTTTGGACGGGAAAATACAGTTTGCCTCTATTCTCAAAGTGAATTTATTTCTCGTGACTATATCCATTATTCTCTTGTTTCAATTCCTATTTGCCTGGTATCTTTTCATTTACCTAGACTGATACTTGGTTTGCTTTCAATCATTTTAATTCTTAAAATTATAGATGATTCTATTATGATTTTTGCAATGTCTTAACATTTTGTTTCTGTTTTCGTAACGTTTTATTTACAGCACTTTGAACTGTCTTCTATTTTGCATTACAAATAAACTTGCCTTGCCTTGATAAATACAAAAATATTGATAATACAAAAAAAAGGAAATCAACCGTTCATTAGTTCTATTATTCATGCATCGTATTTTTATTGTTTAATAAAACCCTCGCTGGCATTAACCTGCAAAATACTGAAATTCTAAACAGATTTTATAGTGGCAGCCCAAATATACATACATACACATGTATATACATACATACACATATATATAGAGTACATATATACATATATACACATGCTTGCATTCTCATGTACATGCGCATGCAATCTCTCATACACGCTGATGTTATCACACTTTTACATTCAACTCTGCTCGATGTTTCTTTTAATACCTCCACCCTTCCTCTTCCTCCCCCTAAAACCCGTCTTGAGGATTGTCTTCATCTTTCTCACTTCCCTCTGTGTGTGTGTGTGTGCGTGGGTGTGTGAGCGAACACATAAACAACTCTCTCGCTTTTACAGTGTCAAGGGAGCCGGGCAGGAAAGCGGCAGCGGTGAAGAATGGTACCTGTCACCAGACGAGGAGACAGCAGACAGAAGCGATAACGAGACACTGGGAGAGCGAGCCCAAGTGGGGGAAACGACGCGAAGATTAGAGATACCGGCCTCGGAGTCTAATCAAAATGAGGGAGAGACAGACGTGCGAGTCGAGACCAAATGGAGGCGGCGTGCAAGCGGCGGAGGGTGATGGAGTGAAGGAGGAAGAAGAAGAAGAAAAAAAAAGGCAACGGTGAAGACCGGCGGCGGGCCGTGCACGTCGTGTCCTGCTCGACCTGACACAGACGTTTGTGTGTCTGTGTGCGCGCGTAGCCTCTAATTACACAAGAGTAGAAGACAAAGTGAGCAGACAGGCCTCGATGTTGGGCAATTGAAACCGGAGGCAATTGAAAGACTAGAAAAGTTCAGTCATTGCACACTTGTACTTTCCAGAGCTGGGCACTTGACCCTTTTTTGCCCGTCCGGCCGCGCCAGATTCATAAACATTGTCGGACCCCGCCTTGAACGGAAGAGGTTTATTTAAAGACAATTAGCCGGCTAACTTATTATTCAAACCCGCTGTGGACACGCTTCAAACGCGCCACTTACTCACGTACTTATCCAGCTGCCTGTGCTTACTTCCATTGCGAGCCCTGGGGTTGCTTTTGTCGTATTGTATAATTTTTGGGATCCAACGGACGACAAGTCTGCAAGCATTCAACAAGTTACTTATTTTCCACACGTCCCCCTCCTTCACACTTCCCGGCCTTCAAAATAAAAGCATGCCAGCAGACCACTACGCAGCAGTTTTGCTACGGCGTATTTCCGGAAGTAGGAAGAGGGCCGATTAGTGGGCCGGGCTAAAATCAACTTCCGGCCATGCTTAGTCCAGCCATTTTTTTTATTCATTTGTCACCCCCCACCTCTCCGCCCCAAAAATGGTCATCCGGCCCAGGGACGGACTGCCCAGCTCTGGTACTTTCACTTACAAGTTTTGGGCTCCGTGACCAAGCTCGGAAGTAAATTCACTCGTACAGTGGTGCCTTAACACACGCAATACATTAGAACGCCACCACTGCTATTCGTTAGCCTGTCTATGGTGCGTCCCGTGATGCGTTAGCATTAAGCTAGTGGCGAAGTTACGTTTGTTTGAAGTACGCGGAAATGTAATCGAATCTTAATGCCCGTGTGCACTCCGTATGCACTGCCCTGCAAAATAGAAAGGTTAGCTTGATGACGAACGGCAACAGCCTAGCAGGATGGACACGGCCATCACATGAACTTGGCCAAGTTCATTTGTCGGTGGCTTGCAGGAAACAAGTTGACACCTAATCGCGCCTGTGCAATGCTGGGGGCGTTTCCTCTCGGCGTCTCACCTTAATGAGGTCTCCGAGTAGCTTGTTGGCTTCGGTGTAGGCCTTCTTCACCTCCTTGAACTTATTCCCCAGGCCCATGCTGTGCGCCTGCAGTCACACAACAACAACATCAACGACGACAAGAGCGCGAGCGAGACGAATACTTGGAAATTCTGGGCTTCACTCAAGGCGAAACAAACAAACAAAACATCTGCACTGCAGAAAGACAATCAAGTCCGTGCACAGCTCCGAGCGCATTTGGTGCCATCATCATAGCGCAGTGGCGGTGCTAGGCTTTTACCCTTGTGGGGGTGGGGGTGGGGGGTTGCAAGACTATCTCAGTGGGTCCGCAGAACAAACAAGTCTTTTTAAAACCCCCCGAAAATCTTCAGAAAATGTTGATAGACATTCATTATATGAAATGTGGGGGAAAAAAAAAAAAAAAAAAAAAAAACACAGAAAAATCGGACAATACCCAAAAATCTATTAACCCGGGGGGGGGGGGGGGTCTCTGCCAGTGTCATAGCGTAGGCCTGAGTATTCATCCAAAATGTGATAAGGTTTAAAAACTATTTTACTATGATTGTAAGCCACTGTAACATTATGAGCAGTTAAAAAAAAAAAAACGCCATCCTTAAAAAAAAAGGAAAAACTATCCGTAAAAAAAGGTTTTTATCAAAATAATTGTATATAAATAAAAGTTTAATGCACTGTATTTTTCAGACCATTAGGCACGTCGCAATATTAGGCGGCGCAATATCAATTAACGAGTCTTTCAAAACATTTTCATACTTCTGGCACACCGGGTTGTTTATATGCCGCATGATCTGAAGCATTTATTCTAATTGTGTTGTACCATAAATTTATTTGATCGATTTAGAGCGATTATGCTTGGTTCGGACTGGACACGAAATATCGGATAGCGCAGCGTCTAATGCTTGCTTTTGTTAGCGTGAAGCTACACGGGGGTTGCTTCGAGTGGAGAAGATCCTACGACAAACCAAAAAACATTTTTTTTTTAACATCACTAGTCAATCTGCCGACCTGTGGTCGTGTTATTACCTTGGCTAATGCTAAATGCTAACATCCCAAAAACACTTAGCTTGTGTTCGGTCCGACCGCAGCATTAGGCAAGTCGGACTATATTTCCCCCGATTCTATGATACGGAAGCAGGAAGTAGTTCTACTTTCGGTATGATAAAAACACATAAGACGCTTGCTAGCGATTAGCTGTGGATGACAACGGGAACGCTAATCTAATAGGAAGGAATTTGATAAGTTGACATCCATCCGTTCATAAGGTGCACCGGGCGCATTTTTGAGGAATACGAAAGGATTTGAACTACGCCTTGTGGTCCAAAAAAGACGATATTGGAAACGTTAAGCGCAAATGAACTGTACCTCTAGAGGGAGCCGGTGTACACTTTGTACTATCACTGTTCTAATTCTTGCCTTGTCACTCACCATGACGACGAGTGCACCTCCAAATACCGTTCAAGCCGAGCGCGTTTACGAAGGCAGCATTTTTGTCGTGGATCTGATTCAATTGTGCAGGCGTAGTGAGGAAAAAAAAAAAAAAAACTGCCGCCAAGAGGGCAAACACGTTTTCTGCTGTTTGGGTGACGCATCAGAACGGCCGCTGATGGAGAAGCAGCTCCATTATTAGCCAGTGACGGCTGGACCTGCAGGCAGGGCCTGCAGTGGGGCCTGTGCGGACACCAGCTCAATTTCTCAGGTCAGCTGTGAGACTCAAACGCCATTTCGCTTCAAAGACAAAAAACAAGGAGGGCGGCGACCGGACGAGAATAGCCGCGGGGGCACCTGGAAGTGGAGGTTGGTGTACTGTCCTCCGGGTATCTCGTTCTCGTAGACGTCGGCGTTGCCGGACTTCATGGTGGCCGTGCAGTCGAACGGAGCGTAGAGGCCTCGAGCCACTTCCCAGTACTCGCTGTAGTCGAACACCTTCTCCAGAGCGATACCTGCCGCCGCCGCCGCGCGCCACAAATTGCAAAACAGCTTCAGACGCCTTTGCGGGAGGCAAACGGCATTGCGCTTCGGCCTCTCATCAGCATGATCGGGAAAGCCGACTTCGGGTCGACATTTCCAGCCTTGTGTCCCAAAAGCTTCATGGCGCGATCAAGGTTCAACGACGCGGCCGCGGGTAGAAGAGGCGCCATTGTTGATTTGTGGCTGCTTGGTTCAACTCCCGCGCGCATCCATCACGGCGCCGGCGCGCACATCAGTCACAGCCGCGGCGATCGAAACGTTATTCGCGCAAGAAGGAGCACACAAAGGGGATGCGCAGACGCGAACGGGGCTTACAGACGTTTTTGTGGAGCAAAATGATGAAGGAGCAGAACTTATCACAACACTTCAGGGCATGTCAGTGCAGGTATTTTGAATAATATGGTAATTAAATGCCCTTTGGGCTGTTATTCACACCCAAACTCTCCTTAAGGATATTGGAATAACTTTGGGGAAACTCTGAGAGTGCATCGTGGGCTAGTTAGAGACATATATTCTTTATCCTCAGCAATGAACGACTAGTACTAACGTGGCTTATTATACTTACTATAGACTGCTATTTTCCTCATAAATAACACATAAAGACTTAATTTTGGAGAGATTGATGCCAATGTTACGAGAATAAAGTCTTTAGTATCTAACGTTTTGGATTTTTCTAAGATAAATATCATACCATTATGATGTTAAGTCAAAGTTTTACAAGGTACAAATTGATTCTTGTAATATAACTGCTTTTATTCTCCAGATAATGCCTTTAAACTCATACACACATACATATATATACACACATACATACATATATATATATATATATATATATATATATATATATATATATATATATATATGTATGTATGTATGTATATGGCTCAGATTTAGAAAACAGGTCAGCCGTGATTGGTCGTTGTGAGCAGTTGTGATGTCATTTTCAATCGACAGAAGACAAAATGGCCGCCCCCGGAGATGGCTAAAAACGAGTGCATTTTGCTGCTTAATTTATATTCCACAAACACAAAATGAATCCGAATGCCGTGTTCCAACCAGTGGTCCTGCTGGGAACATAATCTTCCGCTTTAATGAACACATCTTAATCAAGGGGTGGCAATAATTACGGAGGGCAGTGCATGCTTTAAAAAAAAGGCACCCTTTGGTGATGTCATCTTTCTGTGATGATGTCACAGTCATATCAGAGCTTTGCATCGGCCCTAATCTATGGCGGGTGGAGCAATTGGCTTGCATGAGTATGCCGGCATTCATTGTTTTTTTTAAAAAATGATAGGACAATTTTATTTGATTCCTCCTTTCCTCAATTTGTCACCGAGCTTTGTGCGCCTTCACGGCATCTTCGCCCAGTGCTCAAAATAGCCGCCGCGCCTGCTGTTGTGTGTGTGCAGATCTGGCACTCGCACTCTGCACGCCGCATCTTCAAATGGCGGCGCTCTCTTGGCAGCTGTCAGTAACAAAATCATCTTCGCCGCGAGTAAGAAAGAGCAACAAACGGACGCTTTGCCAACGAATCGTGTCGTCCCACAAGTGTGCCAGTGATTGAATGAGGACACAAATGGATTAACAGTCACTTTTCACCACAAACAAATAGCGACGCGAGTGCTCGCCAAGGGGCCGCAGAGTCAAACGTGCATGTAAAGTGCTGTTAATTGCTATGCCGCTGACGAGGACGAGGACGAGGAGGGAGACCGCGTGGAAGAGGAAGCAGAGCATGCCGCAAACTACTCATTATTGCTTGCCAGTCCAGAAAAAGAATCGGGGGGGGGGGGGGCGTTTTTATGTGAGGGGCCGGCTGGGTTTACATGATGAAAACAGGCTCAGGTCAGGAACGTTGTGGAACATTTTTGCGGCATCCAAGGCCGCGCTGTTTGGTGGGAATGAAAAGACGAGAGGCGGCAGGCCTTCGAAAGAAGAACACAACTGAAGCACAAGGTGACGGCTTTGACCGAAATTCACAGTCTTTCCGTGTGGAAGGTAAGCGGGGTCTGGATAATACGGATTTGAAACCACGCAAATGACACTGAAGACTTTTTTTGAAAGAAGGACAGGGCGAAGGACGGACCACGGGGCCCATTGGCTTCTTTAATCCAGTAATAATTGTTGGGTTGTTCTTTTTTTTCCCTAAAAATGTCATAATGTTAATTAAAATGTCTTTGTTTTTATTCAGTTATCTCAATTTGGAATTTGTCAATTGGGTTTATGATAAATAAGAAAGATTGGATTTTTTTTAATTGTAAACATTACTGATTTCAGTCGCCGCCCGTTACTCTTCCGCCTTTTCTCAATGATCGCGCACACTCAGAGCGGACGACGAGACACTCGAAAGTGGGCCCAGTCCACAAGTAAAGCTGTTCAACAAGACTTAAAATTAAAAATAAAATTAAAAATCGTCCTCCTCGCTCTTCTGACGCTCTCTGCGTGACATGCGCTTATTCAACAACGAGGCACTCCAAAGCAGCCACGCCCGCAAACTTCGAAGGCAAGATGCATTCCGTGAGCGTAGGCATAGCTTGCTAGCTTACTGTACGTCGCAAATGCGCCACACAAAGTGCATCACGTGGCGACATTTAAGGCCTACGAGCGAGAAAAAAAAAAAAAAAAAAAGTTTCACGCTATATCTCCAGTGTAGTTTTCATCTCAGCACATTTTCACCAATGATCCTCAAACATGCACAATTTATGAAGAAACAAATCTCCGAATTCACTTTCCAGGCTCCTGAACTACATTGTGCCGCAACAATCAAACTTTATTTAACGGCATTTCATTTCTTCCCAGGCACAACTTCAAATCATTTCATTAATGAAGCCAGCCAAGGGCTTTGCTATTGATCACCGTTTGGCTCCTGCTCCCTCCTCCTCGTTTCCTTCCGCTCATAATTGGCCGAATATCAGCCAGTCCAACGCGCCGCCGCCGTCTGCGACTTCAATAAGAAGCATGCTGTCATTTATCGATTGTTTGTGTGGGGAAGGATACTCTCAAAACGCAAATCAGTGCTGGCCCCGACATGTTCCACACCATTAAGAACAGCCCTCAAAAGATTTATATCTTCTACAACACCCTGGCTTGTATTTGATCCTCCGCGGCCCCCAACGTTAGGTACGCCTGCATTTCTGGTTTGTCGCAAACAAGCTCACCGGTGTCCATCTTGGTCCCTTTGGCGCAGGCGACCATCGCTCCCATGCTGGGCTGGGACGTCATGCCGGCCATCGAGTCAACCTGCGGGTGCCGGCACAGTTGGTATGCGGCGAAGGGAAAGTCACAATGAATAGGAAAGAAAGAAAAAAAAAAAAAAAAAGACAGAAAATGAAAGGATTTCACACATTCAGCCCCTAAAAAGCAAGCCAATATGTCGGGCGACGTCAACAATCAACGTGACTTTCTTCCTTCCACTGCAATGCAGAATCGGAATGGAAATGTTCAGAAGCCCAAATAGCAGCTTCTCGGTCGAATGAACGTTTTTGAGAATGTTTTCTGATCTCACTACGCAAACATGAGAAAAATCATATTTGCTCACGTTAATGGAAAAAGGCCGTGTTTGGACTCCTTCCTTCCTTCGCCCCTAAATAGTCAGTCAGTACGTACTCACCGCCACGTCCACAATGTCAGCTCCGGCCTCCGCACACGCCAGCATGGCGGCCACGCCGGCGCCGGCCGTGTCATGCGTGTGCACGTGGATGGGCACGTGCGGGAAGCGCTCCCTCAGAGCGCCCACAAGAAGCTTGCTGGACTCGGGCTTGAGCAGGCCGGCCATGTCCTGGAACGCAAGCACGTAGAAACGATGATTCCCCGTCGCCAACTTAGCAGACAAATCCCAGAACGCATCTCCCGCGATAAACGAGGGTGGTTCCGCGGACGATCCCTGTTGCGCACCTTGATGCATAGGATGTGCGTTCCGGCTTTGACCAGCTCCTCTGCCAGCTCCAGATAGTAGCTGAGGGAGTACTTCTGCCTCATGGGGTCCGACACGTCGCCCGTGTACGAGATGGCGGCCTCCACCACGCCGCCCGCTGACCCGGCGGCCTCCATGCCCAGCAGCATGTTGGGCAGGTAGTTGAGGGAATCGAAAACGCGGAAGACGTCCATGCCGTTTTCTTTTGCCACCTCGCAGAACCTGAAGAGAGACCGTTTGAACCGTGGCAACTTTGCTGTCGTCGCACATGCGCAATAAGAGGTTAAGGGAGATAAGCGGGGCTCCCGCATCAACATCCAGGAGATCAGAGTCCAAAATAATGCTTGTGTTGGGAATATGCCCACAATAATTTCAGTCAAAGGGCATCGAGTCAGAAATCGCATTCGACCCGCGGGCCGGATTTGGTCTTCCAGGTCGTTTCCTTGACTTCTGTCCAAAATTGCCATACTGGCTCCTTGAGAAACAAGTTGAAATTGCCAGAAAACTCCAGGCACTTGCGTCTCAAATTATTTCCCCCCATTGAAATGAATGCAAATGCAATAAATCGGTTCCAGCCACCCCCAAAAATTGTTTTTTTGTGTGTGTGTGTTTTTTTTTCATGAGAAAACTTGCACTACACAGTATTGTACTAAAAACAAGCAGTTCTAACATTTGCTCTCAAATACGGAACATTTTCAACTGGCGGCTGGCAAACCATCTTAACGTTTGCGGCCACCATTTTATATCGTCGCTGTCCTGTGAAAAACACTCATCTCCAATTTTGGAAACTGACATCGCATTAAACTGAAAATTACAAATAATTTCAATTTTCACTTTAATTTTCGCATTAAAGTGAAAATTAAAAATAATTTCCACTTTAATGCGATGTCTGTGATTCAGGTAATAATAAGAAAATGAACAAAAAATGGAGATAAGTGTCTTCCACATGACAGCAACGATATTGTCCTGTTACTGCGAGGAAACCAATGTGAATCGATAGCGGTTGTGAGGTTTGCCGGCACCAAAGAAAGACATACTTAGATGTTTCACTTGCCTAAAAAGAAGACTGCTGTTCATTTTGAATGATTTTTGTTCCGTTTCCCACAAAACATAAGCATCTCGAGCCAAAGTGACGCCAACCATGGCCGTAAAATCGGCACTTTTGCCTAACTATGACATTTCACAGGCATTTTCCATCAATGTGGCTTCACCGTTTTAAGCGCCCCCCCCCCCCCCCGAGGGGACCAATAACTTTGATGCTGCCCTGCAAGGAAAACAAGTTTGACACCCCTGATTTCGAGTAACACAACACAGATTTGCGGCCTCCATACACATGCTCGCGAATTGGTGTTGTCACAGATAACAGCGCACACGCCAGTCGGGATAAGCTGTTCAAATCCAGCCATAAAAAGCCTGCGTGGGGAATCCTTGCCTTTTATTGCGCTACCTGGCAATCCTAATCAGGTTTGTCAGCACCTGACTGCGGCTGCTTGAACACAACATTTGCACAAGGAGAGCCATTGTCTTCGCCCAAACAAACGCGCGCACTTAGCAGCGGGCCACAAGGGGATTATTATCAGCCGCTGTGTCCAGTGTTTACACAAGCGGCGCCGCCACGCAAACACGCCGGCGTCCTAAATTTGCTTGTTATTCTTGCCTGCATCAAAAAGGCAAACCCCCACCCCCCGGTCCCTCCTTCATCCTGAAGCGACAGGAAGATCCTCATTAGCATCGGAGAACTTGTACCGTGACCCAATGAAACGCACTTGAAATCAATTAGACGCCGCGGGATTACACTTTGATTCCAATCGAGTCGATAGCGCCACTTTGGGCCATTTCACTCGCAGGCTGAAGCACTAAAAAAAAAAAAAAAAAAAAAAAAAAAAAAAAATTGTCAAGAGAGGCAGACAGTGTGAAAACGGGGATGAGGCAAATGGATGAAAGACATTAATCGTAATGGTGCCCATTTCCGATGGCAGCGTAAAGAGCGCGGAGAGAGATGAATGGAAGCATAAAAAGGAACTCAAAATAATAAATAATCAGATTGCAGAGGGATGGCCGACCACAAAAACATCAGAGAGGACACGGGAGCTCTGTGCGAGTGTGGGCTGCGATATTAGTCATAAAGCCACTACTGATTTATCTGCGCCCAGTGTGTGTGCATGGAGGGGGTCTTACACCTTGGGGTGTGTGTGTGTGTGTGTGTGTGTGTGTGTGTGCGTGCGAAGGCGTGAGTCACTCACGGCAAGGAGGTGACTAATCAATCTATTTGGGAAAGGGCTCCGGGCAGATACGACATTTATTATTTATGGGACCTCAAAAGCATTACGCTGGTGACAGTGTGTACTGGAATTCAAGCAATGTGCGCAAGTGGAGTGAAGTCCAAATGATGAGATGTGTCACATGTTGATGAGAACCACGTTTCTCAACCCGTTCAAAGCAAACTGTACAGAATATTCCGGATTTAAAGTAATGTAAGATTGGCATATATTCTTTATCCTCGCCGATAATGACTCAACGCAGCTGGCCGAGGACTGATGGGTCTGTATTACACTGCCCCCAGGTGGCCAAGGCACGCAGAGAAGTAGCAGCGCAATGTCTAATGAATTGAAGGAGAAAATGTGGCGATTTAAAAACAAAAAATGTCATTCCTGTATGTTTTTATTGGGTACATTATTGAGCAGGCCATCGAGGCAGATGCTAAGGGCGCCGGGAACTCGTGGTTGGCACCAAAAAAAAAAAAAAAAATCACCTTGGATGTAATTACGCCAGTCTTAAAAAGGGAAAAAAAATATTAGGCCAATAGATTCAAATGCATATTATGTAATATGGAAAAAATAAGTCCCCGACGACGCAACTACTTCCCTCTTTTGGCCTATTGCTAACCCGGACGGAATTGATGCTGATGGCTAATCAAAAAAAATCAATCAACACTTGTATTTTTATGTAGCTGGGCCGCAAAGGAGGTCTTAGAAATAATTTGTAGACTTCAACAGTGCTCAATATGGTGTCGACTTTAGACTGGCCTAACGCACGCTTGTATTATTTCTTTAACATTTACATCTGGCAGGCTAACATGTATCCCTTTTTCACATTTGATGTAAGCTTCTAATCCTAATTGGATGCCGCGTTAGATAAAACCAGCCAAAGCGTTTTCGATTCAACTTTGCATCGCACGTTGTTATGAGTATTAGCATAATCATTATTATAATTATTGTTAATAGCATTAGTAGTATAAATACTGTAAACTCTAGTATTATTACCACCAGCCAATTGAAACCGCAGTAAACCGCTAATCAATATTACACTGGCAGTAAAGAAGAAAAATGTATATATTATTGAATAATGCACCTGCATAAGAGACAATATTTATCAGTTTTTTTGGGGGGGGACAACGATTGTCTTTTTTTTTGGGATGTGTGTATAATCACAGACAGATTTTTTCCATATGACTAAACACCGGCTCTCGTGCAGACGTACCTATTGGAGTGGCTGTTCAGAACACACACACACACACACACACACACACACACACACACACACACACAAAACGGCGTGACTCACTTGAAGACGGCGTTGTCGGGGTAGTTGGTGTAGCCCACGGCGTTAGCTCCCCTCAGCAACATCTGGAAGGGGACATTTGGGATCAAAGCCCTCAACTCCTGGAGTCTCTTCCACGGGCACTCGGACAGGAAGCGCATGGCCACGTCAAAGGTGGCACCTGCGCGGACACGCACAACGCATTTCAGTCAATTCCATTGACATTGAGTGTGATATTGCTCACATCTGACTCGACGCAATAGCAAGTCCTATGTAAAGATATGAACGTTTTCATTCCAACATTTTGTTATCTTCAGACCGTTTGTGTGAAATGTTCCCAGTGGAAGACGGGGCGGCGGGACGAAGGGGTAAAAAAAAACAGAAAAAAAGAAAAAACGATAGCAATCTCTCATTTCCCGTCGTGGATTAGACATTTATCATATACGCCAGAAATATTGAAGCCGCCGGTGGTTTTGTGCTGATCCAACACTGCCGCTATTAAATCTCATTTGCAGCGTGCGCCTTTGGAAACGGAGCCAGTCGACGGTGCTGCGGGAAGACCGGGAAAGCCCCGGAAGCAGCCCGGCCGGGCTTTATCAATTGTTTACCGCGCCGCCCAAGTTGGATTTCAGCCGACGTCAGCTCGCCCGGACTTTGATATGGGAATGGTGCTGAGCCAAGGAGTCCATCCCAAATGGCCGGCTTGGCCACGCTTAATTAGATGGCGGGAATGAGGACGGGCGCGCGGGCGGGCGGGCGGCGCTGCTCTGAAGCCGAGCGACAAGAAATGAGGCGTCGGCGCCGTCATTTGTATTCATGTCGAAATGCGGCCGCGCGATAACTTGATCTGCCCGGCTGATAAGGGTTGAAATGGTGGTGCGGCGTGGCCTAAATGCAGCCATACGTTGTGTGTCCCCAAATCAAATGTAGTGTATCCTCCACGGTGTTGGGAGGAAGGCTATATCAGGAAGGGAGTAATCCTCAAAGGGCTTTTGCAGCTTAATCTGCCCAATGATTCATTGTGCCTCCGAGCGGCAGGAACACGTGAGGCCAAATATGATCCGAGAGCACGCCGCCGAGACAATATGTCAAGATAAGAGAGCGTCACCTGGCCGCCGATTGACACCAATGCGCTGAGAACCCCGTTGACTCGACAGCCCCTGAAACGGTTTCCCCATTTTTGCAGTTTGAACTCGTCCGACGCCGGCCATTTTCAAATAAGAGAGCCTCTTGGGCGGCAGCCACTTTAGAGCATTCCGACTGATCGTTCAAATAATGTGTTTCAGGACTACGTCAACACAGCAACTACCAAATGAAAGATTCGACTTCTTTCGTCACCCAAAAAGTTTGATTGTGCCTCGTTCAATGTTTTAGTCGTCAGAAAATGGGTTGCTTTCACCCAACTCACTTATTTTGGAGCAAACAAAATGCTTGGAACAAGAGTTTTTGTGATAAGATCTTTTATACTGATAATTTTTGCTTTAGTGATTCAAACATTCGAACAGTCCCGTCCGTTTCTTCTACAAAATACCAACAACAATGAAAATGTGCTTTCGATGGCAAAATTATATAATCACAAGTCCGACAATTTTCCAACATTCCACAAACTATTTGCACACTATTTAGTAGTAGTAGTAGTAGTATTTTGTAGTGTGTGTGCAGGTGTGAGTGATAAGTCTTCAAAATTTAAATATCTGTCAAATTTTCTGTTTTGTGATACTCTCTGTAGTAGATTTTATGTGACAAACACTTTGATCACAAGCTGCTTGGAACGGTCGTATTTCCAACATCCGCCATGTTCACAGGTTTCCTCATTCCATTCCAAGAGAACCAAAGCTGCCATTTGCTGGCCATATTTATTTATTTTTTTTAATTTCTCATTTTAATAGTCAAACCAGACCTGTCCAAGACTTTTGTCTGGCCATTCCCATAAAGACGTCATTCCCCGTTAGGGTTCACGTTCACGTCATTTCACGTGAACGGGCGCTCAAAGTGCTAATAAAAAATGCAGCAGTTGTGGCATTTTCAAGGCATTATAATTCAATGGACATTATAATTAGGGCCCAAAGGATGTTTTGAGGTGGAATAAAATTCTGATAACCGATGAATTGGCCGATTAAGAAAACCAAAATATGACAAATAAAACAGATTTGATCTTTAATGCTTACAACAATTAAGATATGAATTATAGGCAGAACATTTGACTTTTAAAATAGTTTGTCCTTTATTTGTTTAACTTATCAACAGAGGGATTTTTTTTTTTTACCAATTACTATGGGTGGGAGAATGTTTGAATGTCATTATCTTTGTCTTGTGTTGTACGGTAATGTGCTCATATGTAAAAAAATAAATAAATAAATACCAGAAAAAAAATCTGAAGATTTTGGGGGATTTTACAAATGGCTACTATCGCCCGATTAATCGGTTGGGCCCTAATACTAAGTCCAGCCTGCGCTATCATATAACCTACCTCCCCAGTTCTCCAGGCTGAAAAGGTTGCTGAAGTTATGGCTGACAAACGGCGAGATTCTCTTCAAGTCGTGTGTGCGCACCCTGGTGGCCAGCAGGGACTGGTGGGCATCTCTGAAGGTGGTGTCCATCAGCAAGAGGCCCTTGTGGTCACGCACGGCCTTGGCGAAGCCCTCCGGACCGTCGCGCAGCAGCACGTCACGGAATCCTACCGGTGGTTCTCCTACAGGTGCAAATGATGATGGAGATGAAAAATGTTTCACGAGAGTGAAGTCAGGGACAGTGTTTGTAATCGCCGTAGCGTCAATGCTAATTTCCAGAAGCCCGTCTATGGTGTTTGGCATTCTATGTTAGCACTGAGCTAGCAGACTTTTGAAAGGTGGAATGAACCATTTGCTTGAATGTTGGTGTGTGCAATTTTCTGATGTTTCTTATGACTGTAATCTCTGGGCCTCTCTTTCAAATGGCTTTTCACCTCCCGGAACGTAGCAATAAACAACTGTTCACCGAAAAAAACACAACACGCCAGTGTCTCGTCATAACCTCTTCACGCTGAGGCTTTGACTCCCGCGCTGATCCCACCAAGCCTCTGCGCGGCAATTAAACCGGAGCACAACCAGACGCTCACAAACATTGGTAGCCCGAGTGAGATCAATCTGAGCTGGGGAGTGGATGTTCATCAATCAATTAGTCCAGTTAATGAGCTAGCGTCGATCCGCCTCCATGCTCGCAGCCCTCTCGTACTCTTTTGGCTTTCTTTCCACTTGACCTTTTTCTCGGTGCGCCGCCCCAACCCGGAGCAAATGAACTCCCGTGTAGCAGGACACGCCATTAATGAGCCGCGCTCCCCCTCTCCCCCAACTCAAAAGGACACTTTAAACTTATCAAAAAGGAATCAGACAAATGATTAATGTGCACGGTCCGCCCATTTGCACGGCGAATGCGGCAAGTATTTACACGTCCGTGCAGCATAATGGCGCAGGCTTCTGCATAAATAATACAGCGAGCAATAGAATGTCACTTAGAGCGCCGCAACACACATTATAAATCCATTTGCGTTGCGCGCCTACTGTGTGCATTACGATTACTGTAATCACACACTCGATGTAGCCGACATGCACGGGGATGCAGTTAATCGTCCGTTTTATGACCCGCCGTCAGGGACAACTTGGGCCGAAAGTTTACATTTCGCCGAAGGTATCGCGTGACGCTCTTTTAAAACGGCCGCGTACAATATAGCTGTCCGGCTCGGTTCATCGCTGCTCGTGTGAGCACCTGGCCGATGATTGCCTCTGTATGCGGGGAGGATTATAGCCTCCGCCGGACCAAAGCCGCTCACGTCCTCTTTTTATAACCCCACTCTCCTTCCACGTCCCTCTCCCACCGTGGAGTGTGATAATGCCGGCCTAATCCCTTCTCTTCTCTCCCTCAATCCCTGAGTTGAATGAAAGAAACGCACATTACAAATCTCATTACTCGCGCGCGTCCATTGTCCCGCATACCTGCGGGCCACGCCCCCTTCACATACCAGAGCCCGCCACGATATTTGTAGTGGGGCTGCACCATGTTGGAAAAACATGCGATGTGGATGTTGACTGTAGCGATATGGATATCATGGCGATATTTACCACGCACCTAAAGAAATGTCATTTTTATTATCCAATGAATGAAGTACATTTTTTTTTCACGTGGCAAAATACATTCTTAGCCAATTAATTGTAATTACCAGAGATAATGTCCAACTATTGGGTGGCGGTGCGCATTAAAGTTTGCATCGGACCGGTTGAATTCAGATAAAAGCGGACAATTCCGGAAAAAAATGATTGCATGTCTTTGCGATATGCGTATTGCATGGGCCAATATCGTGATATCGATATTTTTTTCGATATATTGTGCAGCTCTAATTTGTTGACAAGCTGAGTGGTGAGTACGCCGCCACATACTCGACGTCCTTTTTTTAAGCAGCTGGACTGGCGCACTTTTCATATATGCGGAGTCTCCTCCCATCCAAATGTCGGACACACCCACCGCACATCAGCTGGCAAGAGGCTTGTCATAGTTTGGATTTTTTTTTTTTTTTTGTCGTGTTATTATATTATTGTTGTTTTTTTTAATTCAGTTAGTTTTAATTAGTTCTGAGAGCAAGTTTGTTTCTATTCATTTAAAAAAAAGTGTTTTGAAAATGCTCTGTTTTAGTTGAATTTTTATTAGTTTTAGTCTTAGTTTTAGTTTTATTTTAAATATATGGAGTGTGTGTTCAGTGGTCATACAAAAAAGGTCACTAAGGCATTTTTTTCTTTTTGGGGGGGGGGGTTAAAATCCGATTTTTGGGTGTAATCGTTCACATTACACATTAATTGTGACCTCTGCCTGGTGAGTGCACCAAATGCGTTGCCAAAGTGAAGGTAGGCTCGTGTTTACAGAAGTAAATATGGTCCAGCGTGGAGGGTCTTATCTTTTTATCATCTCATATCTGCAGAGGAGCGATGCGGGAGGAGGTAGAAATATTTTGGGCAAATGAGGCGAGCCTTTACGATCTCATTTATTTCTACTAAAGACGGAAGTCACGTCATTGGCGCGCGTAATGAAGGAAGCGTCCGCGTGGCCGAATGACCACAAATGTCCACTTTGTGCTTCTTCTTTCAAGTGGTATTAAATTCAAGTCAAAATGAAGTCAATGCTGTGACTCAAAACAACTTTGCAGATTCACAGCCAATTGTCAGTAGTCTCGCCAAGCAGCTTCCCCCGCACGCGCCAAGCGCATCGAGCACTTTCTATGATCTTTATTGACAAAGACAAAAAAAAAAAAAAAACGAAAGATTAAATAATAGAATTTTCATTCTTTTCACTCACTATTGCGATGTTTTTTTTTCACGGTGCTCTTCCCACATACGCTTGAAAAAACACAAGCAATGAATGAATCTGTACGACAATAAACAAACCTGAAATACTGTACACGTTTTTATCTTACAGGTTCAGCTTAGACGAAAATAAAAGCAACAGAACCGTGAATTAATACGCAAAATGGTTTATTTATCGACTTCAATTCGAGTTGTTAACTTACTAACCACTTTGACTTGCAGTCTTGACAAACTTTGACGGACCAAAACGAAACGCACCAATCGGGCACGAGGATGAACCTAGTTGTCGTAATTAGTGGGAGGCTGGAGCCCGGCGCTCGTTTCTGTTCGATGAGCCCGTCTCATCTTGGGGGGGTCATTTTTTTTTTTTTTTCTCTCGGGAAACTTCAAAGGCTTGTCTTTTAATGCCACCCGGCAACATGTTTGAAGTGCACACTTTTCAGCGGTCAGGTTTGATGAATCATGCCTTGCGGTGATTGATATTTTTCACATCTATTTCCTGATGCGTTCGTATTTGCAAGGGGATGCCTGCGCTGCGGCGAGGCTGACCTTCCACTCGCAAAAGGAGCAAAGGATGGAAATAGCATTTAAAAAAAAAAAAAAAAAAAAAAAGCCCACCGAGACCGAACGCACAACGCGGGGCACTGGTGAATCGATCCCAAGTCCACAGTGCGCCGTGTTAAGAGCGTTTAGGGCAAATGCATAAATGAGCGAGGAGGCCAAAGAGGCGGACTCCTGAGATTGCGCGTAGCTGAACGCGCTCCATGCTAGCACAGCTTGGTCGTTAAGTCCGTCCTCCAGCACTTGAGGGATGCCAACATCTTTGGGCTTCGCGAATTGCACTCGCACCCCCCCGATTGTTTTACTCATCACCCAGCGCAGCAGGCCAGGGCGCAATCCTTTCCCAGGGCGGGTGCTAAATGGAAGCTTTTAGGGAGGCTTTCCCGCCTAAAGCCATCCGGCTGTCGGACAGCCCATTTGTCATTCGGACACTGCTTTTATCCAAAGTGCCCTAAGGTTCCACAAGTGTTTACAATTTGAGGAGGCGAAGCCCGCAGGGAAGCGAAACCCTCGTCTTCCATGCGGGCAGAAGTGGGCAGAATTGAAATGCGGTGCATTTTATTTACCCAATTTGCATATTGCGTTTGAATAACTTTAACGCCCGAGTTGAAACGATCTAAAGTCAGAAAAGGGTAACAGTTGGACAGCTGTTGCCTTTTTGCATCGTATTGACGGATTCTTCGAGTAGGGCTGAACAAATTTGTTTTCTTCCCCCGATATTGCGATTTAATATGTGATTATATTTTCAAGGCCTTCTTCCCATTTATTTTGTTAACAAAAACAAGCAATACATTAATTTGGCTTAACAATAAAATCGGATTTACTTTCCAAACATGTTTTTGGCTCCGCAGAGTAAGTTAGGCTTATGCTAAAATAAAAGCAAATTCATCATGAATTAATATGAAAGAGCTTTTTTTTTTTTTTTTTTTAAATCTACTTCACTTAGAGTTGTTAACTTACGAATCACTTTGATATAAATTGTTCAGCCCTAGTGTAACTGGAATGGAAATGGAAAATGCACACGTCACAAAACAAGAGAAACAAAATTCATTTGACAATTTCAACAGAGTGAGACAGAAACGGGAAGGCTGAGGTCGCCAGGCGTTGCCCTTCTTTCTTCCATAAGAAAGAAAACAGGAGGGAGGAAGTGGGGTGCGGCGGCAACTCACAAACTATGTTCCTATGGGAGGGGCACAGTGTGGGATCTGGAAAAAGGCCAAGTTAGCAAATGCGCAGCCTGCCAGTGGCTACGACACATACCCATGGTGACGGGCGGAACGACCGGGTCAATGGAGGACGGTTTGGCCTTCACTGGGATGGGCGTGGTCGGTCCGTTCACCATCACGTGACCTTGAAATGCAGCAGACAGTCGGCAGGCGGCAGCAAAATAGACCGATGAACAATCTGAGGGCGCTCTTTGCCCGTCGCCTGACCCAGGTAGTGCAGCAGCTTCTGCGCTCGGTTCTGCGTGGGCTTGAGGTTGAACAGTTCCTGGTTCTCGTCGATGAACTGCGTGTCCACGGTGGAGTGGAGGAACTGGTGGTTGGAGAACACATTCTGGAGGAACGGGATGTTGGTCTAGGACGGCGAGAAAGACGGACACAAGCGGCACACGGTCATTGACGCCTTCACCATGCAAAAACGGTGCAAATATGCTCAACTTGACATTTTCTCCGCAAATTGAAACTATAGCTCTGTCCCGTGTCAACTGTTATTTTGACGTTATTAACCAATGTGTGTTGACTCTCTGGGAAGTGTTGTAAACCACCACTTCCCTCGCTCCGCGGGAGCCGTGCGGCATCATGTTGCCTCAAGATTGAGTCCGTTTGGTTTCTTTTTTTGTACACAACAATGAGTCAAAATAAGTTCGTCTGAGTACGCCTGTTTTGACAAAAAAAAAAAAAAAGGATCACCCCCCAATACTTTGGCGTAGAAGAAACTGGTCAGCCACGAAGGTAAGCGCATGCAGATTGATTGCTGCCTATTCAACTGCTCAGACAGCTCATCGCTTAATTTATTGATCCCTCATGCCGCGTAGAAAGCGCATCTGTTTGCTTTTGTCATTTGATCTCAATCAACCCAATCAACTTTCTATGATGTCAAATGTGTCTTTGCGTGTAACCCACTGCGAGCTCTTTAAAAATAACCCCCTGCTACTCTTGCAGTGAAACAAGCTCGGCTTTTATTGAGCGCACTCACGGAGATTGGTCCCTAACCAAGACCCCTGGGTATGGGGGAAAAAAGCAGCCCCCCCGCCCCCACCCCCACTAAGCCCACACATGCGCCTCGGTGTCTTCCTCAGGCAGTCTAAAGATAGATCAGTCTCACACACGGCGGCGATACACGGACACATTGTGACAGAGCATGCCTATTGGCCGTTTATCTCGCATTCCCAAACACCTGGAGTGACTCGAGAGAATTTCCTCTGCAGTCACTCAGGGATCCAATAATTAGCAGGTGCGGCGAACGCGACACACGCGCACAAAAAAAAACAAAAAAACCAAACAAACACGAGTCATTAGCGGCCCCAGGAGAACAAAGCGCACAGAACAAAGAGATCAATCTGTCGAGGCACCTAAAACGCGCGGGCCGGTCACGCCAAAACAGCCCCGAATGAAACGCGTGTCGTTTTATTCGCTGGTGCGCAGGAAAATCAAAGGAGCGCGAAACAGAGACAGGGATTTCGCATTCCACAACGCTTTGCGGGAGCTCGAGGAAAGACCTCGGCGTTAAGAAAGCGAGACGAAACGCCCGCTTCTTTGCAAGCGCCGGCAAAAACAAGGGACTTAGGGACCAAAAGACTAAAATGATGAACGCTGCGCGTCTGCAATACGACTCCCCTCTCTCGCCATTTATAGGCTAGCCGCTAGTAACCGTATTAGAATGGATGCTGGCCCATGCTGCGGATAGCCGTCTCCAAGGACAAACAGCCAACCTATGAAATATCGATTTGATCCACTTTTATCGCATCGCAGGTCCAGCTGCTTGCCGCGTATGAGCAAACGTTGGAGGACAAACAGTGAAAAGAGTCTCGGCTGCTCATTAGGACTAAGTGGCTTTGATGGTTATTGGGTCATTTCCACGGTGGGCCTGCCCAAAGGGGCCGGAGAAACGCAGCCACAACATTAGGTACGCCTGCTCGGAAACAGAGGAGCTCCGACGTAGATCGCTTCAAAAAGAACAAATGTTTCAAGTGAGCGAATGGATGGCTTCCTCCAGTGGTTTCGTTCACGCGCGCACGTCATCGTCTTTGCCGACGACCAATCAGCAGCCAGCGTCAGATGGGGGGAGGGATGGACTGAACATACCGCCACGCTACGGGCGGTGGCGAAGGAATCTGTGAGGTCACTTCCCGTTCGTGAACGTGCTGCCATTTTCCTGTTCGCCAACGATTCTGTGAGTCAACGTACTGTACTGCCATTCTTGCTCGTACATCAAAGCGGCGACATTTTCATTGAAATAATAATAATAACAACACAAAAACACAAATTACAATTACACATTTTTATTTCTTTTTTTTAAAATTTATTTATTCATTTTTTTATACACACTTCGTCCATTTCATTTCCGGGAGGACGGCGCATGTTTTTTTGTTTTTTGGGGGTTTTTTTTGTGTGTGTGAGTGGTTGTGGTGGGATGAACGATTCAGTGAATGAATCTTTTGAACTTTTTTGAGCTTCATAAAAATCACTTTCTGCATGAATATGCAAAGGAAGAAATCAAAAAAAAAAAATACAAATTTGAGGTCACATCCAATGCTCTTGCTCAACAGAGCAGCATGTCGCAACCTTTTGCTTTTCATTTTTAGTCCTGTTTCCTCATTAATATTATTTTTATGACCATAAATGGGAGGGGGGGGGACATGTTGCAACCTGCTTTTCAGTCGTATTTTGTTTCATCATTAATAATTGTCCAACCATAAATGAAAGACGCACGTAGCAGCTCGAAGGTTTCTCAGCTTCATTCAAGAAATGTATGAAAATCAATATGACTGACGTCAACGCGGATTTTGTTATTATTCTTGTAAACAATGTGGTGTACATGCAGCATTGTCCTTCATTGGATATTGATAACTTCTTTCAACCTACTACTCCCTTTGAGTATCAATCGTAACCTTATTTTGAAATGTCTCCATTCTGTTTTAAACATGATGCTCAAATAAAGCCCGCCAATCAAATCAATCAATAACAGTATTAAAAAAAAAAAAAAAAAAAAAAAAAAAAAACAGCTCATACTGAGGTATGGCGCATGGAAACCCCTTGAATCGAGCCTTCGAATCTCTGCGGAGGCCCAAGGCTCGAGGCGGCTCCCGCATTGGCTCCGATGGAGCGAATGGCGTGAAATATGAATGGAGACAAATAAGACAAGCTATTAACAAGTCAAATGAATACAGTACGCGGCGCTGTGTCCTTTTGCACTCTGCCGTAGCAGAGCGGATCAATGTGTTCATTAGCAGGCTGCTCGGCATGCCCGGCGGTACAGCGCCTGCGCGCGCAGCCGCCGCGCCTGCGTCCCTCTGCCTCCCGTTTCACGCAACATCACACGCTCAGCTCCCAGAACACAGACACAGGCCGCCCCTCATTCGGATGCGCTGGAACATTCGCTTGGATACGCCGGCTGCATGCAAAACGACGCGACCTCGGGCGAGAGCGAAAGGCTTTTTAGTCACATCAACGCAGGCGCGCAGACGACGACCGGCACTTGCGCGCGGCCTCGCGTTGACTTTGCGTCGTCAGCGAAGGCTGCCGCGTTGTCCCGTCGGCTTTGCGTCGCCGGGAGCCGCGGCGCAACGTGGAGGAAAGTTTGCAGAACGCCAGTAAGAGACAGATGGCGTCACTGACCAAGTGTCAGCGCCATTGGCTGCCTTTCAGGAGCTTGGCTGAAACCGTGGCGGAATATCAGACTCCAGAATTAGCAACATTTCTGCTCAAGGGGAAAGTTTAGCACCTCTTACTTGATTTTTGGGGGGGATTATACACGGCCAAAAAAAACCAAAAAACTAACGGTGTCGCAAATGCTGGCGGATCCTGATTTTGTGGCGCAAAGCTTTTGCAAATTTGGCAGGCCGGTCTATGCTGGTGCAGAAGGCGGCGTGTCTGCTCCGTGCATTTGGTGGCAGAAAGTCAATGCAAACCTTATGCCTGCCACACAACACAATTTACTTCATTCAGAAATATGTGAACAGCGGGCATCAAGCCGTCTGAGTCATTGATTCCTATTTTTTTCATTCATCTCATTGGGCGGCACATGGGCAACTGTGAATGGGGTGGGGTGAGGTGGGGGGGCAATCACCAAGTGGCCACTTCACGTCTTTGATTTCCAGTACGCCGCATTTAAAGCGAATGAAAGGAGCAACGTTGCTTAGCCACGATTGAAGTCAGCAGTGAGCACTCCCACGGCGGCGCACACATCCCCGTCGCAGATCCGCCGGCCCAACATGTGGCCGTATGGGCGACGCGTAGCACAGGAGTTACGCCGCTCATGAAAATGGAGCCTTTAGTGTTATGGTAACACTCCATTAAGATGAAGTCATGCTAACGTACATTGGGCTTTGCAGCGCTAATGCTACTTTAGCATTGCTAGCGCTGCTATTTTCTTGCACTCTGTCACAACAACGCATGTTCGCATGCCATTATCAACGGCCGTGTTTGAGAATCGGACACACACACACGCGCGTTAGTGAGGGGCGAGGTTTTGTCGACAAATCTAAAAGACCGTCATGTTCTCGGGAAAACTCCGCAGGATTAGCTTCAACTATAATAATAAATGAACGCCATTTCAGAGGGTCTTCTTCAAAAACGAGCGCTACAAATGAACATAACGACATAATCCGGAATCCCTTAGCACAAACGATGGCCTCATACAAAAACGCTGCCTTTTCCTCCTATAACATGCAGCTATCCTCTTAACGGGGGATCCAAAATTCCCGGCGACGACAAAGGCGAGAAGGTACAAGGGCCGATTTGTGGCGCGTGACGTGAGGCGCCGGGGATGGCGGTGGCAGCGGCTCGCCGCTCTGCGCTCCCTTCTCTGATTAGAAACTGAACAGAGGCACCGTCGGGTCATTCATGCTTTCTCCTCGCGCTCTGGCTCGCTCGCCCATCTGTCACGCTTTGACCGCCAGCTCGGACACAGAAACAGGAGCACGCAAACAGACACAATTCCACATTGCGCGGTCCCAGCTGGCTGCCAACAACGATATAAGAATAGGCGGCCGGCCGACCACGTGGTCAGCGGGGGTCACTGAAAGTTGCTGCATTAGGCCGTGTAATGGAACGTTTTACAATTTGACAATAGTTTAGCTTATTTTTTCCAATGGTGAACCATTTGTCGGTCCCTTTGGGTTCATTCGATGTCTGCTTCAAGTCTGGGAGCAAACAAAGCTGTAGGAAATAAAAGCTAATGAATGTGCTGAAATAACAGGCTTCACTCCCTATGTGTGCAGTCCTTTCCAAAAATATAAGTTTGCTTCCTTTGTTTTTGTTGTCTATCTACTACTACTATTTGTGGTTCGGATCAAAAGAAAAGTTGAGAAGCCCAGCTTTTCTTTCCAGGTATTTACATCTCTCACGACAGAGCATCTTTTGTTTGAAGCCACCCACTTTTCGAGTGGGCAAAAGTATTAGTTAATTCCAAAGTCTTCAAAAGCAATTTGTGGGTCAATTTACAGGAAAAATGCATCCAAAGTCATCGGGAGAAGCTCCACGCAACGAGGCAATGTCCCAAAACACAACAAAGGACTTCGTCAGGGCGGGAAAAGTGGGAGGTCTTAGACTGACCGAGTCACTCACCAGACCTTAACCCCATTGAGCATGCAGTTACCCCCTGAAGAGGAGACTTATGGGAGAAATGAACAAGAACTGAAAGCGGCTGCGGTAGAGGCCTGGAAAAATATTTCAAACGAAGAATGCAACAATGCGTGCGCGTATATCCCGTTTCCACCTCCTGAGAGCGGGGTCTGTAACGCATCCCTGGCGATAAAGTGCATTCAGTGCAT
The DNA here is from genome assembly GCF_054856515.1 of Filicampus tigris. Lineage (NCBI taxonomy): Eukaryota > Metazoa > Chordata > Actinopteri > Syngnathiformes > Syngnathidae > Filicampus > Filicampus tigris. The sequence continues at coordinate 3,719,825 of NC_141218.1, read as the reverse complement.
CAGCTTTCGCCACGTATGAGAGGCGACGTGACGCTGTGGAGTTGTTGCCGGCGCGCTAAAAGCGTCTGCCGAGCACGGCTGGCCCGCAAGAGACAAAGCACATCATTGGGCCGTGACAATAAAAGTGCGCGGGAAAGGACACCTCCAGCACTGAGCGCCCAGGCGGCCAAATGTTCGAGAGAGGAAAATAAGACCCCCCCCACCCCGCCTTTTTTTCCCCTTCCCAAAGCGGCCGCCGCGGCCTCGGCAAAGTGACACGGCGTCCGATCGGTTCTGAAGAGCGGCAACACAAATGATTGCCTCGCGTTCCAGCGTCAGACATTTCACACCTCAGGTGCGTTTCAGAATCCAATTTACGGGCAACCGCCCCCCCATTCCAAACGCAAGCAGGCGCGGCGATATTAAAGAAACAGTCCATCGCAATTATCCCTAATTAAACGTCAACAGCGGTCGGGTCGTCGCCGGGGCAACCGCAGATTGCCAGCGCGCATTGGCGAAGCCTGCGCATTTTCCTTGAGTGTACCTTTCCTCCGCGACTTTAGGAGACCTAATGCAATCTTTGAAGACACGCGTCACGGTAACAAGATAATAAAGGATGCCAAAGCTGTCAGCCGGCGCGAGCTCTCCGGCAGCATCGTCTTGATGAGCGCTCTCTGGGCTATAAATAACCCGGCTGCGCTTCACGTGCAACGTAGCCGGCCTCTGCCTCCTAATGTGTTGGCTGGCCAGGAGAACAAGAAACTCGCCTCGCTTTGTTATCGATTGCGCCGTCTGCGCCGAGCGCTTCAGGTAGAGAGCCGGACAAGACAAAAATGGAAACTTCATAAAAGAAATCAGGAGGTAAAAGCCACTGGCCGTCTTTCTTCAGCCGTCGGTCCCGTCGCAAATCCCGCCAGTGCATTTTACGCATGGCAACTGGCTCTTGGAAAGATTTGCCTCGCATCTTTGATTTCCCAACGCGGGCCAGCATCTCCCTCAAGTAATTTCTTCGCTAAGATCCGAGTGTATGAGTCAAGCTTTTTAGCAGCCGGAGCAACGCCGTCGTCGCCGCCGCAGTCGCACTTTTTCTTGCACTCCATTGACCGCCGCTTCCCAGCGGCGGCAGTAAGCGGGTAATCATTAGGAGAGCCTATTACTAATGCACAACACATAAATAAAGCACAATGACGTGCAAACAGCTCCAGGGACAAAATGAGAAGGCGGGACTTGGGGCTGGTGTGTGTGTGTGTGTGTCCTTGTATTTCATTATCTTTAGATTGTGACAAATGGAGGGGGCTCAGCCCTTCAGTCTTACACTCCAAATCATTTACAACCAACATCACAGCTGAGCTACAGTTTGTGTGTGTGTGTGTGGGGGGGGGCACAAAATCACGTGATCACCCTCTGGCTGAGTGTGTGTATCATCATCAAAAGTCACTGGAAAGTCTAAATCAAATCAAATCAAAGAAGAATTAAAAAAAAAAATATCGTCTGACTGCGCTGAAACCACGCCCCCTTCAGGTGTCAATCAAATACCATGACCACAAATGGCTTCTAATTTGTTCACCGTAATGTGTACACATAGCTGAAATGTTTGAGCCACGAAAAATAAATCCACATAAAGCCTCAGGTGGCTGGAATATATGACTGCGGGGCTTTTCCACAACAACGAGGCACTCTAAAGTGGAAAGGCCAATCTGAAGCCCTGCTATACATGATGGCTGTCAAATCACACTTAAAAAAAAAAAAAAAAAAATTATTCCTAGCACACCAGATTTTTGAGGGTTTTTGTTTTCACGTTTGCCTCACAAAAGCTTGCGCAATACGGATTTTATCATGCATTGTAATTCATAGCGATTATGGTTCAGAAAAAAAACAAAAAAAAAAATCACCTGGTTGCTGAACCTAACATTTTATTCATAAATATAATTAAATATATTACATATTCCAAATTACATTCTTATAATTATGGTAACCTGATACGATTGAGGAAAAACAAAGGCAGCGTTGCAATCACATAAACACAAAAAAATAATCGAGAAAAGTTGACTTGCATCTCTGATTTAAAAAAAAAAAAAAAACAGTAGTAAAATGATTGCGGTGTATAATGTCCTCAGAACCAAATCTGTCCATTGACTTTGGCGGGATGAGACTGGTGAAGACGCGCAACCATAACAACACTCAGAATACCGAGGTCACAGAACACCACGGCTCCTCATAACATTCGCCGGAGGGCGCATTAATTGCGAGCCAATGAGCCGTGAAGCGGAACACCGTTAACTGGATATGATTGGGCCGCCGGATGAGGTATCAAAACCTCTCGCGCCGGGGGAGGTCCGAAAATACCTGACCGCGGGCCAAATAATTACTGTCGGGGGAACGGGAGAGAGCAGCGCCGGCGCGCGTGAGAAGACGGCGAGAGAAGGAGAAGAAATTGAGCCGTGGCAACACCAAAGCGCTGCAACCCATCCGGCTTTCATCTTCATCTTCCTGACGCCTCATCAGCACAATGTCTGATGTAGCGGCTCCAGCGCCGGATTCCGTTTAACACCCGGTCGCCGCCATCTGCGCCTTTGAAGGGATGCGGGCGACGCGCGTTGGTTCTCCGATCCGTTCCTCCGCCAGCCCGCACTCGCCGGCTTATCTTGCCGAGGCTCTCGGAGAGCCTCGGCCTCGCTCTCGCCTTCTTCACCTCGCCTCGCCGGCACCGGAGTGGCTGCGGCCGCTAAGAGCTCGCCTTCCTTTCGTCTCTCGCGCTTCCTCCGTACGCCCCTCGTGCCAGTTCTCCCAATGCAATTCAAAATGGGCCATCTCGTGGCGGCATCTCGACGACGGCGAGCTCGGATCGGCGGAAAAATGCACGTTCAAGCTGAACGGCGGCAAAATGGTCGAGCATTGAAGAGACTCTCGAATGAGACGGAGCCATTTTTTTTGCCACTTGATTGTGTGCGAGTCCCGATTCAATACCTTGAAGTGGAAGTCAACACAAACATATTTTTTTTTTCAAGAATATGTTCTTCCCAGCAGGCCCACTAGCTGAAACACGGCATTCTGATTCATTTTGCGTTTGTGGAATATGAGTTAAGCAGAAAAATGCACTCGTTTTTAGCCATGTCTGGAGGGCGGCCATTTTGTCTTCTGTCGCCTGAAAATGACATCACAACTGCTCACAACGACCAATCACGGCTGACTAGTTTTCTGAATGGGAGCCGTGAATGGTCGTTGTGAGCAGTTGTGATGTCATTTTCAGTCGACAGAAGACAAAATGGCCGCCCCCAGAGACGGCTAAAAACGAGTGGATCAACACTTATTCCACAAACGCAATATTTATCAGAATGCCGTGTTTCAACTAGTGGGCTTGCATAGAACATATTCTTGAAAAAAAAAAATCCTCTTTAAAGCGGAAGTCAACCTAAACATATTTTTTAAAAGGGGGAAATCAACACAAATGTATTTTTTTCAAGAATATGTTCGATGCAGGCCCGTTAGTTGAAACTGATAAATATTGCGTTTGTGGAATAAGAGTTAATCCATCCATTTTCAGACATCTCCGGGGGCGGCCATTTTGTCACTTCTGTTGTCTGAAAGTGACATCACAACGACTCAGGTCACGACCAATCGCGGCTGACCTGTTTTCTGAAGCCGAGCCGTAATTGGTCGTTACCTGAGTAGTTGTGATGCCATTTTCAGTCGACCAAAGTGACAAAATGGCCGCCCCAGGAGATGGCTAAAAAGGGGTGGATTTTGCCGATTAACTCATATTTCATATTAATCATATTGCCTTGTTTCAACTAGTGGGCTTGCATAAAACATATTCTTGAGGAAAATATGTTTGGGTTGACTTCCCTTTTAAGAGAGCACATCTAAATTGTGAGAATTCCTTCATCTAAATGAAGGCCATCCAACGTGATACGTTCATATGCCTCGAAATCCAAGTCAAAGCCAAGTCATTTGCACTATTCCATTCTAGTTGATCAGTATTACTTGACTATTGATTATCTGTACTTTGTGTGGATGTGTTGTAAATGTGTATTTTGAGATAGCATATTTTTGTTGAAAGCTCTAAAGTAACTTCAACTATTCTTGGGTGTTTTTAACACATTTGGCCAATGAAGATGATTTTTTTATTTTTATTATTTTTTTTATAATAGGCTGCTATGAAAGCACCGCAAGAGCACTTAGTGTGTGATTTAGAGGCAACAGAGCATAAAACCATCATAGACTCAATTATCAAAAATGTCATTGTTGGCACATTTGTAAGTCATAAGACTGAACGTTTTAAAGAGATATGACCAAGTGGTAAAAGCAAGGCTCGAAATAAGCGGTTTGCCATTCCAGTTTGCGAGGCAAAATTTGCATTATGCAACAGAACCGGAACCGGAAATGAATTAGCTTCCGTTACAGCGTCGGGGTGGGAGTGGCCTATAAGGTTAAAAGAAGATTCAAACAGTATAAAATATTCCTAATATCACTAATGTTATTTCTTTTCACAAGTCCTGAGTTTTGATTTTGACTGTTGAGGTCCGCACAACACATATTCTGAAAATGACATTACAGAGTAGAGCATATCATTCCAGACAAGAAAAGACAGTTTACTGTAATACACACTGTGAATTTTGTGATGTAAAAACTGTTGCTTATGTCTTTAAAAAAAAAGTGTTCATTATTTCTATTATCATATTTTCATTGTTTAATAAAAGCCTTGCTTCAAGGAAAAAAAAAAATGACAAAGTTGCTCCTTGCTGCTTTCAAGCCTCGCGTGACCGATCACCACAAAATCCAACATTTACTCTACTTGATCATCGTGTGCATTGTTCCTACGCAGCATTTTCCATCTCCATCCTCCCGCATTCCCACTCCCCCTCCCCTCATGTCTGCGCTCCCCCACTTCATCACTCCGGCTCCACATCTCTATCTCTCTCTCTCTCTCTTTCGCTTTCTCGCCCTCGCTCGCTCTCTGTCACAAATCGGCGCCGGCGTGGAAGGACCTCGGTGCCGTCTCCTGTTCCTTCTCGGGCGCCACAAAAACATAAGGAAGAGTCAAAACAAGTCTATCGGCGGGCGGATGAATGCAGGGAGGGAGACCTGCCGGAAGAGAAGCGATACGGGCGGCGTTTTCTCCATCGCTCGCCGTCTCTTGCCCCCGCCCCCCCCCCCCCTGCCCTCCTTCTTCATTCACTACCTGCACTCTGGGATTAGCACGACTTAAATTTCAATCAGCCTGCAGCCCGAGCGAAGGGCGACAGAGGCGGCAGACAGAACGCCGCAGCTGTCCGGGGCGAGCCAGCCGGGGGGCGGCCGACGGGAGGGGAGAGAGAGTGACGGCGGAGAGGAGGGGAGAGCCGAAGGGGGGCAGAGGGAGGGAGAGAGCGATGGGTGTTGTTCCGCCGCCGAGTTGAAGACGGAGATGTGACGGCTTCGCTGGTCGCAGGTGGAATGCTCGGGAAAACAAGGTGAGTAAATCCGCCTTTTCATCGGACGCTGGGGCGGGGGGGGGGGGGGGAGGTTTTGGATGTTCGGCTCGGTCTATGGAAGCGGCCGAGAGGAGGTGAAGGGAGGCAAAATTGCTCCATTGTGCTTTTGAAGTGACAAACACCTTGGTGGGGAGAAGGGGGGGGGGGGGAAACAAAAGAAAAACACAGACTAAATCCGCTCGATGTTGCATGCGGGGTGACAACGCCGCATTTGGAAGGCGGGATGCAAACGGGAGGCAAGATTTGAGCCGCGAAGGCAGAGAGTGACAAGCAGCTCAAGTGCAAAATGATCACCAAATCGACTTCTTCCAGCCTGTCAAAGATGATTGACAGGCCAGAGCGGAGCAGGCGGACTTTTGAACTGTCTGACATTCACCCGTGGAGATCAATAGGCTGCTTGTTTCATTAGCCCGCCCGCCCGCGCGCGCGCGCGCGCGCGTGCAGGCGCTTGAATGCGCTACTTTGTGCGCTGGCGTTTTTCGACGCGCAGCGAGACGAGCGGGGCGGCCTGCCGAGAGACGTTAAGGGGGTCCCGGGACTATTGATCGCCTCTCGACAGACAGGTGACTGGAGGCGGGCGGGCGAGGAGCGAGGGAGAATTGACCGTGGCCGCCGGGGAGGAGCCAGATGACGGACGGGCGGCCGTCCTGAAGGGGGGGCTGGAGTGTGGTGTCACGACAACGGGATGTACACTTCTTATTCCTCTTCTCTCGCAGGTGGCTCAGCATCACGCCCTCTTGCCAAGGTCACCCGGCCGACAAATGCGGCGGGGGGAGGGTGGGGGGCGGCCGAGCGCAAAGGAGAACGCTCCCCGGAAGTCGCTCCAGGAACTAAGCGGCGCGAGAAAGAGCAAGTGCACGCCTGAGGGACGGAGCCCCGAGAAAGGCGGTGAATAAATAATCCAGGCAGCGGCCGGTACGCGTGAGGATGCGCAGGCCGGGAAGGGAGAAGCACGACGCTGCCGTCTGGATTCCACTCCTGGCGGAAGTCAAGCCTTTAACAAATTCACATCCAATGCAGCCTCGAGGAAGTCGTCTCAAAAAGGCCTGAAAGAGGATTTAGAGCAAAGTGGATTTTTTTTTTTTTTTTTTTTTCCCCCCCCCCCCCTTCATCAAACTGAGGTCTCCATCTCGGAATAACAGGGCAGGATTGGGCGAGTAATTTGGAATTTTCCAGGTTGGCTCTCCCGCTGTAGAAGCTTAAGAGGATATTGTGGAGTTTCTCAAACCTGGCTGGCTTTTGCGTATCTTTACGAGGAGGGCACCAGGACGGGTTTCGACTCAAATACGCAACGCTTACCGTGAGCCCCCAAGCGGCACAAAAGCACCTGGGGGGCTGAGGGCATGTGCTCTGCACACACGACAACAACCTGGCCAACATGTGGAGCTGATTCCAGTTGTTAAGCACAGACAGAAAAGGTAAGCTCCAAGTTAACCCCTCCCCCCAACCCCTCCTTCCCTGTCACACACACACACACACGTGTAGAGGGAAGGCACTAATTGTAATTGGAACTGTAACTGAGAAGTCATTGTTTATCCTAGCATCCGCAGTCAGGGTCTCATGAAATAAAACGCAGGCGTTGACAGAACCTTGCCGGTGACAAGCATCAAGTCACAAGCAAGATTTTGCTGAGCGGGATTTACTGGATAACTCATTTGCCGTCACTTTGCTTTCGTGTACTATCGCAAAGCGTACGTAGAGCTCATGCAGTGATTTGCATTTGCTAGCTAACAGCCAATCAGAGCGATCAACAGCGGCCGACGCCATTTTGCAAACTGCGATTTACGGGCGCACTCATTCAAATCCTATTGAGACGGCACCACCAGACAAACATTATCCAAACGCCGCTTTTTGTTTTCATTTTGGTTTGCTCCTAGGTTTTGATTTTAATGGAGCTGTGACTACGGATGGCATGACCAACAATGACTTCGCTATATGATGTGAGGGATTGACATTGACTCTAAAGAAACAATTTGTCTTTGCGAAGGTCAATTTCGCTTTTCATCTCCATTCAAATCAAACGTAAATTGAATCTTTCAAAATCGACTTCGGATCTACAAATTACGGCAGCGCATGAAAGGATACCGCATCCTTGCCGCTCAATAGCGGCCCGGCCCAGCGGGAATTTTCACAGCGCTCCAGATGGGCCACTCCGGGCGCGCACACACATTGCCATACATCGGCCCAGTAAAGGTGAATCGAAGTCTGCACGTTTAGCTCCCTTGTGCTGAATCATTGAGCTCGTCAGTGCACTGAGTAAGGAAGGAGCTCGTTGTTCTGTCTCCGAAACACATGCTGGGCTGTCCTATAAATAATAAACATGTTGCTACCAAGACACATCTAAGAGGGGAATGTCAGCGTGCGCACACACATGCGGGTTATTTTGAGCTTTTCCTTTCAATTAACATCCATTAACACCTCTAACTGGATTTTTTTTTTTTTTTTTTTTCCATGCGCAATTCCCACGAGAAACGCGTGCGGCAGATGCCGTCTCACTTACTCGCGAGCTTCAGCGTAATCTCGCATGGCGTGTCGTTTGGGTGTCGCCGCGCTGGGATTTGGGGCTCCGGGCGGCATCCTCCGAGGGCTTTTACATAAGCGCGCGCGCGCACGCGCACACACTTGCACTTATTTGGCCTGCTGACACAGGAAAGCGGCTGAGTGGATGGATGTACGGGAGGAGAAGAGGGCCGCCAGACGCGGAGAGAGCGAGGAGAGGCGATAATGCGGAGAGAATGAAAAGGGAGAAGGCTGGCGCAACATGATGAGGATAAGGGGTCAGCAAAGAAAGAAAAAAAAACAAAACAAAAAAAAAGTGATGAGGGATTCATTGACGGGAGTGTAATAAGAGTGATTCATTTACAGCCGTTTTGATGAGTGACGTTATCGAAAGATGAATGAGGAGAAGAGGCAAAGACATGAGGGATGGCCGTCGTTATCTGCTGGAGCTCCTGACGAGGGATGAAAAATTTGGGAAAAAGAAGCTCAATATTGCCATTGCGATTTGATACGCGATCGTTTTTTTTCAATTTCTCTTCCCCTGTATTTTAAAAAAAAATTTTTTTAACAAAAACAAGCAGTACGTTACTCTGATGTAATATGTTGTCTTACAACAAACAAGCTTCGATTTCAAATGGATGGCAATGTTTTGGTCTTATAAATGCTGAAGGCAAATCAAGTAACATAGTCGACTCATCGACTTCAATTAGACTTACGAAACACTTTGACTTGCGTTGACTATCAGAACGTCACAAAATTCGACCAAAGAGGCGCAGCGTAAACAAAAAACCGAAAGCCAGACGACGGATTACAACAAGAATGCAAACAAGATCTGTGGCTTTACCGCCTTCAGCTTTTCACAAAACAATGATAACGTGTAAACATGTGGACTGCGCTTATTAAGCTTATCCAGGCGCTATATAAATACGTACAAAAGATTTACATATAAAAATATATGTAAAACAAAGGACGCCTACAAAAAAAATTTGCAGCTTTTACCAACTGAAAATGGCTTTGTACTAAACCGGGATATCAATTTTAATTTGGTTAATTTTTCAGCCCTACTTCTGACTGAACATCGGTTTGTTCCATTAGTCACGTGGGACCCCAAAACATTTACGTCAAGATCTGGAGTCATGTGCTAAATGACTCCCCCCCCCCCCCCAACTCAAGAGTTTCTCAAGACATTTTTGTTGCTTTGACTAAAAAGCGCACTTGAGATACTCGCGTTGTTTGCTTGCGGTGAACGCAGCCCAACTCACTCGACAAGAAGCAGCAGCACATCTTCAAAAAAAAAAAAAAAAAAAAAAAAAAAAAAAGAAGCTTGGAGCTGTCAAACTAAACATGCAACCAATCTAGAAGACACATTGTGTACTTACAACCGCCACATAGCTCACACTCTAAAAACAGTTGGGTGAAAGACAATTTGGGGTCAAAAATGGACAACGCAAGAAGGTGGGTCAAGTTTACCCAATAAGTGGAATTTTTGACCCCAAATTGTCTTGTTTTTAACCCAAGCGTTTTTAGAATTCCGCATTTCAGTCCAACTAGCTTCATTGGAATGCCAAACCGCCCTTCAAGCAATACATGCAGACAGACAATGACAGTGACTCGGGTCACATTCTTTATCAGCTGCGAAGAACGACTAATCTTAGCGCCGTACCGATGAGACGAGAGGAGCCGATACCGAGGAGTACATCCGTCCTTATCTTGCCAGCGGGTGACCGAAGCGCAAAGAGCAGCACAATGGCAATTTAATCGACAAATTGTTCAACTCTTTTTCATTCGATTGAATGATGTCATGACTTGCAAGTCAAGGTAGGCTACAATATCTTGTTCTTTGAGCAAGACATGAATCCATAGGACGACACTGACAGCATTCAGCATGTAGGAGGCAGCTATTTATGAAGGTGCAGCATTCTGTGCTAAATAAAAACGTTGGGCCTTGGCGGAGCTGTACGCTGGACTTTGGTTCCGTTTGCCGTTTCAGCTTTCTTGCCAACACGCGCGCGCGCCGCTAATTTGCTTCGCCTTGCCGCCGGTGAGACATTTGGGCTGAGCGTCACAGTGCCGCAGCGGCGGAAGCATTTGACATGGCTTCAATTATCCCGTCACCGTCGGCGAGGGCGTCTGCCGTTCCGACACGCCGGCAGATGGGGACGCTTGCTGTCAAAATGAGCAGACTGGCGAGCCAATGGGGGAGGAGAAGCGCAAGCGGCGGAGGAAAAACGGCAGCCGGCCACGTGAGCGCCGGCTTTCGTCGGGGCGGGCAAAAGCGGGGACCGCCGGCATACCGGTGGATTGAAAAGCAGAAGCGGAGCGGAGCGACGCCGACACGAAGCGCCGCTTGCTTTTGCTGCGGCGAGGTGGAGAGGATGAGTAATTAAAATGTTAACAGTCTGTTTAGGCACAACGGGCGCCTGATGAGCGGGCCAAAGTGTAACCACGGCAACGGCGGGCGACAGACGGAGGGAGGCTTTGGGAGCGAGCGATTCAAGAAAAGCGGGCGGCTGCGAGGCTCGAGTGCTCTGGTGGGTGGTGAGTGACATGGGTGCAACATTCAAGGCAGCAATTGAGGAACTGAACGATTGTGAACGAGCCCTGAGTGATGACTGATTTTTTTTTTTTTTTTAGTTAAGAGCCATCACTTGTTTGATTGTAACATCAATAAAATAAAAAATAGAATAAATTAAAAACAAAATAAATAAGCACAAACGCAGAAAATAAGAACACTCGCAAGGGGCAGAGTAGGCAATACTGCAGTAAATACAGTACTTGTACTTTAGAAATACATTTCTTTTGATTCTCTTTTTATAGACTAAAGCACTTTTTTCATCCAAAGATGGTGGTGACTTGAGGTACAAGTTCAACTTGTTGCGTGAAACATCCAAACGTTCACATCTCAAATCATCTTTTGCCGTTGAAACGCCGCCCACCCGCCCCCCCCAAAGCAGCATCACTTGAATGGCCACCGTGCTGCTCGCCTTGGCCCCGCCTCCTCTCAGCTCATCCGTACGGCGCTAATATTAGCCCTTCTTCGCAGAGGATAAAGAACACGACTGTGAGTACTGCTATGTTGCTGATGTAGAGGTGCTACTGCATCTTTGGTGTTGTAGCGCCGCGACACAGATGCTATTTAGCATTAGCATTAAGCCAGGGGACGGGAATATGGTTGCTTTCAATACACAGGGTGCTATACACTTTTATTTGAAGAATTCAATTTTCCAACGTGTTGCGTAATGTAAAGTGAGTCCAGTTGAAATCTAATCTTATGTAATCCTTCCTGCCATGGGAAGAACAAAGGAGTGGGGTTTAGTCCGCGTGTGCGCGCGCGCGTGTCACATTAGTCAATACATCCGACGCCACGATCAATCGGCCTGGTTGACATGTCATCGACCGATGGCGGTGGAAGCTGAGTGATGATTGGATAATTCCCTTTCTTAAGACCAACCCCCCCCCCCCGAACCCCGAATGCCCGGAAGCCAGCAGGATCTTGACATATACACACGCGCGGGCACTCACACACAAAGCCACTCAGATTTACTTTGGTCACGCTGCAAACAAGTTGTGCTGTCAGCAAATCAGGGTCCATAAAATTGGCCCCTCCGGGGGGGGTGGTCTGATTGGGCTCAAGTTGCGCTGGGTTAGCTTGATTTCCGTAAATCTATGAACATGTGCGCAGCACACAAAATGGCTTTTTAACCGAAACAGAAAGTCGAGATGGAGAAAACTGACAACCAATGCGGCAGTGTAGTGAAAACAGGGTTGCATCACTGAGGAAGATGGAACAAAAAAAAAAAAAAAAAAAAGAAGAAGAAGAACAAGGGAGGGGAAGTGCGAGCACATCATGTGCAGGCAGCCACAGTGGTAGGTCAGTAAGTTTGCCAGCACGTGTCACGCAAATGGGAATTTACGAGCGTCGGCACAAGCGTGCCGGCGTTGTGGTGCGTCTGCAAATTTGGGGGAGGGCGTGCGGAACGGCGCGTGGGCGCCTCCCATGTATCGCCGTCGTTATTTGCCGAGGCTGGAGTCCACAGTGTGGAAAAAGCAACGGGAGGCAGTTTGAGGGGGCTCGTTGGCTTCAGGAAGGGAAATCTTTCACGTGTGCACTTGCTGATCCCAAGTAGGCCAACGTGGAAAAAGAAGGAAAGAAAAGAAAACAAAAAAAAACCATCATGTGTTAATTGCCGCTTTTTATTAGCCCCGAACCTGACGCACGCGAGTGTGCAATCCAATCGGACACGCCCCCGCTCTTCCCGTCCGGGGTAAAAAGCAAACAATGTCGAGTGGGCTGCGTGGCAGCGGCGACAAGCTCCCGAAAAGTGAAAAATGACGCCTGGCCCGAGTTTACGTCGCTGCACTCGAGTACTGCGGCGCGACTCAAGTGCCAGGGCTCGACGGCGCCCACCGCTTTGCCGCTTAGCTGCCTTCGAGTCTTACAGATGTTTACACCGGGGCTTTGCTGACAGATAACACTGACATGCTACTTTGCAGTCTCTCAGTGACAGTGACGCATTACAAAGGGGAGGGGGGGGGGAAAAAAAAAAAAAACACGGCGTTCCAGCTAACCTGTGCAAACACACACGCTCACAGCGAGCCTCGCACTCGTAGAGGGCATACGAGAAACGGGAGCTTTTCATTCCAGATCATGTTCAAGTTGTGTGTGAGCCAAGAGAGTGCCAAAGAAAATCACTGTCACCTCTGTTGCTTGCCACTTGCGTTTATCGTCAGCGCACAAAGTGGAATCCCCCGCGAGCCGCGCACACTTTCCAAGAGGAAGGAAAGACGGCGGGAAGCAAACATTTCACAATCCCAGAAACTTTCCGGTCGGGAAGTAGCGAGGGAGACGACGCCAAGGTCACCTCCGGTATCAGACTGAAAACACAAAGTTGGGGCAATGAAGACCAATCAACGCTTCCTGGAAGGCGACAAACTGCTTCTCCGCGTACGAGGACAACATGCAACCGATTTAAAGAGGTTCGCTCCGAAATACCTCATACTTGTTTGAGGATCCGCGTCGGTGCGACCGATTTAGAGCGCCTCGCTGTCGGCCACGAGTGCATGCATGGCGAGGCGAGGCGGCCAAGCAAGTGCGAGCTGATAGCCAGCATGCGGACCGGGGCTTCCGGGTTCGACGGCTGCTTTAGAGCGCCTCGTTGTTGGCCGTGAGTGCACGGAGAGAAGACGAAAGAGCGGGGGGGAGTCGTACGTGACAGCCAGTCAGTGAAGGACTTTGAAGCCTCATTTAATATATTTGCCGATTTTTCAACAAGACTTTTCTCGGTATCAATTTTAGAAGAGAAATGTAAGCTCACGACGTGCTCGTCCACGAGTCCTGGCTCAACAGTTCACAGCCCGCGGTAAGAAGTCACGCCGCCTCCTCTAGACTATTACAAGGCCCGTCTCAGAGCAACAAAAAATTTCCACCCGTCGGACAGAGAGGATAGAACGCCGTGTAGTATTAGTTTCCGCACTTATCTCGGCAATGAAAAAATAAATAAAAAAAAGACGGCCTGCGCTTAAAAAGGCCGCACTTCAAAGCACTTATATGAGAGTCGACACCAGACGGCAGTGACTTGCTATCCCTGACATCCAAGAGCAGTTAAACACCCCCAAAAAAACGAAATGCTCTTTATTCCACGAGGGCTAACAGAGGTGGCCATTTTCTCATTTTCACCGTGCGGACAAATCGGCAAAGACTTGATGCAATGCTCTCAGAATAAAACGGCGCTTAATTGCTTTTCCACCAAGCAAGCAAGCAAACAAACAAACAAACAAACACGGGCGGACGCATGGATGAGGCGGCTTTTCTTTCCTTCCAAGCCGGTCGGTATATTTCAGGAATGGCGCTCATTAACTCGGGGCCACGCTGAGAGGAGACAACCGCCGCGGACGCGGAGTGCTCCCCGCCACTCTAATCAGACTTTCACCCGCAGCGAGCGCGTCTCCGGGCTCCTCCCACAAACTCATTCCCGACGCAGCTCTCCATCCCCCTAATCAAATCGGCCGTGCGCTTCCTCCTCCTCTCGCTGCGACACTGACGGATTGGCGGCCTTCGGCCCGTTTATCGCCTTTACGTATTCCTCTGCCCATCCGCTTCACCACACGCATTCATACCGGCCGGTGCGCCGGGGCCTTCTTTCGTCGCTTGGCTTCACGTTTGCCGGCCGCTCGCCGCACATCCGCCGCGGGCGTTCCTCTCGCGGCGCTATCGATACATTGCGGACGGTGGCCAGAAATCGGAGAGGGGAGTGACAAAGAAGCGCCGGTATCCAAAGGACGAGTGGGCTTCCGTGCGCACGACTGCCACAACGAGAGGCTACGTGGGCGCCGTGTTCTCCCTCGCCCGGGGAAAGAGCCGAGGAGCGGGAGGGACAATCTGTCGGCCTCGCTATAATTACGAGCGTGTGGGAGACTGTTGTGGCGCGCGCAAAACGCACAATTAATATCAAGGGCATTGTGTGATCGGAATCATCCCTCTCTTTGACTCCACTTTATGGCTGGCCTTTTTGTACGTTTGGCCACGCGAACGTATCACGTCTTCATCTGGCGCCTTTTTATTGCCCGGACGACGATAAGTGGCTCGTGGGAGCTAATAGCATGGCTTGACGCTTATCAATAACGCGGCGCTCCCCATTTGGAGTCCATTAGGGACTGGTGGCATTTCGGGAGGCCGCAGCGACTGCTTCAAAGGATGACTTGATGAGAAATACACGTGCAAATCTAAATACACACACACACACACACACACACACACACACAATGTGTTTTAAGGTTATAAATTGTAGTTGGCATTTAATGAGGTCTTGACATTTATCGTCCTCAGCGGGGGATTACATACTGAGGCCGAAAGGAAATCAAGTCCTAAAGTGCAATAGGTCTGCTCTGTGGAAACAACAGGCACTTTAGACTTAGAAGTAGAGTCGCAAGTCCCTTTTAATTGCACTGGTCGAGTTCAAATTTCGCACTGACAAGCTTTAATGGGAGGGGGGGGTCGAGATAATGACTTGACTCGAACCCAAGTTGACGGGCCTGGAAAAGGAACTTTTGGGGAAGTCGGGAGTCGAGTCGGGGCACGTTCAGCCTCACAGTTGTGAGTCATGCGCCAACGTGGAGCTTGCGAAGACTTCTTTGTACCGTTGCGATTACGCCGCGGGTTCATGCAGGGTAGCGCAAGCGAGACATTGCCCAAAATAGTCCGAAGGCAGAAAACAAATGAAATAGAACACTGCGGACTGCTGCGGACACTAATGCGGCGCACGTACGCATGGCCGAATTTGGGGGCCTTCATTTCAAGAAAAAACAAAACAAAAAAAAAAAAAAAACATTGTTTTTCTTCGGTTTTATGCTTCGACTAAAGAATCTGTGTTTCGGCACTTCCACAGATGTTCAATAGGATTTGGATCAGGGTTCAATGAAGGCCACTGGAGAATAGTCCAATGTTTGTTTCACAGTTTTCTCTTCTTCTTTGTCCACACGGCACAAGCAAAATTGTTCTAAGCCTAAAGACGGGCAAACTCTCAATCCTCGCAAGGAAATTGTCCCACAAGCATTCGTGACTTGTCAATTTGCATTTCAGCAAACGCCGTTCTCATCGGTTTTAAGCTATCGCAGTGATAACTGGCGGCGGGCAAGCCCAGTCGGGCTGCTTTGCTGCATCTGCCGCACGGTGTCTTGAATATGTACAATGAAATGCCAAGACTATTTGCCAAGGAGAGGATGATGCATTTGAGTTATTTTTTAAAATAAGTTCACTATTTTATCAGATAAATATTATCAGATGTACTGTACATGGCACAGTACCTTGCTTCTATAGTGCGTTTTTGTGTAGCATTGAAGTGTTCTTAGGACATGATTGTGGTTGGGGTATGAAGTAGGGATAGACTGACTCTGGGCCAGGCCAATTATCATCTCCGATATTTAGTGTTTTGACAAATATCGGCGTTGGCCTTTTTTAAAAAAAATCTGAGGGCATTTATGAATCAATTTAAAACTGTTAACGTCAAGGAACTATTTATTTGAATTTTGAGTTAACTTTATAAGAGATGCTACTGACCCTGGGAACACTGCACTTTTGTTTTCTGTTTGAAATCAAAACAAAGAGAAGTGAAATTTGAACATTTCTGTCATTTTGAAAATTTGGAGGACTTTCGTTACTGTAGAAAACGATTGGGAGCTACCGTTTTCATTCAAATTTGGAAGACATGCTGATGACCCTGGGAGCTCCTGTTCTGCTAGAATTTTACAACAAAGATGTAAACTGGCAAACAATAACAGTAATAATAATAATAATAGTAAGTCAACATTATGCAAATTTAAAGAAATAAACATATGCTTAAAGACGTTTCAACAAAGTTCAGAGTTTGATTTTGAAGCCAATATTTTCCTTTTTGCCGAAAATGAATATCGGCTCCAAATATCGGTTATCGGCCTCCTTGAGTACTAATTCATAATTGCGATCGGTATCGACCCTGAAAAAAAAACATGCCGGTCTATCTCTAGTATTTGCTGGTGGATTAAGTCAGGTATGGCCATCAGAAAATCAATTAGCGGACGGATGAGCGTGCGTCGCTAGGGGGACACGGAAGTGGCGGCGGCAAACGCCAGCCGTGTAAATGAACGGGGCGAGGAGCCGAGCGTCTCTCAGAGGGTCACATCCATCCATCACTGTGTGCCTGCCATTGTGTCCCGAGGAGCTGCGGGTCCGCACGGCTACAGACGCGAGCGCCGGCGCCAAAATAGAAGGGTCACACTGGAGGAGGAGGGTTGAATACCGCAGGTGCAAAGGTGCGCGCGGCTCCCGACTTGAAAGGAGGCGGCAAGCGAGGAGGTACGGCGTACAAAAGAATGGCGAGAGACGAAAAGACGTGGCGAGGCAGAGCTGTGACTGATAACGCTGCCATCCCCGGGTTGCCTCAAGGGCAGACGAGACAGTCGGGAGCAGATTGTGGGAATAAGACAAGGAAATTGTCGAAAGTTACAGCGGCGCTAGAGGCACAATGGGTTCGAGATGGAGCCAAGTGAGCGAGATGGAAAACACGAGGAGCAGCGCTCCTGCCAGAGAATAGATGACAAAGAGTGATGGGACGCCGCCAGAAAGAGGGAGAGTCAATTTCCGTCCCCAAAGGTACAATCAAATTATCGGAAGTACTTCGGATGGAGCCAAAAATGTACAATTCCGTTCCCAAAGAGTAGGTGAAAAGCGGAAGGATTTCAGCGGAAGGCAGAGCAGAAGGAGTCAATGAGCGGTAGGGCCACTCGGAGTAGATTTCAATCGCGAATACGAAACGGTCATCCTGCTTTTTTGGCTTTTATGTTTATCGTGGCAAAAGGGCTGCTTTCTTGTCCATTCTATTCGAATGGGCAACATATCAAACCAAAGTGCCTTGCTGGACACAAATAACTGTTCACCTTGAGCCCCTTTGCAACTGACGCCACCGAGGCGTCTTTCATCTCGTGTTTCTCGCTGCTTTAGTGGCGACGCTGCCATTTTGCAGATGGTAAAACGTACGCTCGCTGCCATCGTAAAACTTTGAACACAAACTAAAGATTGCTCAATTGGACAGTGCCGCTTCAGTCGCGTTGTTGACCGCGGGACAAATCAAAGCATGACGATAAAGGCGATAAAGGAGCCTTTTGGCTTCACGCAGAATGTTGCAGACTTGACGGTAAAGACGTTTGCCAAGCGCTCGGTTACGGACGCGGCATCGCTGGCTGCGTGACGGCTTGACTGAAGTGTAAAATACGTGGCATCGAGCGACTTCTGAGTGCAGCGCCTCAACGCCGACTGTCCTCCCTTCCGGATCCACGTTGCTACGGCAACTCATATGCATGACAATCAGCTTCAGTGACTCATCTCCACACCTTGTCACAGCATACGCTGTCATATCAAGTGTAAATAGAAGCCGCGGAAATGCTCGTTGCAATTTTGACACCAGTCTCGCCGCGCAATCCAGGCAGATAAGACTGGCGACCCAATTCAGTTCCCTGACCCGCAACCTTAAGAAACTGTCCCATGATAAAACACATGCCTAATCCTCTCTTACAGGTTTCTAGGTAACCGTTACCATGGGGACTGGCGGTGTTCAGCCTTGTGGGGTGTTTTTTCAAGGCAGTACCGGCTGGAAAGTAAAAGGGCTCGCTTTAACGTGTATGCGTGCACACATGGGCAGAAAGTGGCTGATTGTGAATGCTGCAGGCACAGCAGTACAACTCCTATTAAGCGCTCCTTCTTTTTCTCTCTCTCTCTCTTTTTTTTTTTTAAAGGTCTGTGGATAGCCTGGCTTTCTACCATGCCTGCCCCCCCAACCCTAAAGCCCAGCAGACAGAAGCACCTGCCTCACGCACATCCCCGCCCTGATCGGCGGGCCAAACATTCCACCTTCCCTCCATCCATCCTCTCGCTTCCCCACGCCGGCCATTTGGTCTCATCTCTGCCCTCCTCGGCCCGCGTCACCCCCTGCCCCTGCTCGGGAGCCTCGAAAAGAACACCTGCCGGCGGCGTCCGGTTCCCGGCTTTTCACTGGCTGACCCTGGTCACATGCTGCCTGCTGCCCTCCCTCATCGGAGCGGGGGAGACGTGGGGCGTCGTGTCGGCCTGCCCTTTCCACTGCGTGTGTCGGAACCTTTCGGAATCGCTCAGCACGCTGTGCGCCGACAAGGGCCTCCTCTTTGTGCCCCCGCACGTTGACCGGCGCACCGTGGAGCTGCGGCTGGCCGACAACTTCATCACGGAAGTTGGAGGAAGTGACTTTGTCAACATGACGGGACTGGTTGATTTGACTCTGTCCCGAAATACCATCCACCTGATTCGCCCGATGGCCTTTGCTGATCTGGAGAGTCTCCGCTCGTTGCATCTCGACGGTGAATAGCGTGACGAGCTCAGTTGGACAATAAGCACCCAAGTGTAAGCGTCACCTCGCGTCACTCTTGTCTTTCCAGGTAATCGTTTAACGATAGTGGGCCCCAGGGACCTGGCGGGATTGGTGAATCTACAACATCTGATTGTCAACAACAACCAGTTGATCAAAGTGTCCGTGCAGGCGTTTGACGACTTCTTACTCACGTTAGAGGATCTGGACATGTCCTACAACAACCTACGAAAGTAAGCTGCCAAAGTTCCGTGGTACCTTGACTTAGGTTTGACACAACTTGCGAGCTTTTCCTTTTATAAGTTGACACTTGGTCGAATTGTTTGCTTTGGGTTGGAAGCCAAATTTATGAGTTACGAGTGAGCCTCAACTATGTCGCCGCTCCCCACAAGTCACCGACAATCAGAGTTGCGAGTCTATCGTCCCGGCCGTGAAGAAGAGCACATGAGAGTCCTGATTCTCATTGCCGCCTCTGTTTGATTTCAACAGGGTGCCGTGGGAGTCCATCCAGAACATGGCCAGTCTGCACACGCTCAACCTGGACCACAACCTCATAGACCACATCGCGGAGGGCGTCTTCGGAGAGTTGTACAAGCTCGCCAGGCTGGACATGACCTCCAACCGGCTCAGGACCCTGCCACCCGACCCCCTCTTTGCGAGGTAGAGCGCAACATTATTCATTCCTTCGTGGTGCTCAGAGGTGGAGCTGAGACAAAATGTTGCGCCGCAAACTGTTAAGTGTCAGATTATTCACTATTGTTGCACCACAGAGCTACACGGACAAGACATGTGAGCCAGCTGTTCAAGTGAGGGATTAGCAAAATCTGCTGTCCTCATTCCATTTCGCATACATGACTGAGGCATCAGCTTGTTCCAAATTGTACGTCGCGGAGGCGTAAATGAGCTGTCGCTTGTGTAGCGCTTCTTTCTCTACCTTTGGTACTCAAAGCGCTTCACACTTTACCTTATTTATCCGCTGATGACGCAGCATCAGGAGCAACTGGGAGGGGGGGGTTTCCGTATCTTGCTCAAGGGCACTTCGGCAAGGTCGCAACGGCCAGGGATGGAACCGCTGAGCCATGCCGCCCCATAAAGTGGCTTCAGGGTGACTAATAGCGGCCCTGGCAAGTTTTGAGATCACATTTAGACGACTTTACCGTCTTGAAAATATCGACAACAAGTAAAACAACTACTGAGCTCAAACTGTCAAGCAAATAGCGGCTGCGACAGGCTCACTGAACTCAGCGTGACTGAGATTTTTCTTTTTAAGCAATTTGAGATGGATTGCATTCTTTCTGGCACACAAGTTGGTGATGAGTCAGTGCAAAGCCAGGACTGGTACGGAATGATTAAAAAACTAAAAATAACACGTGGAAATGGATGCGACTGCTTGTTTTGTGCCGCGTGTGGTGCTCGTGTGCCTGTATGTGGATTATATTTTTGGCCGTTGACTAAACTGACCTGTTTTCATAACCTTCCCAGGTCCCAGACAGGTGCAATAAGCCCCACCCCTTACAACGCCGTCATCAGTCTGAATTTCGGCGGAAATCCGCTGCACTGCAACTGCGAACTGCTGTGGCTTCGACGGCTCATTCGCAGCGATGACATGGAGACCTGCGCTACGCCGATCCACCTTGCTGGAAGGTACTTTGCCGTCGCCTTCCCTTTTTCTTGACAATGCTTTCATTCGGTCATAGTCCTGGTGATTAGCATCTTTCCCTAAAGCCACACGCTAGCAAACCAGTCCTTTTTGTTGGGATCCGGACTGCGTTTGAGGCAATTGCACAGCTGCTATTCTTGTGGTTCCTTAATTGGACAATTAGAACTGAAGCACAAACTTGTAGGTCTTCAGAACTCAACTGAATTGAGGGATAACGCGCTGCTAATAGCGATACAGTGACTGCACCATAATTCATGGATATGTAAGACCGTAAAAGTCATTACACTGCTACTTGGCATCGTCCCTGCATTTATCTTCCATCCTTTCCCAGACTAAGTATGTCATTAAAATGACGCCGTGCCGGCAAAGTGTTGAGGAGGAAAATGAGCATCTGCCAGCATTATCCTTCACTGTACTGGGTTAACTGATAACTACTCTTGTGAAAAATCACAGGTCAGACTAATACATACACGCATACGATCAATATCTCTCGGGCTCACTTTCCCGTGCGGCTTTTCCGCCCTGCTCTCAGGTACTTCTGGTCGATTCCCGAGGAGGAGTTTACGTGCGAGCCCCCCCTCATCACCCGCCACACCCACAAGCTGTGGGTTCTGGAAGGCCAGAGGGCCACCCTCAAGTGCCGCGCCATCGGAGACCCGGAGCCGGTGGTGCACTGGGTGTCGCCGGACGATCGCATCATCGCAAACTCATCGCGGACCAGCTCCTTCAACAACGGCACTTTGGATATCTTAGTGACGGTGGCCCGGGACGACGGGGCGTACACGTGCATCGCAATAAACGCAGCGGGCGAAGCAACTGCCACCGTCGACCTGAAAATAATCCCCCTCCCTCACCGGGGCGGAGCGGGTGCAAACACAGGGAATAACAACGGGAACGGCAGGAATGTAACCAATGGGATTTTACGAACTGATCCGGGATCCTCGGATATCAGCACGGGCAAAAGCGGGGGGATAAACAACGGCGCGGGGCGCGGAGGCGACGTGGACGATGAGAAAAAACGCGGCGGCCAAGACGAAGAAGCTGACCGCGGCAGGGCTCCCGGAGGGGAGCGGGCTGACGACGGGCCCGCCGAAGACGATGACGGAGACGAAGACGACCGGAGGACGGTTGGAGTTCAAGGAATAACGTCCACCTCGGCTCAGGTCCGCTGGGATTTGGGACGTTTGTCCGGAGCGTACGTTGTGTGGATGTATCAGATACAATACAACTGCACGGCCGACGAAACCCTCATCTACAGGTCGGTACAACTTTTTGCCATTTACGCTCCCGCATACCGGTTGATAGCTGGCCGTTGCTATGGCGCAGCATCAAGGGAAGGCGTTATAAGCTACACGGACTAAACGAGGCGTACCTCGGGTATTACGGAGACCATGTGAGCGGCATGGACGAGACATATGGCTTCCGAGAGCTCACGCATCAAAAATGAACGAGGAGGAGAGGCTCATAGTTTGAATGTATTGCATGGACGGAGGCAGATTTTAAGGACCGGGATGAGACTTGAGAGGACGGCGCGGAGGAATTTGGAACTAAGAGCAAGATCTGAGATTGACTCTAAACAAATCCCCACGGGAAAGATTAGAGTGAAAGGGAGGACGGTTGAAAGGGAAGAAAGCGGGTGAGGCTGAGGCTAAGAGAGATGGGTGGGCTGAATGGTCCTTTAGGAAAATGCAGCAGGAGGGGAAGTAAATCCATCAGCGAAATAGAATTTGATGGGAAAATACATCTGGGATGAAAGCAGGGGCTCGGCGGAAGATGTAATGAAAGATAGAGAGGCGGGAGAGCATCTGCTTGGCAAAAAATGTGAGGTGACAAAGGGAGCTATGAAAGAGGGGAATAAAACCAAGGACGCAAAAGGGGAACAGAAAAAGCACATCAAAACAAACACAGAGTGTCTTCTTTCCCCATCAGCACACACGCAGCAATTAAGCAGGGAGAACTAATTAAATAAATGATTGAACTGAATGAGATCTGAGCTCCCTTGCTGATCAGCTCTTCTAATTTCTCCGTGGCAAATACTCTAATAATAGAAGGAACTGGCTCGCTGCATAAAAGGGCCGGACGCCACTCCAGAAATGCAAGCTCATGGCAAAATATGGACCGCGAGTCGGGCGACTTGACGAACGGGACTGCAGCAGATGCTGGATTCCTTATTCATGACAGCGACCGTTTTTCGTACTCGTTTTCTCAAATCCAGGTTTCATTTAGCCCTTGAAGACAAAAGCGTGACACGACGGCCGCACATCATGGAAAGTGGAGCACAAGTCGACGCGCTCAGCTTGGCGGGAAGGAAAACGCGCAATGCGAGGGACCCACACAAACCAGCAACATCATAATTGGCTAAATTCAGATTAAAATACTGTTCGGATGCACTGTTTTCATGGACACTAAAAATATTGTTCCGATTAGGACCTGCATGTTCGTGCATCAAACTTTCAACCGGAACAAATTATTTTGACACGCGCAGATTGCCCAAATATACCGGAAAGTAGTAGTAGAAGAAGAAGCCGTAGCGACTTCCGTGTCAACAAAACATCGCTCCGTCCATTTCTACTTGAAACGTGACCGTTATGTCACATATTTTTCCCCGTTTGCGCTGTTACTTCGAGTTAACACTACCTAATGCAGCTGTATAGACGATTTGTTCCGAAATTTGGGAATAAGTGTTGTCATGCGTTCGGATTAACAATCGACAAACTACCTCTCTCGTTTGGAATAAAATCTTGATCGGAATGGGCTTGATCGGTTCAGAATCTTCCAAACGGGGTGTGTACATGTGGCATTTTTATTCCGATCAGGTATTCACTCCGAATAAATGTGTCCATGGAAACGTAGCTAATGATTTTGTATAGCTTGCTTGCTTGCTAAAAAGGTGAAATAGAGAGGGAGGGAGGGAGAAAAAAAAAAATGACTGATAGAGATGACAAGATGTCGGAAAGCTTTGTGAGGCGAATCAGGTCTCGGAGGAGCGATAAAGAAATAAATGAGGGAAGCGTATGAAAGAAGGCCCACCACAATGGAGCCAGGAATCTCCAGTATAGATTTCTATCATGCTATTAACGTGCTCGTGCCCACCGCAACGTCGCACCGGCGAGCGTGCGGGCGGCCGCTAAAGTCCAAGCGCAGAGTCCCATTACTTTTCTTGGGTTTTTTTTGGATTGTTGTTCCGGCCACAAGTGAACTGGCGACCGAATAGGAAAACAAAAAGCCAGGAGAATGGAGTGCGCTCCAGCTCGGTTCGGTACGGCACACAATTTCAGGGTGGCAAAGATGAGCTGGCGTCATCGTGGCCGCGACGAGGACCCGGCGTGTCTGCCAGATTGAATCATTTCTTCAAAAGGTCAGCGGCACTGGAGACACAGCCTGTCTAATTTGGACGGCGCGGTGTGACAGGGCCAGGTGGGGCGGCGAGCGGCTGGCATCTGCTCGGAGCTGCTCAAGCTGTCGCCGCCTGACACGATCATAGCGGCCCGCATCCGGGTGATCGGCCTCCGCGCTGCACCAGCGCGCGGCGGGGGGGGGGGGGGGGGGGGGCGTGTTCTTGTAAAAAAAGAAAAACGTCACACTGGGTTCCTTTCAGGTGCATCCCAGTTGAAGGACGCACAACGGGGGCGACAACGGTCCCTCCATGTTAATGAGGCTCCACTTAAATGCACCCACGTGGTACCATCTGCTACTTTTGGCCACCGTGTCTCATTTCCAGACAAAAAACAAAAAACGCGTTGAGTCCAGCACGCTGCTTGTGGGTCGGGGCAACCGCTGGACTTCAGCTTTCATTTGCCAAGTTCTGCTGGAAATGAAAGCCAAAGTTGTGACCCCCTCGAACGTATGAGATCGGATGACATGAAACACTTTTATCGGTCCTCTTTTCGAGCCAAAAGTTGAAAGTCGCTGAAGTCAGTGGGAAAAAAAAATAAATAAAAAAAAAATAGAAATAAAAGCGGGGGCAGCAGCGTTCTTGCCATTAAAGTGCAGCCACAACAGGAGCAACCTTCCCGCTGAGCAATCCGACTTTGGAAGCGTCACAAGTGAGCAGGGAACACCGCCGAGTCGAGGAAATAACGAGAATGAAAGTGGATCACAAAGAGAGTCTGACATACATTGGAGGGGAAGCGCGCCGCAAAGCCGACAGATACCAACAAGGAGCGAATTACAAAAGCCGAGGGGAAAGAATATCGGGGCGCAGGGCAGGCGCTCGTTATGCGTTGTACACACACCACGGCTCTTGTTTAATACTGCTGGGGAAAAAACACCGACGATGCCCCTTCGCGCCGCGCGAGAACACAAAAGTGGTGTCAGGAAGCCGGAGACTCGGAGGAATGGATACACACACAAAATAAACTCGACTGTGTTGCTTATAGGTCCGCGCAATCGAAATTCAATTGCAAATTACGATTATTACACTCCCGTAAAAAAATAACGATTATTCATATGCATTTACATCCGGTGCACTATGTTTGTTGACACAAGGAAATCATACTTGGATTTATACATTTGCACCTTTTTTTAATTTCATGAATTTTGTTTGGTCCATAAGGAACTTACATAATTATAGTGTTTCAAAGAAATTGATTTGTCTTTTACATTTAAACATTTTCTTGCTTTGTACCAAGAAAGAAACGATCGTTTGCATAATCGTGATTTCGATTATTCCCCAAAACAATCGTGATTACGATTTTTTTTCCCCCCCCCATAATCGAGCAGCCCTAGTTCATTTGCAAGAGGCTCCGGATGGGCTGTTCAAAGGTTCAAAGGCAGTTCCTCATTTTGCATTTGATGAAAATATGTACAATGGTGACGAGCGCAAGGCGATTAGGAAGGAGGCTTGAATGAGAAGGACGGACAAAGGAAAACGAACGATGATCCTGAACGATCAAGGGGGGCGGGTGGGGGTTGGTGGGGGGGGGGGTTGATTTGGAGAGTGTCTGTTCGATGGGCAGAGAGACTGATAAAGGAGAGCAGAAGAGCTCAGACGCGATTGCGGCAGACAGCCGACAAGCTAGCAAACGGGACGCGGAAATCCAGAGCAAACATAGAGGAAAAGGGTAAACAAACATGATATGTAAAAGGAGGGAAACGAGGGCAGCCGAGACGTGAGGCGCGAGAGGAGATAATCGTTCTGTTCTCCCTCCTCCTCGCCCATCTCGCTTGGTGCTGCACCATGGAGAACAATACACCATTTTTCCCAGCCACTGTCACGGGCACTAATAATAACTTGTTTCTGTGCCACCAGTCCCGACTAAGCGTCCCTCCCCCACCCCAAGTTTCTTCCTAACGACTTCCCTTTCTCCAGCATCTGTGTTTGTGTGTGTCAGTGCGCCTTAGCGGGGATTAACCGCAATTACAAGCACGGAGACAAGCGGGCGCACACCCGCCACGTACAACGCTGCCCGTTCAATGAATCGATTCATTTTGGGTCCCCTCCATCGGGCTAATTTGCTAGCAAACGGGTCCAAATGCCTCGTAATGGCAATACATTGCGACTGCGACTGTGTGCGCGTTCCGGTGAATTGTGCGCGTACGTTTCCCGTGGAAAACGCCATACAAGTGATTCACGGCCTCGTAAAAGGAGGAGGGAGGTGGAGGATAAAAGCGGTGTGACATAGGGAGAGAAATATAAGCTGAAAGCTAAAGGGAGCAGCATGGGGAGCGAGAGCTAGAGAAGGAATGATCGGCGGGGAGGAGACGAGGGAGAAGACGTGACCTTGCTTGTTAAATAATGGCACGTACGGATATAGCGGCGGCTAATGGAGATGTAGCGCAATGTCTGGGAAAAAAATAAAAGGCGGAGGGAGAAGGCGCCAGGTCAGTAAGCGTCCGGCGAGGAATGCCAAAAGGATTTGTGGCTCGCGCTAGAAACAGCTTGGAGGTGAGAGGCGGGGCAGAGACACAAAGAAAGAGGTTGGAATGTCAAAATCGGGCGAGCCGCTAGGGCTCTGCAATGAATCGAAATCCAATTACCATTACGATTATTACGCTCCATGATTACAAAATCGGCATAATCGTAAAACTTGATTATTAATATCCATTTCTATCCAACGCACTATGTTTGTTTACGCAAGGAAATCATACTTGAATTTATACATTAGCATCTTTTTTTTTTTTTTAACTCATTTTATACATTTTGTTTGGTCCCAAAAAAAACGCACTTACTGTACATTTGTCATTATATTTTTTTTACGCTTAAACATTTTCTTGTTTTGTACCACTAAATAAATGATCCTTTGAATAAACGTGATTTGAATTAGCAGCAAAATAATCGCAATTACGATTGTTTTCATAATCGAGAAGCCCTATGAGTGCAAATTGAACAGGAAATGATTCCGATCGAAACGATGAGAGGGTTAGCTGAATGGCCGCATAAGACAAGAACTGAAGGCATCACTCAAGCATCACACTGCTTGCGTGTTTCTTTGTGTCCCACATTTGCATTCATAGCATTCAGGGACGCTTATTTCAATCCACACTATGGCAGGGCTGTGCAGAATACAAATCAAATGACACTTTGAAACGACTTTCCGATGCGGCGCAGAGTCCGCAGCGTTTCTTTTTTGTGTTTTTGGGACATGGGAAGGCACTTGGCGGCCACTTTCCCACCTCATGTTCACTCTGCGGCAGCGTTTTCACCACTGTGTTAATCATGTCACCTATGCCAGCTGATGCCGCATGAGGCAATTCTTTCCACTTCAAGTGCTGCACTATTGGGCCAAGTAATGAACCTTTGCCATGGCAACACGCACGTCGCTCCTCTGCGTAGGGGGAGTTCATAAGTGGATTTCTGCCGGCATTAGATGTCAATCTACGGTGACTTAATGACATCTGGACACGGCCGCTTTAACAAGGAAGCCCTGCGTGGCCGCTCAGACTCGATGCAGACTGGCATAGCTTTACTTCATTTCGGCAAAAATAGCGGTAGGCCTTATCAGGCCGATTAATAATGTGACTCATTTGGTACATGTCCAGTATATGCATTAGAGATAGACTGATGGTTTTTTTCCATGTCGATACCGATACCGATTATTAGTAGTCAAGGAGGCCGATAACTGACGTTTGGAGCCGATATTCATTTTCAGCAAAAAGGAAAATATCGGGGTAAAAAAAAAACAACAACCTCTTATCTTTGTTGAAATGCCTCTAAGCATGTATATTTCTCAGATTTTTATAATGTTGTTATTGTAATTATAAATGTTTGCCAATAAATACCTTTGTTGTAAAATTCTAACAAAAAGGGCGATCCCAGGGTCATTAGCATATCTTCAAAAGTTTAATGAAAACTTAATAGCTCCATGTAGTTTTCTACAGGAAATAAAGTCCCCCAAAATTTTTAAACGACAGAAACGTTAAAAAAGTCACTTACCTTTGTTCTGATTTCAAACAAAAACAAAAAGCGCAGAGTGGTCCCGGTAGTACAATCTCTTATAAAGTTATATGGAAATGTAAATAAATAGTTCCTGGAAGTTAACACAGTTTTTCAATTGATTCATTATCGGGCCATCAGATTCTTACAAAAGGCCGACGCTGATAATTGTCAAAACACTGAATATCGGAGCCGATAATCGACCCGGCCGATAGTAAGTCTATCCCTAATATGTACAAAAGCGAATACGCAACAAGAGCCCTCTGCAGTCGTGGCCACGGACAGATGACAGAAAAAGCGAAAACACTGCCAAAGCATTCACGTTTCGAACATCAACACAAACACTGTTGCCCACACAAGAGGGTGAGAGCGGAGGCCAAAGTCATTCCCTGTCAGCGAGAGACGCTTGAGCAGCGCTACGCCCTCCTACACACACAAACACAAAACAGGCTCATGCTATTCTCTTACAAACATGCATGTTGGTTTGTTAGCTTTTTGCGGCTGCTTTGGTGCTTTATGGGGGAAGGCAACCCAAACGTTTTTTTTTCCAAGAATATGTTCCATGCAGGCCCACTAGTTGAAACAGGACGTTCTGATTAATATTGTGTTTATGGAATATAGCAAAATCCATTTAGTCATCTCAGGGGGGGGGGCGGCCATTTTGTCACTTCTGTCGACTGAAAATGACATCACAGTTGCTCAGGGCTCAGGTAACAAACAATCACAGCTCACCTGTTTTCTGAAGATGAACCATGATTGAGCCGTGAGGGTGTGTGATGTCATTTTCAGTCGACGGAAGTGACAAAATGGTCGCCCCCCTGAGATGGCGAAAAAAAATGGGTGGATTAACTCTTATTCCACAAACGCAATATTCATCAGAATGCCTTGTGTCAACTAGTGAGCCTGCGTAGAACATATTCTTGAAAAAAATATGTTTGGGTTTGACTTCCAGACCCTCTTTTACCCTAACGTTTGAGAAAATTTGAAAAAATATATAAATCAATTCCCTGGGATTGAATGGCTGGACTGTGAAAAGACAACTAAATCCGTCAATGGCAGTGAATGAGTTAAGATGACAACTTGACAGCAGCTCTCTCATGAGTCCACGCAAGTGCGTGCTGATGCCACGTTTAGCAGCGCTACGGCCTCGTGGCGATACGTTGGCACGTGACACTCAAACGCCTCAGCATTACTGTAATCTTGCTTTCACCTAAAATGGCCTCATGAAGTGCCAAGGCCCACGAAATGGCCTGACATTTGCTTCTTCAGGCAATTCAAGTGCAAGCGCGCACGCGCACGCGCACACACACACACACAGGCAGACAGAGTTCTCTTTTCATGCTCCCCGGGCGCACGCTTCATCAATAGCCTCATTTTCCCTTGGTGCTGTATTCACCGGTGGGCTGTTTCAATCCCCTTGCCCCAGGTTCTCTCAACACTTCACATTTTCTCCCCACAACAGTCCGCGTGGCAGGAGGCCTTGCATCGACTGCGCGCTGTTCGACGTTCAGCCAGTTGGGAATGTTCAAAGCACTAGCGTAACCTTGTTTTTGCTCCGCCCCCTTCAGGATCCTGCCATCCACCAGCGACCGCTTCCTGTTGAAGAACTTGGTCTCCGGAGTGGACTACAACTTGTGCGTGCTGGCCATTTTTGACGACTCCATCACCGCGCTGGCGGCGACCAAAGTGCTGGGCTGCACCACCTTCTCCACCAAGGACGTTTACCCCGCCTGTAGCTCTCTCCAGGCTCACTTCCTGGGAGGGACGCTGACCATCTTAGTGGGCGGCGTGGTGGTGGTCACCCTCCTGGTGTTCACCGTCGCGCTGATGGTTCGCCACCGCGCGTGCGATCACTCGGACCACGCCCTGTGTCACGCCGGCAACGCGGAGGCAGGGGTTGGCGGTTGCGGGCAGGGGGGCGGCGCGGCGGCGCGGGATAAAGCAGGAGACGGCAGCGGGTGCTACCAATCCAACGGCTCTGGCGACATGATGATGGTGGTCCTACCCAACGGTCTGCCCTCCAAGAGAAGCGGCGAGGGCGAAAAGGGGAAGGAGCCTGCAGATTGCGCTTCTTCCCTGCCGCCAAAACTGCCCCCGAAGCCAAGGTTCAAGCCAAAAGTCAACCTGGAGCAGTTTCTTTCGGCCGGGGGCGTGGTCTCCACCATGGCGGGGGCGGGGGGGGAGATGGCCTTGGTGGTGCGGCAGAGGAAGCTGGACAAAGCGCCGCCCTACACGGCGGAAAGTGACAGAACTCTGCTGGACTACTCGCCCTGCATCTCATCCACCCTGCCCCGCCTGTCGCGCTTCCGGGAAGGCCCGAAACCCCGTCTGGAGCGCGAGCTGACCAACCGTGCCAGCTTCTCCCTGGCAGCACCCCTGAGAGACTCCGATATGCTGGCCTGGAGGATTACTTCTCCCGGCAGGGACAAGTGGAACTCCTCTCAGGCTTATCAGAGCCCCGTATCCCCCCTCGGCCCGGCCTGCGGGGCAGTCAGCAAACGCCGCCACTCACTGGACATGGGCTCCTCCGTGGCCCTCGCGAGCGACGCGGCCGCAACTGTGGCCAAACGCTACGGCGCCGTCAGCTACGCCAAGCGGCTGAGCGTGATCTGGACCCGGCGGAGCCAGTCGCTCCACGGGATGCTGGTGCAGTGCGCCTCCACCGCCAGCACCGGCTCGTCCAGCGCCGGCGACGAGGACGAAAGCGCCGCCGGCCCGTTCGGGGGGCGGTGCGACTTTCAGCGGGGATACATCCACGCTTACAACACAACCAACTCCAACTCCAACACCGGCGTCGCCATCGGGAGAGGGAGCGCCGGAAGGGATCGAGCGAAGGACAAAGGGAAGGATGGACGGAGCGCCGAAGAGCTGGAGGAAAGCGTTGTGTAGAATGTTGGC
This sequence comes from Filicampus tigris, assembly GCF_054856515.1. NCBI lineage: Eukaryota > Metazoa > Chordata > Actinopteri > Syngnathiformes > Syngnathidae > Filicampus > Filicampus tigris. The sequence goes on along the minus strand of NC_141218.1, from coordinate 3,689,069 downwards.
GGAAGGTCCGGACTGCGAACGGCAGAAGGAAGATTGTCTCTTACCGAGGAGGGACAGAAGCTTGATTTCGATTTAGAGAGCCTCGGGAGTAAATAGCTTTGGTGTGTTTATGGCACTGTAATCAACAGAGTCGGTCACACAAAAGTAAACAATCGAAGAGGTGGAGTGAGAACAAAGGTGCGGTGAAGGGTTAAGAGCTCAGCAGGGATCCGAAAAAGCCTCCGCGCTAATAGAAGCTGCCGCATCCCACACAACAACACAAAGGCTTGCACTGGATAAAGTCTCATCGCAGGAGTGGATCAACACGCACTGCAGGGGGTCGGAGGAGGGAAGTGGGGAGCCGGGGGTGGGCGGGGGGGTGGGGGGGGACGGACACTTAGATGTGGCTGGACTTTGTCAAATTGTTTGTGAACTCAGCTAAAGTAAGAATGTGACTTCTACGCGTCCTTCGTGGCCGAACTTTGGCCGGCCATGCCTCCGGATTACAGGAGCATAAATACCGAGCCGTGTGCACTGGCCATGATCAATCGATGCGTGCCGGCGCGAGCGCGGCGGAGCACGGACATTATTAAACAACACCGGGCTTACAATGCAGTCGATACGGATTACAAAATGGCGGCGGGTGATGGAACTTTTCCCGGCCGCGCGAACCTGCGCCGCTGCTTCTGGTGTGCATGCAAAGAAGGCTCACGGACAGGATGTGTGTCAATGTGCCTGTGTGTGTGTGTGCGTGTGTGTTCACGTGCGCATATGTGAGGAGTTTTAGAGTCCGGCATCTCCTCTTCCTGTTCCATGCAGGGGTTTGGTTTGTTTTGTTTCCGCACCACACAGGAGTCTGTCATCGAAAAGCGACAACAGTCCATTTGAAACAATCGTTATTTTTGCAGCTCGGGCTGAAAGTGACCATGTCCAATGTGTGATACGTAGAGTATGATGTTCGGGGGGGGGGTTTTATTACTTCATTTGTGCCACGCGGAATCGCCATGGAAACGTTTTCAGAGCGAAAGCATTGCCAGATGGACAGAATGAAAAGACAATGGCAGCCACAAACCTCATGACCTTGTTTGGACTTGAAACGGCTGAAGTGGGACAACAACAAGAAAAATCTTCCTACTCCAATCAGCGGGAAGTCAAACAGAGTACATATATATGGTATATGAATATACTGTATATATATACACGCATCAAAATAACTGTATTTGTTGCACTGTGTTTCTCTTCTTTGGAATTTTCTGGGAATGATGTTAGGCAAAACAAAACAAACAAAAAAAAAAACACAAACACAATAGAGAAAATGGGAACAAGTCTGACAACCATAATCGAGATCAAAAGAGCAACAATAAACAAAAAAAAAAACGCAACACAAAAAGATTCCTTTGAAAAGTATCTTACAGAAATGATCCACTTTAAATATTACCATTGTTCCCTCGCTTTTTTCATTTCGCCAAAGTCGATATTGTTCTCTTGACATGATATGAATAAAAATTATATGTATGGAACAAACGTTGACTGTCTCATGTGGACACCTTTGGCGAGCGACGTTGATTGGGGGTGATTCATCAAAGGCGCGTCAAGTCTCACCACCTCGAATCGAGGGCCGGCGTCATTTCTCCCGGCTGCCAGTCACGCGTGGGCCTGGCGCAAGTGCTTCTTCTTGCCGCTAAAGGCAAAACCACGGCCCCAATTTGACTCATCCAAAACCGCAAGTAACCGCAACCAAACTTGAAAGCTCTCAAACACGAACGAGCGTTCATGGAGGACGTCCGCCCCCAGCCAAAGCAACCTTGGCAGGGTGACATTTTTACAGTCATCCTGACGGAGACATCATGTCCCGGCCTCCAGTGTGCCGCAACTGCCCACTCGGGATGCATCGGCACGTTCCGGCTCCAGGACCAGTAGGACCAGTCCTGAAAGTGCGGCCGCATACTAATTGGGCGTCATGAAGATATTGAAGCGGGTCAAGCTATTCCCCTCCCGGGTCACAGGTTGCCAGCCATTCGGCAGCAGGGGGACAAAAAGGAAAAATGTGAAGCGGGAGGATGATGCAGGGATGCGGATAGTGCCGCGGGAAGCCGGCGAGTGATTCCTTGGGATGACTTGAGAGCATCCCAAAGCTGTGCTGCGATTGCAGATGGACCGATATGTTTTGTTTTCAGGGCCCATACCGATCGATACCGATTATTAGTGGCCAAGGAGGCCGATAACCGATATTTGTAGCCGATATTTATTTTCAGTAAAACGGAAAATTTGGACATCAAAATCAAAAAATAAAATAATAAAACTGTTAACTTTGTTGAATCGCCTTCAAGCATATGTTTATTGGATTTTTTTTCAGTTTTGCACAATGTTCTTTTCTATATATTATTATTACTCTAATTTTGGGACCATTTTTATTAAATTTAATGAACTAAAACATTGATTTGCATCTTCAGAAAAGTTCAGGGAGCACCCAGGGTCGTCCGCATGCCTTCAAAAGTGAAATGAGAACTTTACAGTAAATGAAGTCAAAATGACAGAAATGTTTAACTTTCAAATGTCTTTGTTTTGATTTCAACACAGTTTCAAATTGATTTATTAGCGGCCATCAGATCTTTGAAAAAGGCCAATGCCGACATTCGTCAAAACGGCAAATATCGATATTTGATAATTGGCTCGGCCGATAATCGGTCCATCCCTAATTGTGCTGTGGCTTGGAGGTCGTTCATTACGGCGTTGTGCACTTAAGTTCAGATAACAGGCAGGAGCGGAAGGGGCAAAGAAGAAAAATGGTGGGGAGGTGCCGGTGTTTGTCCTCGTAGGGCGCGAAAGTGACTGAGTAGCCTTAATGCACCGTTTACTTTTCCCCACTTCAGCTTCTCCGGCTGTTTTTCGATCATCTTCAACCTGACGGACCCCCGTTTGATTCGCATTTCCGGGCAGGACAAGGAGAAACTATTTGTCCCTCCTAATGGTCACTTTAATGACCAGCTCATTGTCTTTCCTCAGCGTGACCTTTTCTCCCCCGCCTGGCTGGCTCCGTTTCCTCCCACCGTTAGACGCACCATGGACATTTTTAATATATTCTTCTTTTGTGCTTGACCATCAGAAAAAAGATTATCGACTTCCTAGGGTCTGACTCGTTGCACTGAATAAAATGCATATAAATGTGAGGCAATGCACGCGAAAGCTGTTGAAAAACAAAGTGCAGGGTTCTCTGAAGTTCGGGCCACCTAACACCTGATATTCCTCGAATCTCTTAAAAAAAAAAAAAAAAAAAAAAAGCAACATAAATGAACAAAAACGAGCTCCTGCAAAAGATGCTGACACTTTGATAGAGGTAGAGCCCTTCCTTATCTCTGCTTGCACAACAACGTTTGGACAATATTTACCGAGTGCTCACAGATTTCAAGCGCGAGACTCCCGGGGGACCATTGTGCCTCGCGCCTTCCATTAAAGCGGCTCGACACGGACGATAAAACGGGGAAAGGAATGGCGGTGTCGAGGTGTAACCCTTTTTCTTATCTGCGTGCCCAAGGTCACCGCGATGCTGATCCAAGTTGCTTTGGCTTGAATAAACCTCAGCGGCGCAAGGTATTCCAGCCCGTTGCTGCCACTTGAGACGACAGCGTCAGCCGGCGTGCTGGGATGCTAGCCTTCACTCTTTCACTGCCGTGGACGCCTCCATACGTCAACTGGAATCCAACCGTTTATTGGCTTTTCAGCGGATCGGCGTGGAAGAGAGTCTCACCCTGCTTGACTATTGAATTCGGATTTGTAAACCACTGCAATAACCGACGGATCCCTGTAGATCGGGGTGGCGGGGAAAAAAAGCAGAAACCAACTTTTCTGGTCAAAGAACAGAGTCTACTTTCTCTTTTGGTATGTTCGGTTCCAAGAGCTTCACAGAAGGATATTCTCTGGGTCTTGAAAGATGAGACAAAGTGCTCTGAGATGCTGGCAATATGTCAACTCAGCTGGCAGCGAATAAGTTCAAAGCCATGAGACAAAGCCGCTTGTCCACAAAGGCAATAAGGAGCACTTGCAGTTTGACTGAGCTCAAGTACGCGTTTCCTTGGGCTGAGGCGAGGAGCCCGCGCTTGATTTTCCTTTGAATTGACGACGGCTGAATACAAGCGCCATCTAATGCGAGCGCACAAGCCATCATTAAAGTCATTAGAATGAGAACAAAGACGCTTGTTCTCCAGCCAGTGACTGGAGCGACCCAAACAACAACAACAACGGCGGGTGCCCTTCGCCGCATCGCCCTCCTCCACGTCACCAAACAATTGAGTAGCGCTCGTGTATACATTGACTAGTCTGTCATGGTTCAAAGTGCTACTCAACTCCAATGAGGCTTTGTAGTAGAATGAGATCATAAACACCCGTTGGAATTCATGTCGGGCAGCAAGGTGAGCGGCGTATACCCGGAGCAGAACAACGACAAAACGGTGCCGCGTTTGATCTGCTCGCAGTTACATCTCGTCGACGAGGCTTTTGGCAATCGCGCATCTTTGCAACGTCATCGTTGTTCTCCTCCTTAGCTGCGCGGACGTGTTTATCTGCAGCGACGCTTGAATATTCGAACGGCCCATAATTGCACCAAAGTGTGCCCACGCATTAATGCTTGTGGACGTACACGCTGTCATCGGTTGAGGGCTAATTGTACTGCGGCACAGAGCTTGGCACTTGCGCAGGAGGACGAGGGGATAAGCAGTTTGCTCAACGCGCAGATGAACCGTATATACAAAAAAAAAAAACAACCATGTTTTTTTTGAGGCTGCACGCGTTGGACACAGGTAGCGCGCGTACGTGGTAGCATAGCTTCAGTGTTATCGTTGAAAAGAAACCAAAAAAAAAAGTTCCATTTTAATGAGAACAACCGGCAGCTGTGATGAGTCCAGAGATGCCTTCAGCAGGTGCAGTTGAGAAAGTCCACAGCACAACCAATTGAAATGCCAAGACAGATGATTGTAGCCCGATGCACTCGTATTTCGAAAGAATACGTGTGCTTCTAATCGTGCTCCAAGGCAGCGTGACGGCGGCGGACGAAAGCAAAGCACTTCCCGCTTTCTCTTGATCTGTTGTTTCGACGGACTGAATCATCAACTGCCTACTTTCAAAGCCAGCCAATTTGTTTTTTCTTTTATTCTCCCTGCCCACACAGGCTCCCGCGCTGGCTCCGAGTAATTGTACGAGTCATCTGCAGCAGAATCTCCTTTGCGGTGCCTGAGAGTGACCCGAGCTTGACCCGTGCTGCCAGACAGAACCAGGCCGCCCGCCCTCCCCTTGAAACTCATCAAATTTCATATCTTCTGCAAGGTCATCACCTTCTACTTCACCCCCGCTTTGCTTGCCGACTACTTCTGGTTCCTCTTCTGGCTCTGATGACAAATTACCATTCGGGGATGTTTCGGCCGCTGCGCCGGGGAGACGGGAGAGTGTCTACGTTGTGCTTTCTTTTCTGTTCCTTCTTTTTCTTTCTTTCAGAACCCCGCTGAAGGACGTGGAGCTACTCCACTGTTCCGCAACCGGTCTAGATGTACTTTGTGGGCTTGGAGAAGGTGTTCGACCAGTCTCCGCTGGGGAGTCTTGTGGAGAGCACTCCAGGAGTATGGGAGTATTGCCCTCCTGTTATGTGTGCTTTGAAATCATCTGGTCCGCATCGCTGGAAGTAATTCGGACGCCGGTGATGGATGGACGCCACCAAGCCTACTCTTTGTCACCCATTCTGTTCAGGACTCTTTGGGCCAGAATTTCTAGGTGCGGCCACGGTGGTGAAAGGATCCGCTTTCATGGCCTCGGTACTGCGTCTCTGCTTTTTGCAGATGATGTGGTTGTGTTGGCTTCATCAAGGGGTGGGTCACGACCGAAAGAATAAGGCGGCCAAAATGAGTTTCCTCCGTACGGGCGCCCTCTCAGATTGGGTGATAAAGTCGAGGGTAGAGCCGCGGGTCTTCCGTATTGGGAGGAGCCAGATGAGGTGGCTCCGGCTTCTGTTAGGTGAGGGGAGAGCCACGACACGCTGGTGAGAGCATGTCTCTCTGCTGGCCAGGGAACATGTTGGGATTGCCCTGGACGTATTAGCTGGGGAGAGGGAAGTGTGGGCTTTTCTGCTTGGGTTGCGGCCTCCGTGACCCACCAGATCCGCGGATGGATAAGACTGCTTCAGTTTCTTTATAGTTTGGACTGTGCACTGCTGAAGAGTGTGATGGCCATACGACGCTATCTCTTTCAAATCATCGCACAATACAACAGAAATACCAGCTCCTCCACCGCGTCTATTTTGTCATTCGGTCTCTCCAAAGTGCCCGTTTCCCCATTTCCTCTTCACCGTTGTCACAGATGATTTCCGACCGTTAAATCCCGTTTACCCCTGCAGACCTCGCCCCGCCGAACGAGCGCTTTGTGTTTTTGATTCTGGCGACAGTACAAACAGACACATCTATCTTGTGACAGTTTATCTGTCAAGGAAGTATTCATGTCAACGTGACATTTAAGTGACAGCGCTGAACTTCAGTCGTCAAAAGGAAATGCAGACTTTTCCTGTAATACAAGTCACCCATTATATGAGTCCAATGGGAAGAAACCCCAAAATGATTTTTCAAAAAAGAACACCGCTTTTACTGGCCACGACTGAAGTGTACCACAATGCAGGTGTCACTCCCTCCTTGTTATTTTCTTGCCCTTTTACCGTCAAAGGAAGCTTTACGCGGTGCCGAATATAATTGCGCCTCGTAGTGAGGGGGCGCAAACGAGCGGCTCGATTTTTGGAGAGGCTGACGTCTGTTGTTTTATTTTCATTTTTTTTTTTCCCTCCCCCAAACTCGCCTACATGTCAACGAGAGCGGCTCTAATAAGCTTTAGATCGGGTCGGATTGGTTGACAGCAAGCTGAATCCACAACCTTCCGTGCGCTGCTCGGCCGTGCCACGTGAGTATAAGCGCAGCAAACGGGAAAAAAAGTGAAAAATAAAAGAATCGGTCCGTGAAAAGGTAAGGACCGGTCTAGATCCACCGCACCAAACCTATCCAAGCGTGCCTTAGTGCCTCGTGCTTTGGGCCTTCTCTAAAACTATACACACAAATAATTGTCTTAATGACTTGCTCGCCGTGATTCCAATGCAATATGCTTGCATACAGCTTGAGGAAATATATCCCAATTACGGGGAAAGGCGGAAGCATGCGTTAGCGCCACAATAAGCGAGCCAGCCTCTCGGAATCTGCAACCCATCTGCTGTTCTTGTGGAGATTTAATCAGCGACAAATGGGAGCAGGGACGGCAGGTGGAGGATGAACTCAAGTCAACGCGACACCTGGCCTCAATATACGCCTCCGTAATTTGGAAAACTCAGCAAAAGGGACAAAGTGTGCATGCAAAAATGGAAAATGTACACGTCGCTGCAAATGGTTGACATTTCCGCTCACTCTGGGTAAGCAACTGAGCTGAATACTTGACGCTTCCTTTCTCGCCATGGATATTTTTTACATGTACATCAAATGACAGACTGCCGAGTGATTATTTGACATTTGTTTTGGGCGTAGCCTTTAAAAATCTCCACTTTCACTGAGAGGAGAGTCCATTTTTGCATAAAACACTTCCTTACCTTAAAACACAGAATGGCAAAAGGTTTCGCGCCTTCCGATCCCCCGTCGCTTTTCTTTTGCCTTGAAACGCTTTCATTCCTTCACTAATTGAATGCGCGCAGACGCAAGCAAAGGTTTATCTTGAGGTGAGCCCTCCGTCGGCCGGCGCAACGATTCGACGGCTCCACACAGTGTTCACCTTGACATGTTTGCCGGCTTTCATATAAAGAGTCCCTTAAGCATTGTTCGAATGGTTTGACACACGGTCACACTCGGCTCACAAGCCCACCACAAACCGAGACCGTTTACGAACACAGACACAGAAAAACATGTTCATGCTTGGTATTTTCAGTAGGCTAGATGAGGGTGATGCTGTCTTTGTAGGTCTTCGTTAAAATGAATTAATTAGGCAGCTGCAGCTGATCCAAAATGCTGCAGCCGGAGTCCACCAGAACACAGGACCACCAGGCACAACGTCGGCAAATAATCCATTTGAAAATCTTGCTGCTGGTCTACAAATGTCTACATGATCTCGGAGCAAAATACATTCAAGATGGAACTAGTGGCCTAGGAAGCATCCAGACCCCTCATGTGGTCTGGGACAGGTCTCTTGCGTGTTCCCACAACCACAAGCAAACAAAGTGAAGCAGCATTTCGTTACTATGCTGCCCGAATAAGGGAAATGTGCTCAGTTCATTTCAATCAGGGCTGAAAACATGATTGTTCACTGCAGACTTCCCATCAATCCACCCTTTAATGTCTTCTCTTAGTCCCCATTTGCACGCCACCTTTTCATTGATTTAGATTCATTATTTTACGATGATTCCGTTATGAGTTTTGCAATGTCTTAGGACGTTCTCTCTTTCTGTTTCATGTCGAGCACTGTTTGACTTGAATGAAATGTCCATGAAATGTGCTCTACAAACCGTCTTTAGAAACTGAAGAATAGTTGTGATTAGGGCTGCTCGATTATGAAAAAAAAATAGTAATCACGATTATTTGGGTAAATATTAAAATCATGATATTTCTAACAATTTATTTTTGGGGACAAAACAAGAAAACGTTTTAACGTAAGAAATATAAAGACAAATACATTTCCTTGACATACTATGATGATGTAAGTTTTGGCTTTTGGACCAAACAAAATTTATGAAATTAGTTATTATAGAATTTTAAAAAACAAACGGTTCCTTGTATAAACAAACAGTGTACTGGACATGAATGCAAATTATGATATTAACAATCGTTTTTTACGATTATGCTAATTTTGTAATTGTGGAGTGTAATAATCGTAATTGCAATTGGATTTCGATGAATTGCACAGCCCTAGTTGTGAGCTCAGCTAAAATTGGCTTCACAACTACACTTCAGGTTCGCTAGTGAACAGAGGCTTGACTTCGGTATACGTGAAGCTCGGCTGCCCTACCTTGACCCCCCTCACTCTGAACTCGGCCAGGGCTCGGCTCATCTTGGAGGCGGCGGTGGGCAGGTCCTTGCCGCTTGCGATGACTTTGACCAGCAGCGAGTCGTAGTGCGGCGAGATGACAGCGCCCTGAAAGGCCGAGGCGCTGTCCAGACGGATGCCCATGCCTTCGCCGCTTCGGAACACCTGGAGGGGAACAAACCCAAATAGGTGACAAAACAATTTCAGACCCACCCGCAATAGCCGTACAAAAAAAAAAAAAAAAAACGATATTTGTCCAAAAACATCAACGCGAGCTCCATGAAGCAGAGTTTCTGACCACACACAAAGTATGATACGACCCACAGTGGCCCTTAAATAACAGTGGATTTTACGATGCGCATTTCCCTGCATTTTGGTTACACAATTTGTCAGGAAGATTTAGTGTTTTCATTAGCGTACTACCGGTGCTCGGCGGGGTTAAGAACCCTTTTTCCCCCTCGCTAAAAGTGTCAGTTGTGCTCCCGTTCGCCATGATCGCTTTTATTTGATGTCCTCAAATTCCCACTCCCAAGCATCGGAGATGAATTTGGCGCAAAAACCGCAAGACGTCATCGTTTTCGATGCAATGGCGGCGAGACGGTGCAGAGCGCGTCTGCTAAGTGCCAGAAACAAAAGCGGCGGAATTAACCTGCACTCCAAGCGAGATGCGAGACGCACGTGGACGAGAATGCGGCAGGGGTGGTGGGGAGGGTGAGGAATGGAAAAGGGCGGAGCGTTCCAAAACACTTGGCAGGAGAGCAGAGGAGACGAGGGAGGAAATATGAGGAAGGGAAGCGAGGGCCGGGGCCAAGTGGGCAGCATATGGAGCCCCCGGAGGGCTGCGAGCCAGAGATGAGTCGCAATTGTAATTAGAACAATGTTGTGCCACTCTGCTGATTTGCCGGCAAACGTCTGCAGCTGCACACGACTGCAAACATTTACGACAACAAGACATTTCCGCTGACAGCGCGCACTTCAAAATAACACCTTGATCCAAAAGATGACTGACGCAAGCCTATTAGTTGGTGATTCGATTCTTTCAACTAAGTGGGGCTATAAATTTTGAAAAAGAATTTAATGGCAATTTTTTTTCCCCCCTCCAAATTGCGATTTATTATGCGATTATTTTTCCAAGGTCCTCTTCCAATGTTTATTTTTTTAACAAACACGCAATTAATGAATCTGTATTACAACAAACAATACCATATTGACGATACATAAAAGTTTTGGTGTTATAGGTTAGGCTTTGACGAAAATAATAACAAATGAACCATGAAAATTAGAGTTGGTGACTTGCAGTTTTTGTGCCGACAACTTTAAAAATTGTAGCAATCAAGTGAGGCAAGTTATGAAACGGATTACGCCAAACAATCAAGTCTGTGGCTTCAACGATTTATGTTTCACGAAAACAATGATTTGTAAACATGTGGACGGCACTTCTTAGGCACTGACGCCACATTTGCTTGGTAGGATTTTGGATTTTGTCAAACTGTAATTCACATTTCCTGTAATCACATTCAATGAATGAATGAATGAATGGAGCGTCGCAATTATTTGCTAAAATCGTTCAGGGTTATCAATAGGGATGTAACAATGAATCGGAAATCGATTTAAAATCAGTCTAACCTGCTTAAAATATGCATCAATGTAAAAAAATTTTAAAATCGATTTTTGACATTTTCATCGCAAAAGGATTTGTAATGATAGCAGTCAAATCTCTTGCACATTTATTTGTTTTCATGTTTAGTTCTGCACTAACAAAACACGGATCAGACAAAAATGTCATTAAAAACTGAAAATTATCGGTTCAAGTTACAAAAAGTTACTGTTTGTAACAAGGACAAAATGCATACGTTAAAATAAAAAGATCTTTTGGTTTTAGAATGAGTCATTCATTTTGTTAAAAAAAAAAAAAAAATCGAATCGAATCGAATCAGGGCTTGAGCGAATCGTTCCATCCCTAGTTATCAATGCTCCTGCAGCTTCAGGCAAACTACCTTCAAGACTTGAATCCCATTTCAAAACGAAATTGAAGATCAACTTCCCAATGTTGCGACAGTACTTCACTGACATGCTTTTAAGAGTCCCGACTGCGAGCACATCGGTGTTCTGTTGGTTCAGCTGTGGTGAGTGCATGACTGCTACCACGACAGTCATTCGGTCGACTGTTGACTGTTGATTTATTTTGAAACTGGAGACTATTTACAATCATCAAATCCTACTGTTCATGCGTCAACAAGACTGCTTGAAGACAATGGGATGCCAAATCAGGCCTCGTCTTTACATTGATGGTTTCTATCACGATTCAGACTGGTTCACGTGACATTATTTCTGCGGCGGCGGCGGCGGCAACACAACACCGCCGCTGGAAGCTTATTTAGCTTTGCATCTGGGCCGGGAGACTATCTGGGTTATTTTCGGCAACCCCCGCCGGCAAGTGCGCACTTTATGCTCACACTTTTATCCATAGCATTTTCCCATGATGAAAGGCGAGAGGCCAGAGATCAGCGACGACAGCTCAAAGCCGCTCTTCTGTTGCGTTTGCGCTCCAAAAATCAAAAAGGAGCCAGGCGGCTATTTCCCCATGCGGGAATCCAACGGCGAATTGTTTGTCCGTTCGCCTCTGCAGACCGGTGTGGAGCAGCAGGTGTCAAGCGACGACTGTTGCAATGCGGCTAAAAAGAAAAATCTGCCCGGGACCTGGAAAATGGAGCCAGCGCATCTTCACACATTGTAAAAGCCCCGAGCCTCCCTAAAGACGGCCCCTTTTCGAAAAGCGACAAATCAAAATGGCAGGAGCGCGGCGGCCGAGCGGAAAGAGCCTAAAAGACGGGCGCTGCGGAATGCATCCATGCATTTTTAAATACGCGCCACCCATGTGCACACGCTAGCCCTTTTTGGCATAACATTGCTTTCAATTGAGAATCTTGTCCTGTCAAGACACGGAATCAAACGCGCAGCAAGACAGATGTTTGCCGTTTCACTTTACTGCACACATCCTTATTGTATATGGCCTATGTAATCAGACTTGAAGCCACTGCGGCGCCCGGGCTATTGGAAGCGCTCGGCGCGCTCGCCTTCCTCTGCAGATGCGCGGCAGGAAGTGCCCTCCGTGGCCTTCAACGCCGGCTCCGAAATCACGGCCGATGCACGCAAGCGCAGCAATTGACTTTCAAACAAAATGCTACACTGTCTTAAAGTGTGCAAAGAATATTTATGCGTGTCTGCGCACGTACTAATGCATTTTACACAGCGCTCGTTTTGCTTTGGTGACTTGGAAGTACAGAGGTGCCTTGTCACCCGAGCGAGCCAACAGTTCGTCAAGATACGGACGGGCCGTTGTCAGGACAATTTTGCCAGTTGAGGTTTACAGTCAAAGTAAACATGAAACAAAGAGAATTTCACGTGTATTTAAAAGAACCACGAGGATAATGCAGTGTAGCTTAACGCTAACAATATATATACATATATACATATACATATACCGTATTTTCCGGACTATAAGGCGCAACTTTTTTCCTAGGTTTTGAGCCATGCGGTTTATAGTCCGTTGCGGATATTCTGTGGATATATACATATATGTACATATATACATATATATATATACATATATATACACATATATACATATATATACACATATATACATATATATACACATATATACATATATACATATATATACATATATATACACATATACACATATATATACATATATACATATATACACATATATATACATATATACACATATATACATATATATATACATATATACATATATACATATACATATATACATATATATACATATATATATATATATATACATATATAGGACTTCTGACGGACTAACTGACGGACTGATTGATGGACTGACGAACTGCTGATTACAATTCAATTTTTCACGAAAAATGACGTACTGACGAATGACGGACGAGTACGCAGGCTGCTGATGGATGACAAATGGATGGACCGGCAAAATAGTGCAAAATGCCCCCGTCTACTGTTTTGTGGGCGGTGTGCGCAGCAGCCAGCTTTAGGATAACATCAAGAAAGGGGGCGGGGTTTCAGTGAACCAGGCGTCTTACTTCCGGGTTAGAAAAACGGCCACCAAAATAACCCATATTTCATAAGAATATGTGGAAATATGTGGAAACTGTGGAAAGATGACAATAGCATGATACAGATCCTTTAAAAAAAAAAAAAAAAAAAAAAAAAAAAATCCGGGAGGGAGGCTGTAAGAGATTAACGACATATCTAAAGGCTACACTATACTGTATATCCATTTTTGCCTTGGGGCACAGAGATGGAGGAGATGAGTGCCGGCGTTGCAGCAAGCGCCAGATAAGATGGCGCTCCTTCAACTCGCACGCCAAAAAGCCAAAGCACCATGTTAAGAATTGAAGACAAGCTATCGGTGCGGCGGAGGTCAATCCACAGATGTCTTCCCCATGGACGCTTGCGCATGCAACGTGTCGCAAGTGCGCGGGGCGTTCTTAAACACACCTTGAAAGGCTTTTTAGGGGCTCATTACGTCGCGGAGACTCGCTCGTCTTAATCGCATTTGCTGCCGCGCTGCCCCCACGAAAAATATCGCACGGCAAATGTACGTTTTGTCACAGCGCGTCGCAAAGGACGCCAGAGATAAATATCTCTCCGCGCTCGCTGAATTATACATGAAGAGATGATTGCCTGGCAGCCAAAACAAGACACTTTTCAAATGTTTTTGTGCATTCTTGTTTTCCGGCAATAAAACGGCCGGCCTCCTCGTTTACGTTTTAATATTTCACAGATTGCTTGTTCCTGAACAACAACAACAACAAAAAAAAAACCACACACACACGCCAAGAAGAGAGACTCTCACTCGGGCCAATTTCCGTTCGGTTTTCAATTCGGTCGAGGTTGAGCGAAACAATTGTTTAACTGCGAGTGCAAACAAATCATGCGCGAGGCCAGCTTGTGACGATGTCAGCGGCGCGCGGTCGCCAATTGATCGAGTCGTAATTAGAGCCCATCGCGAATACGAGGCAGACCGAAAGCGTCCCAATAAACTCGAAAATCGTCGTTCCAAATCGGCCCGTCAGGAGCACTTGGCGATTGTGTCATTTCTTCCTTCTTATTACGAGGCGGAACCGTAGCTCATAAAAACAAAAGCGGTGTACCATTTGGAAAGGGGTGGTGAGTTTACAAAGGCTTGACGTGGAAGGAAATTGTCCGGGGTCGACGGAAAAAAACGTGAACTTTATTACCCGGGGTCGTCATTCAAAGCACAAAGTCAACTAATGGCTAATCTGCGTGTTCTTCAAATAGGCCAATTGACGGAAGACGTTTGACGCTTGCCGGGGCTCGACTTAAAAGTTTTTTTTTTTTTTTAATTAAGTTAAAAAATATATATAATGCAGAAAATAACTTTTTTTTTGCCCTAAAGCGTTTCAATAGTTGTCAATTATACACGGACCTTTGCTATTCGCGGGCGGGCCTGGTCCCTATTCCTCGCAAATTACGGGAGACGATAATAAATATACTGTTTAAAAAAGATAAAAAAATGATGACTCGGCTTCAGAAAACAGGTGAGCTGTGATTGGTCGTTACCTGAGCAACTGTGAGTCATTTTCAGTTGACAGAAGTGACAAAATGGCCGCCCCCTGAGATGGCTAGATTTTGATGCTTAGCTCATGTACTACAAACGCAATATTCATCAGAATGCCTTGTTTCAAACAGTGAGCCTGCACAGCACATATTCTGGAAAAAAAAAAAACATGTCTGGGTTGACTTCCGCTTTAAGGATAAACTATTATGGTATAGAATTCTGATGAATAAATATTGGGACCAATGTTACAATTGGCTGACAGCTGCTGGTCTTACGATAGTCACGCTAGAAGGACCGCGAGACTGGCATCGACAAAGAACAAGTGCAGTGGCGCCCTTCAATCACTCAAGTTTTTGACTTGATTTTTCATCGCATCACAGTTGACGACAAAAAAAAAAAAAAAAAAAAAATCTTGGCCCGGTTCACTGGAAATATTTCGACGAAGACGTCAACCGAGCGATCCTTTGATGTCAGCTAGCGGAGGCTACTTCAGTATCGAGCAGCACTGACATGGACTGGACTGGCCAAGCGGCGCATGTGTTGGATCATTAGGGCTGGATCGTAGCGTGCGCACACACATGCACGCACACACACACACACGCACGCAGACAGGACGTTAAATGGACTCATTGTGGAGCCCGGGAATTGATCACGGTGCCGCGAGGCCGTAATGGGATTTTCTTCCCGAGCTTTCCGCTCTTGAGCAGCTTGTTGGTTACCCCCCCCCCCCCCCTTGCTTTAATTAAAAGTCAACGTTGTACTCGCTAACGATCAACTCACTCTAAACTCCTTAAATGGTTAACGAGCCCGCCTATTGATTGGATTCAATATTGCAGTTGAGTGACTAATACTGACATCACTCACTTATTGCTAATAGAAGACTGACGACCAAACGTCGTCTCGCTAAACGGCCGCACGAGTCGGGCCGCTTGCACCTGAAAGCAAATTGGAAGATCCCCTCGCATCAATGTCGGTCGACCCCATCGTTCACTTTCACCATCGTTTCCTGTCCGTGTACTGATTTGTTTCCATTATTGATCTGCCGTCTAACGGAGTCATTTCTCCATTCGGCCTTTCTTCCTTTCCATCTTTTCGGCGCGGGATTCCACTCCGGCGTTTGTTCTTCCGCTTCCTCCTCTTTTGCCGGCTTTCCAAAGGGGGGGCGTCGGCATCTGGCGCCGTCTGCGACGACGGGCCGGCGAGCGAGCGCTAACTGCTTTGACACAAACAAAGCACTCAGTCCTGGAGTTGCCGCTCATCAAAAGGCTCATTTTTTGATGCGCGACCAAATTGGCTTCTCCTTTGAATGTCTCCAGCGTGGGTGCGCGCGCGCGCGTGTGTGTGTGTGTGTGTGTGCGTCGGAGGTATAATGACCTTAATGAGCAGCCGAGAAGCTGCTCTGCTTTGCTGGCTGTGTGAATGTTCTATCAATTAAGGCCCATTCTGCTTCGTCTCCTCGCAAGGCTCTCTCATCCCCTCCGCACCTTCTCCTCTGTCGCCTTCCCCGACCCTGACGCCCCCCCCCAACCCTCACATTGCCCTTTCATCACGCCTAATTTCCAACTTGCACATCTCCGCCGCTTTCCTCCCCCGTCGCAAATGTAAGCAAGCAGAAAAGGGGGGGTAATGTTGGCAAGGGCCTCGCCGCTAGAAAGGCTGGCATCAAATGTTCATGTTTTGCACGGCAATGCGGCGCAAGAGAAAAAGGCCGCGCCGGCACTGTTACAAAATCTGTTACGTAACGGGTTCATTCGCACAACCTTCAACAGAACGTATCGACGCAGCACAATAACGGCGCAAGGCAATTCTCTTCTATCGATTTCCATGTTGTTTAGATGCATTTCACATGAATCAAATTATTTGAAAGACCAAAAAAAAAAAAAAAAGGATTATGATTAGCGTTAAATTGCGTTAGCTCAAGTTGTAAAGTGCCGAGGCCACTTTGTTAGGTACACATGCGCAATTTTACTGATGAAGTTAGTTGAAAGGTCAATGTAAGGATGTATGTTTTTATTGTCAGTCAACTAACACTACAGGGGGGTTCATTACAACAATTGCCCCCAACCTCAACCCGCCTAAAAAGTGTCGGAGATGTAGGGTGTCTGAGAGCGCTGATGCAATGTGACTCATGTGCGCCCAGTGCTCATTAATAATGAATGGTGAACTTTTAAAAAAAGGGGGACACGAGGCAACTGTTCAAATTTCATCTCACAGGAAACATGCTTATAATATTTGGTGCTTCGAACAATCCAAAGCTGAGCATGATTATCATTTGATACAACTCTCACATGAAATTCAAATTTCGGAAATTCACAATTTTCCGGCCCCCAATCTTTAAAAAGCCGAAGATTTTTGCCGATTCCAATTTTTTTTTCATAACCAACAGCATACGCCGTCAATATTTCCAATCGTGTTTTATTGTAAAACAACACCTGTGAAACAATACAAACTGTTTTTTTTATACTGCACCAAGTAGTTCTCTCAAATACTTTGCAAAAATGAAAACTCTATGAGTCATCTCATAGCAGAAAAGGACAAAGTATGACTTTTTCAGACCTTGGTGGATCAGATTCAGACAAGATCGGTTTTATTTTAAGGGATCGGCCAATCAACGATTCACCAAAATTGAGGAAATCGGCGCCGATTCCGATCCCGTACGATCGATTGGTGCACCTCTAATGTGATAAATAGGGCTGCTCAATTATGAAAAAAATATAAATGATGATTATTTTTGGTAATAATTGAAATCACGATTATTGAAACGATCATTTACTTTTTGGTACAGAACAAGAAATGTTTGAACGTAAAAAAATATAGACAAATAAATGTAAATAAGTTCCTTTTGGATCAAACAAAAATCTACACAATTAGTTATTATAAATTCTTTTAAAAAGATGCACATATATAAATTCAAGTATGATTTCCTTGTGTAAACAGTGCGTTGTATTGAAATAAATCCTGTTTTACAATTATGCCGATTTTGTAATCGTGGAGTGTAATAAATGAATTTCGATTTATATATATGGGAAAAAATACATATTTTCACAATGCGAAAATAAGAAAATTGGAAAAAAATGGCCATAAGTGTTTTTCACAGGGCAGCGACGATATTTTTCTTTTTATTATTCAATCCATTCGAAGTTCCCCAGACTGCAGCCTGTCGATCCAACATGGCCGCCTGCCACTAATCCATTTCCTCTGCAGCTCTTTGGATGCATTTGCCTGCCATTATAGCTTCTCTTGCCCACTCTGCAGCGCGGCCGTGATGGCCTGACAACAACTCGCAGGCCAACGCTGGCTGGCTGCCCGACATGAATACTAAAGCTGAAATGGAATCTGGCCCATGCTATAAATTGTCCAATGCACTCACAGGTTGCTTCATTAACCCTCCCGGCACCACCCAGTGTGATCCAAAACAATAAAGACCGGCTATTTCCCGCATTTTTTTTTTTTTTTTTAATATTTCCTTTCATGCGCGGTGAGACGCGTCATTGGTCCCGCTGGGAATTTCACGTGTTAATTTCACGTGTCGAGTGTTTCACACTATTGGGAGTCAATTATCTCCACGACCGCCGACGGCTCACCACTGCCAAAGAAAAAGCAAACAGGGGCAAAAGGGCGAGTTTGAACGGCGCGGCCAGTCAAATTGAAAGAAAATACAAATTAAAGGTCAAGCAAAGGACACAGAAGCGGTGCTAGCTAGCATCGCGAGTCATCCGGCGGGAAAGCGGGAACTGCAGCTAAAGCAGTTCCGAACCGAACCGACAGCCCGCTGTGAGCCGTTTGCGTATTCCTCCAAGTTGTTGTCATCTCGGCGTCCGCCGGCACCTCTGGTACGACGTTATCCCCGCTAATCCTCTCTCATCCGCGCGTAACGTCTCTCATTCGCCACCTTTGCTGGCCTCTCTTTGACGTCTCCATCGGCAGCAAGCGTGCGGCTCGCCTTAGCGATGCCACCCGGGCGGAGGGGGAAAACATCCCAAATCTCGCCCCTTACGTGTATGTGTGAGAGTGGCACAGCTGCTTGATGGACTCACTCACTCACTCACACACGGAAATGAATTTTCAATCCGTCCAATTTTGCCGGTGACCCCTCGTGCTTGCGAATTAACGAGTCGCATTTCTCATCAGCCAGGACTAATGAATTAGCCGGTGATGCATTTACGAAGCCGCGAGTGAACGCTGTGATGGAATACAAGCTTGTTGTTGGGAGAGTAGAAGCGGAATTCTGTTTTAATGAGAAATGTAAAATAGTCCGTGAAGGTTCTCCTACGTCCTTCTCTTATTTTTATAACAACTTTGATCAGTTCTCCTCTGCCTTGATCTACTTACAATATGTGTCCTGTATTAAACAATAATTGTCAGGGGATAATAATGCAACTTTTACGACCACAAACTTATTATGTGTACAGAAAGCGGGAACGGGTGTCATCAAAAAAATCTGAAGCGTTTTTTTTTTTTATTGTGCTTATTAAGACTATTTTCCAGCTTCAAAGGACTTGTGAAATTTGCTGATTTTTACATCAGCCCTGGCAGCTTGAATGCAACCATTTTCCCGATGTTCCCACTCTTTAAATTATTTTCCAGGATTTTTTCCAGGACTTTTTAAAAATCTGCTACAGCACGACTCAAGTTATCACAACATAAAAATAAAAAACCTTAAAAAAAAAAAAAGTCCACCTTGAGGGAAAATCCTTTTCCAGGACATTTGATTCGTTTCCCTCGTTTTCCATGACTGGAAAATTGGTCAATCATTTTCCAGGTTTTCCAGGCCGGGTGAACCCTTCGCTCTCTCTCTCTCCCTCGTTGACGGCATTTTCATTATTTTTCATGTCGCCCAACGCTGGCCGTGAGCGTGAGGATTAGTGGAGTACTAAACTTGAAAATCATTGACGCTTTGAAATCACACCCTCATTAGTCTGCCCTCCCTGCTGGCCATCTATTATTTATTTCCCTCCGCACCCCTCGCGTGTCTTCCTGCATCCTCTCTCAATAATTCCAGCGCTTGTTGGGATGTGGGGCGCTGTCAAATTTCACGGAGCATTGTTTTTCGTTTTTTTTTTTTTTTTTCTTTTGTGCCTGACGCTGGTGGACACCGGACCGGGCCTTTTTTTCTTTTTTTTTTTTTTTGGTGAGGTCGTACGAGTACAAACGAGCAGACGCTGGGCTTCCTCCAGGATGAAAGTGAACACACACAATGAGACGCTTTGCATATTTTTCCATGCTGATTAACATTGGTGTTCTGTCGCTATAGGATTTGTAGTGTTTGGGAAGCGGGACCACACATTCGCACCCGTGAGGCCGAGGAATTTCAAATGGATTCCACTCGTATTGGGAGCCAAAGTGAGCATGCCCAGCCACCCCGAGGCTGAGGCTGTTTAAAACATATTAGTGCTATTATCTGGGGCAGCAGTATAAATAGGGCCCGGATGACTTTTTTTAAAAATGTCTAGCAGCCCCCGTCCCGCCAGGCAGTGTTGCTTGTTGACTGGAGAATTAGCCTGACATTAGGATAAACTGGCGCTTCCTCCCCCAAAAGCTGCAGCTCATCCTCATTAGCGAGGTCTCAGCATTTTTCTCTCTCTCTCTCTCTCTCCATTCTCATCTCTGCCAGCAGCCAGCGAGTGATGCCGGTGTGACTCTTCTGCCGTGCGTTTCCATCACTCATCACGCAGTCAACATTACTTTAGCTCAATCACCACTTCTCGCTCGCGCAGCTTTGTCTTAAGTAATGATTAATGCTACGTAATTGAGTGCTACGCGGTGGCGACATTGGATTGTTTTTACCGTTGGCGGGAAAAGCGTCGTTTGGCGCCAGCCTAAAAACACATTTATTTGATCCTGGCGCAGATCCAGTCTGCTCGGACACTACCAGGAGAATGGTCGGAGCTAAGCTAGGTTGATTCGCACCATACGAGCTACAGTTGGCTAGCTAGCACGGCTAAACACTGTCCTTCCACTGTGCCGTGCCTAAGTTCCCGTCATGAAGCACGCTTTTGAAAAGAAGCGCTCCCACTAAATTGGACGAGGAGTCACCGCATGCGACCCACCGAACAGGGAGCGATAACAGAAGACAGAGAGGTCATGCTAACCGCTAAGATAACGTGAGATGAATGTCAGGTAAACAGCGGAGTGAGAGTTTAGGGGGTCCAGTTTTAACAGAAGTCCTGCTGGAACCGCATCGCAGGGTAATCAACTATGAACAGCAAAGAAGAAGGTAAACTTGTAAGTGTCTGGAGAGAAAACAAAACAACAGCCAGCGAACACATCCAAAAACTAGAAACGATTACGTTACTGCATACAGCAGCCAATATTTTTGTAGATTATTGAAAATATCAGCAATGTTATTTTTCTTCCCTCATGTAGGCTGGTACGCAGCGCTACGGGGTACCGGCACTTCTCAATTTTAGCCTCTAGCGTACCGGGACTTTTCACGGTGTACCGGGACTTGACAAGAGCCACCCCCCGTCATTTAGACATGTGATGGAAGCCGCAAACATACTCATAACGTGGCACAGAGTTGGTAGCATGCCGCCAACGCAGAGGCTAACTTCAAAATAAAAGCTTGCATTGTCCCGGTTTTCATTGCCATCACAGAATTGCTACCATCAACACGACACCATCCCGAAATCATATCCACTCGCTAATTAGGGACGCTAAGAAAAACCGCTAGCTGCTCACGCCGTCATCGTATGATACGGCACAAGCCTCCACCGTTGGTGGCTAGCTAGCCGCTAACTGCTAGCAGCGAGTGCCCGCCTGGCAATGGCGTCTGACAGCTGTTGTGTTGCTTTCTTTCTTTCTTTTCTTCTTTTTTCAGTGCAGACAATAGGCTATTCTTTTGTGTAATTAACTCTCCATGTTTAAAGGAAGATGTGGCTTAAATTGCACTTTGAGGTCTTTTTCATTCACGGTGCATGTGTAAGATAAGAAGGTAACCTGCCTCATATTGCACTTAAAAGTTGTGTTCATAAAATCTCAATGGCCATATTTGACGTTTTCAGTTCAATGTTTTATTTTTAATGTATTTATTTATTATCTTCTATACATGTATTCATTAATGATGGAAATTCATGATCTGCTGTTACCCGCCGCCTAATTTACCCGGCAACAGTCGAATGAGAGGAGTACCATCGCTTGTTTATTTTCCCACTGAAACCACTGCACGGCAGCTCTCGTTTTATTGACCAGCAGAGAGAATGTTTCGGGCCGTGTTAGCATAACTCGCATTTTTTGACATTTTCCTTCATTTCTCGTTGCATAATGCATGAAGCTTAATGAGAAAGCCACGCATATTCAGGAGATGTATGAAGGAACTGGGTGCTGATCCAGATTAGGATTGTTCAGCCTTGGCAGCGGTCTTCCACTCCGCAGCACATCTTTTGACTGCTCACTCGGATTCACGGACGACATCGCTTTTCCCAAAGAAACTCCCCGTCGATAACGTTCCGTCATTCCCTCTGGGAGATCTTCGCCCGTCTCATTAACTAGCGAGACTGAGAATGGCGGCGAGCCTTCTTTCACCTCCATTTGTTGTCGCCGCTAAGTTGCACAACAAGCTCATTTGAAGTAGACGTGCTCGTCTGTCAGAGAACCCCCTCACGTGCCACGTGCACCCTTTGTCTTCACCCCCCCCGACTCGCCAGTCGAGCGTACCGTCGGGGACGTGTTGCTAATTAACGCCATCAACAACTGCCGCCGACCGGCGGGACTGGTCATAACCACCGGTGGCAGCGTAGTAAATAGAATGCTTCATAAATGTTGAACACAGTTGAACACATGGCTGTCCAGGCGACACTGGCAAGACGAAACATGCAAATGCTTGGCTGGAGAAGGCAAAGACACACAAACGCGGTCTTTGGGAGTCACGCCATCAGCTCGCCGCGTTTGGGGAAGATTAATCGCACTGTGCGCAGATGGCCGCGCGAGGGACGGGAGAGGATTCGAGCTCTCACCCAATCACGTGTCGCTTTATTGCCTTTGCTCGCCGGTGGGCCCCCGCCCGCCCCCTTGGTCCACGCCGCTGGATCTAGCAATGATGTTCACAGAGGTACGTTCTCAACGCGGACGCCCGAGAGCTGCTGCTAGCGTCGCCAGAGGCGCGCAAGGTTGCCGATCGCTGTGACCGAGACCAAAGCTCGTCTTGCAATTCTGACTTGAGTGACGAAAAAAGATGTTCCCGCTGGCGCGAAGAAGCACAGGAGTCACAATTTGCTTGTGCATCAAATCAGTTTGTGTGGAGTTATTTGGCAATGTGCGGGTGGAGCGAGGTGCGACGACTGATCCGTCAACTCATCGCTCGTCAAAGTCATCGATAATTATTTTGGATAATCGATACTATTTTTCATTTCAAACTGTCCAAATGCTCACAATTTCAGCTTCTCAATAATAAATATCCAATTTCTGTAGTTTTCCCTTCAGGTGGCTGATTATCTTTGCACTGAATCAAAATAAAACGTGCGATACAACGATCAACATTTTCTGACCAGTTACAGAATCAGAAGTCATTTATGTTTGTGCATTTTCTGCACTGCCAATTTGAAATCATACCAAAAACCTTTTTTTTGAATAAAGGGATGGAAATGAAAATCGTTTTAATCCGATTCATCGACAAAATAAAGGATTATTCAAATAACATTTAGGACCCTGCTATAGGCCGGTCCGCCTCTGATTTTAAACGGGCTGATTTTAAACGGCAAATTTCAATAGCACAACCACGCCTCACTCCCCCGCTGCCCGATATTTTAACAGAAAGAGTGACTGACAGTGACTCTCCGCGCCACGGAAGCCTTTTCACAGCCTGGTCCCTCACTCAAATCTGTCGCCCAAGCAACAACTACTCACTATAGTTCCTCGCCGCAAAAAAAAAATAGACTAACGACGGACAAAAGACAGATTAAATAACTGAGTTTCCGACAATGCCTAATCCGTCTATTTGAAAAATGTTCCCGTCATTCGTCAACCATCATCAAAACGGGCGTCCGTCAGTGACGGATAGATGGAGCGGTAATGTCACATAGACGGAATGCCCAGCTCTGGTCTTCAACGTCAAATCCAAATGATTCGGGGGCGCGTGGCTTGGACACCCACCCACGTTGACCGATGATGTGTGCCACCCGCAGTACACCTCATGCGACTTCACACTTTTCCAACAAGGACAAGCTCGTTTCGCTCTCTTTCGCGCCTCCAAAGCTTCAGCATCCAATCATGAGCAAATGGGTGTTAACTCTGAGTCACCCGTGCACGCACGGCGTCTGTTTTGCTGTCACATGAACAAGGGGTGAAGGTGTCGTCATCATTTTCGTCGGAAAAATGTTACAGGGTGACAAGGAGTTGGTCTCATCATACGGTGGGAAAAAAAAAAAAAAAAGGAAGCAATTGCACATTCAGTTTTGTTGAAATGCTTCATTTGTTCGCTGCCGTTTCCCCAATGGAGCATTTACTGTAAATTAATTATGATGGTACTCGCTGGCTCTTTAGGGTTGGCCGTTTGATGCTGAGACGCTCTTAAAATTGCTCATTTTCAAACAAAGAGCAACACCGTAAAATACTGTGTATAATATAATTTTTTTTTTTTTTTCAAAGAACAAAAAAATTAAATAAAATTAAAAAAATATTCACGGGTGTTGATATGACACAAAAAAAAAAAAAAATCACCTTTTTTAGACGGCTACCAGTGCGTAAACAGTACCTTGGCACCGCAGCAACAATAGTTCATGCTACGCATTACGCGCCAAGGCGGTAAGAAGGCCAACTTCAAAATAAACCCTACCCAACCAAATAATCAGAATCAATACCTAGGTATGATTTTGTTTCGAAGTTGTTCCCGGTGTCAGTGTTGTGTTGTGACGGCTGACTTCCCGACTCTGAGGCATTGCTGTCACAAACTGTCGCTCCTTGCTACCGATTTTAGTAACACGACGGCGCCCTGAAATAGCGTCCAATCGCTGATTAAGGACGCTAAAAAAAAAAAAAAAAACGACTTCATTACGCTGCCTCTGTATTCTACGGCGGCTGTTGCCAGCGTTCAGCGGCTAGCGGCGCTAGTGGCTAGCAGCGCTAGCGGCTAGCAGCGCTAGCCCTCAACACTCAACAATATAATGTGAAACATGCTACATATAAATATTATATTATACACGGGTGCGTATCATACAAGGAATTTTACGGCACCTAAAAATATGTCGAGACAAAATGCAAATAATAACCATGAGGTCTCTGCAGGAAATAAAAACTTCTCATGTTGACAGGTGGCCTTCTGTTTATCTTTTGTTTGCTAAATGGATACGTCTATTAAAAAGTGCTTTTTGAACAGCAATTCACCGGGAGCCGCATCTATGAAGGGTGTTTTGTGTACTGAATGGACCTCAGATGTCGAGCTTATTAGCGGGACTGATGTGTTTTGCGCGGCGAGCAGCTGTTAAACAACACGGCTGCGACGACGTCGTTACGAGACAACAAGAGGCTGTCAGCGCGGCGACCTCCCGCCAGGCGCCGTTGACCACGTTACGCGCCCACGTGGACAAGCTGCCAGACTATTATTAGATATCGAATCTTGCTTATAAACGCGCCACTGCACAGGCAAGGGGGGGGCGGGGGGGGGGGGGGGGGGGGGGGGGGGTTGTTGTTTTGTGTTGCTTCTCTCACATCTCAGCCCTCGTCCCAATCGCCCTAAATACTCGATTAGTGTTCTCGCGGGAGACAACAACAGCTTTCCAGGAATCCTTTGCATATCCATATCACCGTGCACGTCAAAGCTGTCGGCAAAGGGCCACCTGTCGGCAGTGTGTGTGCGATAAGGGATGGATACTCAGCGAGCTGGCAGCCCACAGCAAAATTCACGAGTAATTTAGGGTTGTGGAGGACGTAGAATGGGAGCCAAGGGAGATGGGAAACACAAAGGGAGGCGTGCAACCGTCTCCATGACTCCATGACACCTGACTACTGAGCTTGTAATTTGAAAGCCCTTGACATTTGTTCCACAAAATTACACTAATTTACTCCCAGATGACTTCATTTTGTTTAGTATTTCTCGGTTGCACTGATTCCAGTTCATATACCGGTATATGGCTGTGAGATTTTTAGATTTTTATTTATTTTTTTTTTTCTGGCCAATCAGATTTCAGCATCTGTGCGTTACCATGTTAAGATAATCTGCCTTCACAATAAGGAGCGCTGGCTCGTGCAATTTAAACTACGTTATCAATAGCACTGTTAGCACTGGCAAGCTGGCCCCCAAAAAGACAGCTGCGTTTTTTTCATTGTCTGATTAGCTGGCAAAACTGTTCCAAAAGCAAAAGACAATCAAATCCTGCCCGCGAAACATTTGAAAAATAGCAGAGAATCGGCCCATTTGCCGCGTTCAAGAAAATAAATACAGTTTTCAGCAACACCTACTGTCACAAAACATGCATTATTTCCAGCAACTATTGAACTAAAGCGAGGTTCACCCCAGCTGCTTCTTCATCCGCCATGTTTGTTTACTCTGTAGTCCCGTTTCATCTCGAGTGATTTCACGATATATTCCGTCTGATGTCCGTGAATGAATCGGTGGGTGTGTGTGTTATACGCGTGATTTTTTTTTCTCATCACGCGTGGGATCTCTCAGAGTTCGGAAGTCGGCTGACAATTTTAAAATCTTGCCGTGTGAACCAGGTTTAAGGGGGCCACATTCACCGCCACCAAAAGTACTGGCTGAACTTTACAAGAGAAACAACATCACTAGGGCCCGACCGATTCGCCGGCCGGCCAATTAAATGGGCCCAATATGGCCCTTCAAACATTGGCCAAATGTAACTGGCCAAAAATAATATGTAATCTGTATTTCCCCCCCCCCCCCAAAAACAGGCATTGGCCTCAGAAAATCCATATTGGTCAGGCGCTAACTAACTAACACCATGTCTGTACTAATCGACACTTTCAAAAATCATGTTAACAGCCAAACGTGCCAATTGTAACTCGAGCAAAGCACGTTGGGAATAGCATCCCCCTTTTGCTTCCCTAACACGCAAACAAATATTTTTCTGAGCATGGACTAATATTGTATGCTGTGTTTCAATTCCTATTTGTCGAAAAGCAACGCGATCTGAGCGGTGGTCTCAAGGGACACCGAAGGCCCAGGTAACCAAAAGCGCAGGCCACAACTGCCGCAAACAAACAAGTTCTCCATGCGATCTAGCTGTTGCTGCGTGACCGCTGGCCGACGCCCGTCCGACTGCGCCAGTCGGGTGAATTGAATTATCAGCGTGACATTTAAAAGGCACGTCTTTGCCCGCGCCTGCGGGGGGGGGCAAACTCGACACGGGTGGGAAGGATTCATCTGAATAAGGCGGCGCCGCGTAAACAAAAGCAGAAGGTGTCTCTCGGAGCGTCAATGCACATTCACAAGGGACGATTAGTGCACCTGCTACAGCTTGTTAAATTATTTGTCTCTTCATTCTTCTTGCACTAGCTCCAATCTACACAACAAATATTGCAAGTACTGTATGGTACGTATCACATTAACCCATTAAGTAATACTCGCATAAAAAGCGGGGAGCGCTGTTGTGTCTTTCTGCCGGGAGAGCGTATACGTCATTTTCGTTTTTTTTTTAAGATATATGTTTGCAGCCAAGGACGATATCGACGGCTTTGTAACAGAACATAGGCTGGTCATTACCGCTCGATTCTTTTCATTCAAATAGTGCTTCTTCTGCGCCGCCACTTTATTTTTTACATTTCTGAGTGAATCAGTAAATAAAAACAAAGCCGTGCCTGTGTGAAAGCCACGTCGAGGCTCTCAAATTCTTTAGGAATTAAGTTTCTATCCGCTACCGGGGCTGCGATATTGATTATTTTCTAGGTTTTGAATTTCTGGGAAAACTCCAGGTTTAAGAGGGTGATTCTAGGTTTTGGGGAGACGCTGAGCCAGGCGCTTTAGGCCTTAATGGATGAAGCGGAACACTTTGGCACATAATGAACGATTGTTCAAAAACAGTCAAACAATTCCAGGAAGTCCATTCAGAGTCTCGGAAGCCTGAGGACAACCAAAACAATAAGGGGAGAAAGTCACCGGTTTCAAAAATATTTGTCTACGGTTACAGAAGCGGGTCGGAATGACCCCTACCTACCGAAAAGGGCCAAAATACTAGCAGCATCTATTGCTACGACAAAATCAGTTCAAAGGCAACATTTCCCACGGAGGGAATAGAATCCATGGATTGCGGTCTCCCCGTTGTGTTTCCTGCTGTCTCAGCATGCCAGTGGCGCGCTGCCCTTTCGACCGGGCGACCAAACAAGCTAGCGCCGACTCCCCCTCCATTCTTCTTTCATTCTGCGGACGCTTTGTTCCCTCTCCGCCTTCTCCGCTGTGAATGAAGACAACTTGAGTCCATTACCATCCCACTCTCCTCCATCTTGTGTTGTTTGCTTACCCCCCCCCACGCGGCCGACAACGTTGCACAGCCCTTGATATCAGCAGCAAACGTGGCACACTGTGCTCACTCGCGGGCGGGCAAACAGGGCCGCCCACCGACTGGGCCACTTCAAACTCACATTTGATCTTCATTCCGTTCGGGACCAGACAACGCCGCGGCGTTTAGCGGAAGCGGACTCTCTCTGTCCGCTCGGTGGCAAACAACCGCCTCCCCTCTAATCTCTCCCCGCACCTCGCTGTCAATCGCCGTCTTACCCTGCCCTTCACTCTTCAGAGGGCTCCTGGCTGCACGGGAAGGATGGATGGGGAGGCGCGGGATGTCTGCGCGTGCTGATAACGCCAGACCGAAACAGGCGCAAGTGCGCGCGGAACGATACAAAAGGAGGCCCCCGCCCGCGCTGGCGTACGACACGGAATCTATTAGGCCTCTCTCGCTTGCGACGAGCCGCAGAGAAAGGAGAGGGCCACGCATAAGATGAAAGCAGATGCTTCTTTTTTTTGCCTCTCTTTATTTTTTTTTTCTTTTAAGTGCAAAATTACCAAGATGACAGCTGGAATAAAGATGAGAAGGGAAACGGTGGAGGAAGAGGCGAGGGTCCGGGGGGAGGGGGCAAAAACTCTGAAGAGCAGTGCGTGAGGAGGAAAGGTGAATGTGTAGAACAGGGAAAGGTGTCAAAGTTGTTGCGCGGTCATGAGCAGGTTACTCGGCAACTGCTGCAGGTGTGATTTTCCCATGTCAAAATAGCTTAAAAATCGTTTTCATCTTCCATAATTTGGACCTATTAAACCCAAAC
Source organism: Filicampus tigris (assembly GCF_054856515.1). NCBI lineage: Eukaryota > Metazoa > Chordata > Actinopteri > Syngnathiformes > Syngnathidae > Filicampus > Filicampus tigris. The sequence continues at coordinate 3,660,262 of NC_141218.1, read as the reverse complement.
AGATTTTTTTCAAGAATATGTTCTATGCCAGCGCACCAGTTGAAACAGGGCATTCTGATAAATATTGCATTTATAAGAATAAGAGTTAATCCACTTGTTTTTAGCCATATCTGGGGGCGGCCATTTTGTCTTCGGTCGACTGAAAATGACATCGCAACTGCTCACTACGACCAATCACGTCTCGCATTCAGAAAACAGGTCAGCCGTGATTGGTCGTTGTGAGCAGTTGCGATGTCATTTGCAGTCGACAGAAGACAAAATGGCCGCCCCCAGAGATGGCTAAAAACGAGTGCATTTTGCTGCTTAACTTATAGTCCACAAATGCAAAATTAATCAGAATGCCGTGTTTCAACTAGTTGGCCTGCTGGGAACATATTCTTGAAAAAAATATGTTTAGCTTGACTTCCACTTTAAGCAGTAAAATCTTGCGACCTTAGGGGGGGCGGCCATATTGTCACTTTTGTCGACTGAAAATGACATCACAGTTGCTCAGGTTTCAGGACAAAATGGTCGCCACTTGAGATGCCTAAAAACGGGGTGATTTCTCATATTCCACAAACGCAACATTAAATCAGAATGCCTCGTTTCAACTAGTGAAGGTGCATAGAAAATATTGAAAAAAAAAAAAAAATGTTCGGCTTGACTTCCCCCTTTAAAGAATCCGAAGAGCAAGAGGGCGCTGAAAATGTGCCCAATTTGGCAGGGACCAGAGCAGGCATTAAAAGCTGACAAAGTGCTAAGTTCATCACATGCAACGGCAGCGCCTCGACTCCCACTCCCTAATTGACAGCGACACCTCCTGCTGGTGCCTTTGACAATTTCTTCTCTCAAGGTTAGCCCCATTGCAGGTTCTCACATTTGTTTCTCCTCACGCAGAGGCCTGATTTTCTGAAGAAGCGAGAGCGCCTTCATATTGTTGCGAAATGCCCTGAGAGGCTGAAGAATGGGGAATTCAACAAGATTTGAGTCCATGGACGAGAGACTTTGAAAAATAATGTAAATGTGACTTCCCCCCCCCCCCCTCTCAATATTGCGATTCAATATGCGATTATTTTTTTTTTTTCAAGGTGCTCTTCCTGTGCATTTTTACACAAACACAGGCAACTCATTAATATGTACTACAATAAACAATCTCGGACTGCTGGGATCCTTTGTAGAGTTGACTTCGACCCGATATGGCGCACGCATGAACGAACACCTTCTTCCTCCGCGAAGAAAGCCTTTTGTGCTATGTGCACACAATGCGAAAAAATAAATTGATTAAAACCGACACGCAATCCGTGGCCACGCGCAGTCCGATCAAATACACGCACCGTATTTGTAACGCAGTCGGGAGACGAGTGATTGATGCCAGCGCGCGGGGAAGGAAATTATTGCAAAGGAGCTGGATTGCGCCAGGATGAGGAAATGAGGACAGTGCAGACAAATGCAGACAAATCCCAAAGACAAACAAATGAAAAATGGCCGCAGAAGAAAGGAGGAAAACGGAGACAAGGTGAATATTGAGGGCCCGGGGAGAATGGGATTTCAAAGTGAGTTAGGAAAGAGTGGGGAGGGGCGAGGACAAAAAAAAAAAAAAAAAAAAAAAAGGGGCAAATAAGGAGCTTTCCGGAAGGAAGAGAATGCAGTGCAAATATTGGATGGGGCGGGGGCGTGAAAGGGAAAACCCACTGAAATAAATCGCCAAGACGAGGGGAAGGCGAGGCCTGGCAAGGAAAAGATGCAAAAATAGAGGCTGAAAAAGGACGAAGGATGGGAGGCACGAAAGATGAGGATTGACTGCAACAACGCTGCAGAGCGCCGAGCTATGGACAAATATGGCGTCAATAGATGATCCATGAGGACGGATGCAAGAGAAAAACAACATACCCGAGACACACAAACCCGCATGGAAGTCCCGCCAGCTGGAGTAAACACGATTGATGGCGGGAGGCTGCAAAAGCGGGCGCGCAATCCAACGGCAAAGACGGGTGTGCAGGCCAAGAGGTAATAAGTGTCGAAGTGAAAGGGCGAGCCGACAATTAAAAATCACATTTTACGCTTGTTTCCCACAAGCGGAGAGCAGAACAGAAATGTCTGATCATTAACGACTAAAAGTCAGTATCGCTGTGGCGTGGCTTCGGTGTCCTCATGAAAATGGAGCAGAATAATCTCATTTGGAGGTCTGAAGTCTCCGAAAAGGTGCCTCCTTCATTTTCATTGGCTGTACACTATGAGAAATAAGTGCTGAATTGATACAAATTTTACTGTCCACAACAAATTATTTGATAGAACAAGTCATTTTGACCACGCATATTCTATTTTCATCATCTTAATGTACCTTTTTACGTGTCCACCCTGTCATTATGGGGTAACTGCCCCTTTAAGAAAGCATCTGCTGCTTTCAGTGACATTACAACCAGCATTTTGTCATCTAAATATGTACACTTACATTTAGTCATTTTCATCACATTATGCTGTATGTAGTCACGCTTGTCCAATGTCCACTCAGTCACAGTGAAATATTGAAATAAAAACCGTTCAAAAATTCTAAATATATTTGTTAAACAGTGCACAGTCAGCTTGTTAACTGAATCATGTTGCTAAGTGAAGCTCCACCAAGAGCTCTTAATTGTCCACCATCATGCCCACGCTGTCAGCAATGCTAACATGAGGCAAAAATGTCCACCCTGTCATTGTCCAACTTGTCAGCAATGCTAACATTGGCCAAAAATGGCCATTTCCATGTCTACCCTGCCAGCAATGCTAACATTAGCCAAAAATGTCCACCCTGTCAGCAATGGTAACATAAGCCAAACATGTCCACCATCAAACAATGCTAACATTAGCCAAAAATGTCCACCGTCAGCAATGCTAACATTAGCCAAAAATGTCCACCCTGTCAGCAAGATCACATACAGTATTTTGCTGTTTGCATTTGGCAATTAATTCATGAAAAAAACTACAGAAGCTTGACCAGTATGCATTTCTAACAACATGAGATTTTTCAAAGGAAAATGTCACTCCTTTTTGGTGAAATGGTAAGGCGCTGTTGACTCTAGCTAGCTAAAAAAAAACAATGCTCTGAAACTCACAGATGCTGCCCCCGCGATACGGGCAAGCAGAGGAAAATAAATGGACAAGTCAATTCAAATGTGCAAACATAGTCCATCGTAAGACCAATTTCCTCGAATGAATTAGTGCCTTGGCTGCTCACTTTGCAAAGAAACAGGTAATCATTACTAATCGCATTGTCCGCCCGGGTCGGAACATCCAAAGGCTGATTGCCTCCTGTAATAGCTGGCCTGTCCTCATACCACACATCATTTCGGAAAAAGCCACTGGGGGGGACACTGGACTTTTGCTAAATATTACATTAAGCTGTGCGGTTAGCAGAGCCACAAATAGTCTCGGCACATTGACGGACGCAGCTGGGGCCACGCGGTGAACATTTCTCATCCATTTGAGCACTCAAATCTTTGCAATTAAAATGTCTGGCTGCGGAGGCAGCACCCGTTTCTGTTTGGCTAAATTTGGCCCGGATGAAACGTCGAACGGTGACACGCAAGAACAGGGAGCACCGCAAAGGCACAAAGGGACAAAAGCAGACAATCGAGTCCTTAAACACCGTGTGAATTTGCTCCGATAATTACTTTGGCCTTGACTGTCACAAACAGCAACACACACATATTCTCTGTACTCGTCTGCCCCCCGCCCTGCAAGTCTGGTCACGTCCAGGGCGTCTGGATGCGTGACTTGTCAAGGTCAAAGTAGGTGGTTTTTGTCTGCAAGTTGGTTGAGGGGTGGGGGGTGGAGGGGGGGGGGGGTGTTTGGGTCCACTTGGAACACCCCTTATTCTAGCTCTGGTCTCAAACGTCATAAGCACGACAACATCTTGCAAAAGGTCCACTCCATCATCGCCATCTCGCATTTAGCGGATCTCAAATGTTATAAGAGCTTGGGAACTTCCATTACGGCTTATTTCTATTTTGGTTTGACTCTTGCTTTGTAATTTTGATAGTTTTTCATTCGTTTTCAGAGCAGGTTTGTTAGCTTAAGAGATTTTTTTTAATGCTTCATAGTTTTTATTACTTTTAGTATTAGTTTTTTTTTTTTTTTTTATGTATTTCTTGTGTGAAAGATTATTATAAAAAAAAAAAAAAAGTGAAAATATTTTCCAAAGAACCATCCACAAATCAAATACAGGAAGTGTAAAATACTGCACAGACTTGTAAGTACAGGAAGTGCAGGGCACAATACTGTTTCGTTTACTTTCCATCCCTTGTTTGCCAAGTTGCCAACATGTAAAGTGGATTTGTGGCTTGAATTCCTGCTGAGAACTATTAAATCCGCTTGATATTTTTTCACAGATGAACCAAAAAAGGAGAGCACTTGTTACCCAGCGTCGTGTTTCTTGCCTCAGTTAAGTGACAAAAGCAGAGGAGCCATTCCAAACACGCAAGCCGCAAGCTCGACTGTCGCCGAGGAGCGACGACATCGGGTGGTGTTTTTTTTTTGTTTTAGTTAAATTGTTAGCTTGCGTTAACGAAAATAACCATCCAAAAATCATCTTTCACCATCGAAATGGATGGAAATGAGGATAAAGAATATATGTCTGTCTCCATGTGTTGCTCCATCATTTGTGTTCAATTCCTCACAACTATCGATGCTAACCATTAGCTTGTCTATAGAATTTTGCATTGTTAGCATTAAACTTGGCTGACCTCCCAAAGGCAAAGCGGTGGTTGTTTTCAATTTACATGAATATACATTCCTTTACATTTAGCGGCACAGTACATTTCAACTGGGAGCAATCATATTAATTAATATTGATGTGATCCATCTGCATCAATAAATCACGCGGTGCTGTCGCAATGATCGATGGATGCAAAAACACTCTGACAATAAAAAAATAAATAAGAAAAACGGACGCACGTCAACACTGACGAAAGGATATTGGGATGGCGACATGATGTATGGGGGAAATTATGATGACTTTTTTATTTAATATTCCAATTCTGACTGCAAAAAATAATAAAGCGAGAAGACACACTGCCCCCATCTCGCTCTCTCTCTCTCTCGCTCGCTCGCTCGCTCTGTCTCTCTAGGCAGGCAAAGACTGCAAGATTAAGGGTTATGCTTGTCTCCAGAGCTACATGGTTTACTTCGGGTAAAACAAGCGCACTGAATAGCACATGACAGCGGGAGGAAGTAAAATGAGGTGCCGGGTGTCAGGAGGAGGCGGATAATAGAAACACAGAAGGGAGACGAACAGCGGGAATTGGACTTATTACTTGCAACGGGAGGAGGTGGGACAGGCGAGGAAGACGAGAGGGACGGAGGCCAGCAAGCGAGGATGCAGAAACTGGGAGATGTGAACTTCAGCTGAGATTGACGACCAGACAAAAAGGAGGGATGGCTGCCACCGCTGCGCCGCCATTTTTTCCCCCCCCCCTCCTTTCAGCTCCAGCGGCCAGAGTTTGTCGGCTCAGCGCGAGTCGAAAATATCGAGGCGGCGCTTTAACGCTCCTCCCCTCCACTTGCCGGCGTCCCACCCTGTCGGCGTGCGGTCCAACCTTGAACGTTATTCCGTCTCTGTCAATACGACTGACCACTTTTTTCACGCGATGACATCCATCAGTGCTTGTCGTCTGGGCTGTTTACTTTTATTACCGCCCGTGTAAGCAGACTCAGCCCTGGATTTTGTCGCCGCATCGCTCGTTCACAAAGCTGCCCAAGGCTGGAGGCCATCGCAAGTCACGGCTTCAGGCTGAGCATTGCGACTGAATTGTCAGTAGTGGGCGGGATCCTCGGATCTCCCAAAAAAAAAAAAAAAAAACAAAAAAAAAAAAAAAACGATCTTGCCTGAGTTACCAAGTATATCAATTACTTAATCATTTTTTTTTTTTTTTTTTTTTTTTTCAGGGCTTCAATGTAATACCGCATTGTCCCACAACACGCCGAGCAGCACTGAGGTCTGCTGGAACAGGCAAACCGGGGTTGACTGGACTCCGTAACGAGGTCCACCCGCACAATCCACAATTCTCTGATTGACACATTCAGAGAGGTATAAACACAACGTTTATTGTTGTTATGGTGGAGTAGAACTGAACTGCATCACAAAGTGATTTGAAAATGGAGGTGGGTTCAAAAAAAAAAAAATATATATATATACTTCAAAAGTCCCACAGTCTTTTTGAGGCTTGTCCAGAAAGAGAAATGTTCAAAGTATCCCGAGCAAAAAGACGGTGGCGCCGGACGCTTTGTCTCAGACTTTGGAAGCGTCAATTATTTTGAATGCTCAAGTTCTCACCAGCTCGGATCCAAAAACCCATTGCGCAGCTCGCTTTTCATGATAATGATGTTTTGAAGGCGCTTTCTGTATTTTCTAGCAAGTCTAAAAAGGAGCAAGAAGAAACACGTTGTCAAAGCCAATAAGACGCGCCCGCGATGACCTTGCCGCTCAACTTGATTCATCATTTATTCATCCAGCCCTTCAAACTGCTCCATCCTGGCATTTTTGTCTTGATTGTGTTTGGCTCATTCATAATGTACGGCGACTGGGGAGGTTTTCACTGTGTCAACACGTTTCATAACTCAACGGCATGGCAAAGTGGTGCAAGGGAGCGTGTGGGGGGTGCGGGGTGGGGGGCGGGGGGGGTGGGGGGGGGTAGAGATGTGAGCCCAGATAGCTGCATGAGAGAGCTGCAAATAGGCGAGCGCAGGGTGGGATTTTGACGGAGGCACCGGGGGCAACGATGGAAGATGAGGAGGATATAAAGGATGAGGACAAACGCGTACATGTTTTTCAGAGTGGCAGCGGGTGGGAGGGTCGGGGTGAAGAACACGCAAGAGAATATGGGGAGGAAAGCAGGCAGAAAAGTCATCCAAGTAGAAAGGCCGCAAGCTATTTCACGGCCATGCCGCTGGGCCTTTTTTTTTTTCTTTTTTTTTCTGGGGGGGGGGGGGGGTCCAGAATAGTTGTGTAAGGTAAACGCACGCGGGGAGTAACATATCCGGAACGTGAGAATGTCAACGGCCTCAAAGCGGCAAGTGCACGCTGCGCTTACTTTTTGGATTCTCCTCCAACACGGCACTTAATGTTGATGGGCTGTCGGTAATTGAAACACATAACTACACAAATGCGGGCCATAAATGAACGCTTTGATTGAAATGAAGCTTTGCGCACATAAAAACCAACCGTAGCCGCCCCCCGCCCCACAAGAGACTGATGATTTGTTTTATCGGGAAGTCAACAGCGCGAGGCAAATGAAATCCTATTTAAAAGAAGACAAAAAGCAACGGCTGCGTTTCATTTCCGGCACCATCCCCGACCGCACGGATCCGACAGCAGCGAGAATGCGTGTAAGAGCTTGTTGGAACGTCCTTGCGAGTGGACTTAGCGTTTGACATTCAACAGTGGTCACGTTGCGCTCTAATGCATACAGCGAGTACATTTCAGTGGTGGCTTTTCTTGCCGGTGAGCTTAGCATCATCCCTAATAAAAAAATACGCACTCGTGCTTTTATTGACTCTTACCGGCCCTCATTACCACTGAATGGCTTGCAAGACCCTTGAGCTAAACAAACATGTGGAGGATGAGTGATAAAAAGCCAGCCGATGGTGAGAGTAACGCATTTGTCGAAAAGACACCGTTTAAACTGAATAAATGCGGTGTTCACAATAAATGATAGACGACGAGAAATCGACTCCCGAGACTCCAGCGGCGGGCCGTGCATTTGGTACCTGGGCCAGCAAATTTCGCTACAATTGAGTATTCCGTGTATTACCCAGTGGATTATTCTAATCAGACGCAGTATTGGTGCCCCCGAATGTGCACGGCTTTAAAATGCGGTGAGTGACGTGGGCGTCAGCGAATGAGAACGTAGTGCTGGCTAACCCGGCAGCCAGGCTGCGTTTTGACGTTACTATCGGTAGCTTGATAATTCTTTTTTTTTTTTTTTTTTATGTTCACGGTTACAAAATATATTTTAATCTCGGTTGGAATTGAAGGTCAGTGCTTCTGATAGTTTTTATGGCCTGCGGTGTCTAAACTACGGCACGGGGGCCATTTGCGGCCCATCGTCCATTTTTTTGCGGCCCACAACATATACTATTGACTTTTTTGGTGTTATTTTACATACAATTTGAATGAACTTGTCAGCAATGTAAATGGGCTGTTTCCTTCCAATATATATCACTCCAATAAAAAACGTTTCGATACGTAACTCGATATGTTTCAAAGTGAAACGATTCGATTTGATGCAGTCGCATCTGTTAAATCAAAAAACGATGTTCCGGTTCAAGACGTTTTTTGTTACACACCCAACACAAATACATTTACAGCTATAATAGTGACGGAATTTTACTTAATAACGTGAGGAATGAAAATAATTCCGTTTCAGAAACACATTTTTTCCCTCCACCTTCCGCTTAGTGTCAAGTTCCGATCACATCAATGGTCCTCAAATATGGTTGGCTTACTACAGATTTCTCGTGCTTTGGTTCAGCTGCTGCTGGAGGGGCGGATCTATTCAAGTGGGATAAAGCGGCCACCCCAAAAACTAAAAAAAATAAATAAATAAATAAATAAACCTTTGAGCTTATCACCTTGAACAGAAAGCCTATAAGTATATTTTTTTCAAAATCAACTACATTAGATGCAATTGATTGATTGATTTAATACGCTAAAAATAAAAGTGGGCCAAAAAGTTTGGACAGCCCCGGATTAGGCTGACACAGAACTGCTACAAGTCCTACCTCGATCCTGCCGGTGTCAGGCTGGAAGCCCCTGGCCGGGTCCTCGGTGGTCACCCTGCACTGGATGGCGCAGCCGTTGACCCGGATCTTGTCCTGTCTGAGGCCCAGTTCTGGCAGGCTTTGGCCGGCGCACACGTGCAGCTGGGCGTGCACCAGGTCCACGCTGAGGAGACACCGACAAGGCGCTGTTAATGGCACCTCCTGTTTGCACCTTTCCATTCAAAACGGAGCGAAGCGTCTCCTTCCTCCGGGACTCAAAGCGAGTCAGCGAGCGCGCGGATTTGCCGTGGATGGCTGACTTTGAAAAGCGCATCCCATTTGAGCAAATGAATCTGCCACGCGTGAAAGCAAATAATGCCCACATGAATACGCCGTCAAATAAGAAAACAAATTTGATTAAAACACAAAAGGTGTAATGTGATCGTGTAAGTGCGTCTCCCGAGGAAAGCTCGAGTACGCTCAAAAGGCAAATCATTAATTCCGGTCTATTCTCGTCTGATTAGAGTGGCATTAAGGATATCAGGTTGGAGATTATTATTGAATGCAAGTAGTGAATACAAAAGCAGGTCTGGGTTCGATGATAACATGACCATTTGAGCTAAAAAGCTCATTTTCATATCCCTGCGTCCTCCGATTGGTCGGTCGGAGCGAAACTTGAATCGATCTTGCACACACTAATGCATTTCCGTTTATGGATCTTTTTTCATTCATCGTGGTTTTCGTCATGCTGTCGGACAAATATCGACTATGAACTGCTTCGGTTACGGGCCGCTTTATGCACCGTACGTGGGAGGTTTTACTTCTTCCACTTCCGACTGATGCAACTTGACACTGACGTCGAGTAAAAGAAGAAAAAGAACAAAAAAAGAAGAAGCGAGCGAGATGGTTTCTTGGTTCGGATAATTGACCGTTCAGAATAAAAATGTACAGCGGCAGATTCAACAAGCGTAGTTGCGCGCAAAACAACCAGAAGGCGCGCGCAAGCTCGCCGCCTTGGCCCGCTCGTCTCGATTAGCACACGTGTCACACTGGCCCAAGCAGAAGGACAACTATGCAGCCGACTGCTGTCAAACGTGTTGCCGGAGAAAGTCCAATCACGGACAACTTGACGCTCACGTTGTTGTTCACCCTTCAATAGGGAGTCCGTCTTTGCTCCGAGTTGATCGGCACCTTTTTAACAAAACATCATTTACATACTCAGCACACAGTGATTAAATAGTAATGAGCGCATTTGAATACTTTTTCATGACAGAGATCAAATCACGCCTTACGTTTTGGCATAATTCCCGCCATTTTTTTAAATTACCGACAAAGGAACCTGCGTAGACCTTGGAAAATCATTGTACGCTAAATACACCTTGGACAAATGAAGGAGCCTGCATCTGTCCTTCAGCGCAGCTCGTTCCTGTTGCCTTTTGTGTCGTTAGCAACTCGCACCCCAGGCAAATATTGAGGCTGCCAAGATGCCATTACACAACGCACAGGGAAGCACGGGAACAGGAGCTGGCCAAGAGAAGAAATTGGGATTGAACCCAAGCGCAATGACCGCAATCAAGCACAAAGTATAGTCAAGTCATGAAAAAAAAAAAAAAGAATACAGACAATCTAATCTGTCTTTTCTTTGAATTTTCAAGCCATCAAGGATACTCCTCCAAGAAGATCATTTCTCTGAGTCTTATGACGGTGTTGCCTTACATCCTGTTCTCAAGTGTCAATCTATTTATTTCCTGCCATGCCAAGATGTCAAGCCCGACGCTGCACATCTCCTTTTCTTGCAGGCAACTCCAGCTGAGCACTTGAGCATTCCTTTTCTCTCAGGCCCTTGAAAGGCTGCCAAGTTTCTATTTTATCGCTGACACTCGAAAAAGGCAAAAATGCCTTGAGGAGTACCGGTCTTCAAGCTACCGATTGGCTGTCCGGGCCTAACGGATGAGCAAGCGGCAGCGCCTGAAGTGCTTTTCATTACGACGGTCAGAATGTTCTTGGTCTGTTTGACGGGCTCTTACTTTCAAGTAAGTCGTTAGTCGTAGCGCTCTAGAGTGGTTTAAGATCCTACTTGGCAGGCAGGACCGTTTGTGTTAGCCTTAGTTACTCTGAGTCCCACTCTGCCCAACTGCCGTGTGGTGTTCCACAGGGTTCAATTTTAGGACCCCTGCTGTTTTGATTGGATTTGCTGCCAATGGTTCCGTCTTAAGATATGGCGGTGGTATTTCCTTTCACTGCTATGCGAATGACGGTCAGATCCATGTCCCGCTAAGCAAAACGGTTGGTTTCTTCTTCGGGGACACTTTTCGTCCAGCCTGGAGGATTCAAAGTCTGGATAGCACTAAACCTCTTTAACTTCAACAGAAAGAAAACAGAAGTTATGTTGTACCTCTCTCACTGTTGACTTATCTAAAGCCAACAGTCTCGAATCTGGGTTTTAAATTGGACAGTGATTTTAAATTGGAGCGGCAAATTGGTGCTGTTGTTAAATCCAGCTTCTTTTTTTTTTTTTAATCTTATGCAGCTGGCTCTAGCAAAGCCTCTCCTTTCACAACAGCACTGAAAAACAGTAATCCGTGCCTTTGTAACATCTCAGGCTGGATTGCTGTACTGCACTTTATTTTGGAGTCAGCCAGTCCTCCTTCAAGCGTGTCCAGTTGGTCCAAAATGCTGCCGTTCGCTTCTTAACTAGAGCTCATAGAAGGGAGCACATTACTCCAATTCTAGCCTCCCTCCACTCGCTCCCTGTAACATTTTAGAGTTCATTTTAAAGATTGTTTTATTTGTCTCTGAGCTCCCCCGCCGCTACACACCAGCACGGTGCCTCGGGTCCGCAGACCAGACTCTACCGGAGGTACCGAGGATCAACACTCAGAGGGGATCAAGTTTTTTCTGTTGCCGGTTCCTCCCTTTCGGGATGACCTTCCGTTAAACGTTAGGCAAGCAACGTCAGAACTAAAAACAAGACCGTTTCAACTGGCTCCCCTAAAAGCAATGATTTGTTACATTGGACGTTAGCATGTGTAAACATCAATTACATTTTTGCCATTTTAAAGAGGTGGGTGATCCCGGTGGACAAAGGGTAACATGACAGTTTGTGTTCCGTGGTAAGCCAATTAGAAGACGTTATTCGGTCTGCAAAGGCCACAGAGGACGGGCGTATCACACCGACAGAGGTAGAGCAGCACCTTTAAGCTCCCCCGCCCCGGGATCACTAAAAATAAAACACGCTTACGTAATACACAATACTCATTTAGGGTGCGATAACACACAAAAAAACGTACCCTCACTGCATTATAACACCACATTAGCCTTATGATCAAAGTCACCGATCAGCAAAAGTCATTGCACTAATCGCAGTGCAGGGCCCGCAGCTAAAAGGAGCACATAGAAGAAGAAGAAGAAAAATGATGATAGAGAAGAAGTAGGCAGGTAAAGCAGAACGGCGTCGTGCTTCAATGCACACTGACAAAGAAGAGCGAGAGAGAGCGGGAAACAAACAAGATGAAAGCTCTCCGCTTCCGACTGAAGGCGAGGAGTGGGGAGAGATGAGGCAGTGGGAGTGTGGAAGAGGATAAACAGCTGCTTTCAAAGTGGGGGGAGTGGGAGTGCGGAAAGGGATTGGATTTGGCCCCACTCAAAAGGAGAAGACTCTGAGTGAAAGGAGGAGGAGGAGGAGGAGGAGGAGGAGGAGGAGGAGGAGGAGGAGGAGATGCTCATGGATGTCCAATTGATTAGGGGGACGAAACGTGTGGTGGAAATGGGGCTAAATACTAAATGCTAACGCTCAACCGGCCACAATACGCAATCAATCACACTCAACTACTCGCTACTGTGCCCGATTTAGATACATGCGAGGGTCACAACATCAGTATTGGCTCTTCACAACAGCTTTGCAAACAGTTAAGCTAACCAAGGGGGCGAATAAACGCAAATGGCGACGCGTGGACCAATAGCAGCCGCTGCAGAAAAGTGGCCCGTGAGGAGGATTAAAATGGAAGCGAGGAGAGAGGATGGCGTAAGTATGAATAATCACACCAAAAACAGGTGGCGAGGAAGGCGGCGAGCCTCTTGTATGAATTTCATTAGATGGTTTTCGACGGCAAACAAAACGGAAACAGGAGAGACGGAGGTGAGGCTGGCGCGCTAGAGAGGCCGGCGAAATAAGAAATTGGAACCGCTGTGGCATGAGGATGGCATTTTGACATCAATTTAGGAAGGAAGCCGGAAAGGTAGCCAATGCAAACAAAGCATGCCGCCTCTGAAAAGATGCCTCGCAGAGCCGGGCGCAACTATCTGATGTGATCCGGCCTGCTTTTCAGCTCGAGGACGCGCGCTCCGTCATTTTCTCCTGCCTGGCGATCAGCCGCCTAATTAATTCTTGCTTCCCTTGTTATCAACCAGATGGGAGAGTGAGGAGGGGAAAACAAAATAAGCCAGGCGTCCAGAAGGCAGCAGCGGATGAGACGGGAAAGGAGGAGACGCCTATTTCCATTAAAGCCAACATGCGAGGTCAACCACGCACGGCAGCCGCTTCACGTCAATATATGGACAGCGCAGCACAGCACATGAAAGCATCGTTTTAGGGACCCAATAAATCATTCATGCGTCCCGCCATGTTATATTTATGCGCCAGTAAGTCGCCGCCGCACCAGATCTGCTACAGATCCCATTAGCATACTCACAACAACGAGAGCATCGCTACGAGTTCTTCTTCTACGCCGTCGTCACACTGCATTTTACATGAGTCGCCGAGCGCCGCAAACAAATAAAAATGCGCCCCTTTCGGAATATAAAGTAAAACAAGTCACCAAATGGAAGTTTGGGTGATTACCATAACATCTATGCTAATTTCGGTTAGCTAGTCTCCGGGCATTACGCGTTAGCATTATGCTAATTGGTTGGACGAAATGTACGGTTGGGGGGGGGGGTCAACATTTTGGACATTTTCTTTTGCTGTACATGTCAGTTTTTACACTTCCACTCAGTGGGGTGACAAATAAAACGTTTGAAATGTGCAAAAGAAAAGGCGCTAAGTAACACAGTGTACCCTCAAGTTATTAATTTAACTGGTTCCATGAGCCTATTGAAACTTGAAACGTTTATAAACTCGATGTAATGGTACCTTTTTTTTTTTTTTTTCTTTGCTTCACCATAAATATAATGCAACATATAATTAAATGAAAACACATTACTGCGAAGCAATAAAACACTTGCTAGCAAAAACACACTATAATTGCTCGCTAATTTTACTAAGAAGGGGAAAAGCGGAGGATGACTACAGCCGCTCCACTGAAAAAGAGTCTTGTTTAGTTTTCTAGTTTCCACTTTACAGCAAGAAGAAACAGCATAAATCCATCCGCTCCTCCATGCCAAGACCGTTTGTATATCGAAAATAGCATGTGAATAGTGTTAATCTTACTTACTTACGAAGACTTTCTGTGTATCTTGAATTGTTCTTAAAACGGGACGTTTGTAACTCAAGGCTCCATTGTATTTTTCAAAAAGTATTTTAAGGCGTCTACGCTGCCAGCGCATTACGTGAACTTACTACATGGAATGAGGGAGGCAGCGTTAAGACTATTTGCCAAATTAATCCATATATTGCACTGTATCAACACACACACTCCCAATCCGTGCTTAACAAGGTGTTAAAGCGCTATTTGACATTTGGTCGGCGTGCAACTCAACTCTGCGCCCGGTGTTTCATTCATATCATCTCCATAAACGCCGGACGTCTCCAGCGCGCGCTGGCGACGGGAATATTCATGAGCGCTCGGCTTCACTTTCAACAGGAAACGCCTTTGCCCCCCCCCGCCCGGCCCACAATTCCTCAAAGCATTCGCCTTTCAAACTCATTTCCCTTTATTCGATTTGTAGTTACGGTAGATGTGACTGTAGACGTTTGGAAAATGATCACGTGATACACATTCTAACACTTGACTGATTGGCTGTGCTTCGTTGTCTCATTCATATCAGTGTGGCTTTGTGGCCTTGATTAATAGGAGCCCATTAAGTAAAACTCAGCATCACGCCACATTAGCTCTCGCTACTGACTTTTCTTCCAAACACGAGACGACGCAAATTGCAACGGGGCCCGTTGTCTCCCCCCGCCCCCCTGCGCAAACAACGTTGATGAACGACGCCATGTACGGAAAACGCAAACGGCGTCAAAGTGGTTGGAATCCATTACGACCACCGCGAGCAAGACATGATTTATTCATTCATTTTTACACTAAGAGTAAACATCTCTGCAGACAGCGCGTGCAAATCCTACGTGTGCGGCAAAGCACACGCGAGCAAATTAGGCCAATGATGCGCTTTGGGTGTGTCAAATCCCGACGATGACGGAGGCGCAGGTTGGACCCGCCGGGTGGCGAAAAAGGCTGGCGGTACTCAATCTGTCATTCCATCGCCACTACATCATCCTCGCAGGAATCCCTCGGACGCTGGGCACGCGTGTGCGTGCGCGGGCGTCCGTGGCAAGCGGCATCGACTAAACATGAGCGCGGCGGTCGTATGGCATCGAGCAAAGCCAGCGCGCTTTATGAATGTGCGACCCCAGCTCAGGAAAAAAGGTCTTCTTTATTATTGATAGAGCCTGAGTGGCGGCGGACATTGGAATACGGAGAGGCAAAGGGAATGCTGAGTTCCAAAAATGGTGTGTGCGTGTGCGTGTGCGCGCGTGTGTGTGTGTCTGTGTGTGTGTGTCAGGACCTTTCCATCCTCGCCATGCTCAATTCCCATGCTGGTGTCTAACCTTTGATCGGCTCACAATGCCCAAGAGGGCGAAATGGGCTTAGGAGGACTCCAAAAGGGGATTACCGGATGGAATGTATGGAAATGACTAATGTCTAATTTATGACTGAGGTCATGGTAATTTTACTAATTTATGTAAATGAGGGGTTTTATTAATGGCAGCCTTGAGTTCTAAAAGCATGTCTGCCGCAGCATGACTTGACGCTTGTTGCGAATCTTGCGTCATTCCAGGTTTGTTATTTTTAAGTTTTTGAGCAGTTACGCAACCTGGGTATTGTTACGCAACCCATGTCAAGTTTGGGTAGAAAAATAAATAAAAATTAAAAAATATTTTTTTTTTTAAAGTTGGTGGCTTAAAGGAAGGGCAGCCAGTGTCTGAAAACTGGGCCAAACTTTGTTCACGCGGAGCAACTGGCCGTGGCAAACCCAAAGGGCACAAAACGATTCCTACAAGAACAGGCTCCTCGCTTTTATAAGCAATGCCCTATTTATGTTTTATTTGGAGTATTTGTATGCTAAACATATACATAAAACAAAGAGAATTACACCATGTCCATATACAACAGCATAGCTTAGCTTTTCAGTCTGCTAGCATCATGCTAAGGGTAAGTAGCATCTATGCTGCACTTAGTCAACAAATTGAATACAAACAGTCAAGCAGCTTTTGCAACTAGCAATGAAATTTGTTTGAAATTTCCTGGTGAGAAGAAAAACTGTTGGCAAAAATCTTTGCGACCGTTTCCAACCAAACCTGACATAAAATGTTTTTCAAATCACGCGGGGTAACATTGTGTTATTCTCGGTTCAACCGTCATGTTGTGCCTTATTGGCGTGTGGATGGTTAGCGGCTTGGCAAAAGCGGCAAAGGCCAAATCGAAAAGGCGTAAATGCTCGCAGGGAGGCGCAAACCAAAACATCCCATCCAAAACAATGACGGACGTGAGCATCATCGCGACAAGCATCTGTGTCATTATCGTAAACAGCACACGCGCGCCGTCGGAGCCTTTCCCCTCATCCATCAGCCTGCTCTTTAATCACTCGCCCGCACAATTACAATCGCCTGAAAACAATTTCGCGGCTCGCTCGAGAAACGCTCCAAAGCGGCGCCGCGCAGCTGCGCTTACTGAAGGACAAACCACGCGCGTGAAGTCTGATTTCGGACAATTACGATGAGCCGCAGGCGCCACCCAACAATCGGCGTCATCAATACGGAGCTCGCTGCGGCAACAATGCGGAAAACTAACAAACACGCCGACAACGCGATAACCGAAGAAGGGCCGGGGCGAGGCCAAGATGAGGCCGCGACGGCACGCTCAATTATCCATGAGCGGCATCAATAAGTCAGACGGGAGGTTGAACGGAGCACGGCCCGGGAAGGGTTAAGAGGGAATGAGGATGACGAGACGGGACGAGGGCGGACGACGTCGCTCGGCCGCAAAAAAAGCACGCCCGTGGCGGCCCCGCTGCTTGAATTGGAGCCCGAACACGCAAGGGCGCTCAAATGCAGGCCGAAGCTGCCAAAGGAGACAAAAGGGAGATTAGAAGGTGCGACATATCGGAATGCCGCTCCGACGCAGGCCTCGACCTTTGACCCGCTTCTTCGTGACGCTCCTCCCACAGTCGCCTGCGCTCACTCAGCGCGTCTCGCCCGTTGGCCTCGTGCCTCTTCCGACCTCTCCTGCGTGCCCACCTGACTCAATTTGCCCAGGCCCTTTTTTTTTTTTTTTTTTGGAGGGGGGGGGGGGGGGGGGGCAACCAATGCTGTGAATCCCTCCATCTCCCTGACGCGCCGTCGCCATTTGCGGCTCTGATGAAGATGGACTGCGGTCATTTGAGACAAATGAGCAGGCCGACGCGCATATTGTGCAGCCGTGGCATCGCCATGCTCTCACGTCCGCTGGTGACAGGCGAGGGAAGGATGAGTCCGCACGGATGTGCACGTGTGCTGGGAGCATTCCGAGCCTGCGACAATACTTCTTCTATTCAGTGTTGTTGCATACACTTGTTTGTTAGAATCACAGGAATATCTCTCTCTCTTTCTCTCTCTCTCTCTCTACATATATATATATTTCTCTATTTCTCTCTCTCTTTCTCTCTCTCTCTCTACACATATATATATATATTTCTCTATCTCTCTCTCTCTCTCTCTCTACATACATTTCTCTCTCTCTCTCTCTCTCTCTACATACATCTCTCTCTCTCTCTCTCTCTCTCTCTCTCTCTCTCTCTCTCTCTCTCTACATCTATTTCTCTATTTCTCTCTCTCTTTCTCTCTCTCTCTCTCTACATCTATTTCTCTATTTCTCTCTCTCTTTCTCTCTCTCTCTCTCTACATATATTTCTCTATTTCTCTCTCTCTTTCTCTCTCTCTCTCTACATATATTTCTCTATTTCTCTCTCTCTTTCTCTCTCTCTCTCTCTACATCTATTTCTCTATTTCTCTCTCTCTTTCTCTCTCTCTCTCTCTCTTTCTCTCTACATATATATATATTTCTCTATTTCTCTCTCTCTTTCTCTCTACATATCTATATATTTCTCTATTTCTCTCTCT